>NW_026606722.1:2075000-2675000 GCF_029890125.1 Rhinichthys klamathensis goyatoka
GTCTGTATTCTGGGTACCAGTTTCTCTGTAGCTGACCAAGCAGGCTATATCAGTGTCACATGATCCTTCAGAACGAGGACTGTGTGAATCTACATGAACATGTATTTACACAGCATATACTGACATAACACTGCTCATACAGTAACACAAGTGAATGTCTTTGCCAGTTCTTAAGGTCAGGATATAAACAGCAAAGGAAGGAACAGCTGGGAGGAAAGATGGTTTGTCTGTCCTCATCTGGTTTATATTGTGTATGTGTGTGTGTGAGAGAGGGATTTGTCTCATTACACAGAGGTTGTTTAAGAGATAACACACCTGTGTAAGCATTTTAAACTGGATGGGTTTGGTTGTCAGTATGAAAGTGTGTTTATTATCTATTTGTGTCTGAATCCCTTTGGTCCACTGACTTGAGAAATGCTTATGAGAGCTTGATAATTTACTGGAACAGGTGGATGTAAGTATGCATGTGAGTGTATTTTTGCAGTTGTGTGTGTTCACCGAGTGGTAAGTGCCAAGATATATTGTATTTGTACAATATATTAACTCTTTTCTTGCCACAACGAGATTTCCCACCATTTATCATACACCACTGCCGCACCATTGATGGGTTTTTCTCCATGTTTCACTGCTATATGGTAGGGGGCGCTGCTACGGATCTTCTGAAATACAGCATCTCCGGATCCAAAAACAAGCTAAGATAAAGATCTGCATAAACCTTGGCTGCTTTTAACTACACTTTTAGAGATACATTTGTGTAAATTCTCCAGGCACTTCCCCACCACCATTTTGAAGTGCGTTCAACTTCGTCAAGTGGACGAGGGAGGTGTAGCCTTTGGAAAGACCCTCGAATTTGACTGAGGGAGTGAGTCTACTCTGGCAGATCCACAGACCACAATGCACCATGATTCCACAATAGGAAGCTAGAATTTTACTTTGTAACATGTTAATTATGAATATTTGTCTTACACAAACTCATCGCTTTGCTTCAGAAGGCCTTTATTAACCCACAGGAGTTTGTTTATGATGGAAAATAAAGTGTTACCAGAAAGTCATATACATCTAGGATGAGGGTGAGTAAATCATGGGCTAATTTTCATTTTAAATTGAACTACTCCTTTAATTTACCCCCAGCCCACTCAACTCTAGTGTATGATGCTGGAGTTATTTTGACCTTTAACCATGAAAGATTTGTGAATATGCTTGCAACATTTTTAATAAATGCTGGTGGGGAAAGAGTTGAAGTGGAAAATATACCGTTTTATTTGGAAAAATATCTATATATAACCATTTTAGTTATATCACCCATCCTCACTGAGCACTTAATATGTCAGAAATATGTTTTAGTTGTTATTTGCACTTAATGGATCCTGGAATGCATTTTGCATGTCGGCATGCGATAAAATAAATATACAATAGCCAGTGCTCTGCATGCGTGTTTGTCTGAACAATTCAGCTGTGAGGTGACGTTTGTCTGCCTGAACAAGACTGCTGACACACTACGCACAAATCACTTATGCGCTGAACATTTAATGCACCACACAATGGCATCCGCCAGCATGAGAAATGGCGAGGCAAAAGAAAAAGAAATTGCCTTTTTTACACAATCAGCCTGAAATTGTTTACCACAATTCATGATTGCCATCCATCCCACTGATTCTAAAATATGACACTGAAAAAAAAAAAGAAAAAAAAAGAGAAAAGTTACGGTTAGACTTCCACAGCTTGGGAGAAAATCATTTAGCTTCATGCAAACTGTGTGACATATCTACCACGCTGTCAAACCTTAAAACAAGTCATAATGACAAACCTCTGTAAATTGTAATATGGTTTGTAACAGCGATCATTACAATGTGTTGTAATATAAACTCTGCATGCTGTCTTCTTGTCCAGTGTATCTGATTGAGGCAAACCATGACATTCAAATGTAAAGCCTTGTGTCAGGGTCCTGCCCTGGCAGTCTTGTCTGTCTTGTCACTGTTTAATGTTTCCTTGTTTGTCTTGTGCCTGAGCACATGGCTCGTTCTTTGTGTTAGCCGTGTTCTCCTTTCATCCCTCCTCCTTGTTTCCCGTTACCACATCCCCTTGTTTAGTCCTTGTCTAGTCCTCATTTGCTTGATTGTGTTCACCTGATCCTCATGTGCCTCCTTTATATCGTGTCTCTTTCCCTCGTGTATTTGCTGGTTTGTTGTGTGCTTGCCTGTGCTTATGGTTAAACATTTTTTCTCGTTTGATTTTATTTCACTAGATTTTCATCTCCAGTTCCCTGCAAGTTTGTTCTTTTGTTTATTTTTTTCTATTGCAAGTTCCAGGCATTTTATTCCTAGTTTACTTTTGTTTCACTTCTCTAGTCATAGTTCTGTTTCAGTTTTCTATCTATCTATCTATCTATCTATCTATCTATCTATCTATCTATCTATCTATCTATCTATCTATCTATCTATCTATCTATCTATCTATCTATCTATCTATCTATCTATCTATCTATCTATCTATCTATCTATCTATCTATCTATCGTGTGCAAAGCAGGCAGTATTTGTATTCGAGTAAAATTCAAAATAGGCCTAAAAATCTAGTTTGGAGTTGACTGGATTGGTGACGGGGGGGGGGGTGACTAGCTTTCATAACGCACACAAGCAAGGTCTCTCGCTCTCAGCTCTCTTCCGTGCGCGCGCTAACACAGTTTGGAGCACAGTATGTTCTGTCTTGCATGCGCGTTAGATTCCGGGAGATTTGAACTAATTTCAGGGAGTCGCTATCAATAGAGACTTGGGATGTCTGCGTACCATATAACTCCCAGTGCATACAATTCGACACAACTACACAAGCATATTTAACCTTTTTAACCGAACGTTAACGTTACTCTGTCAACAGCCTATATTGTCTAAATTACCGAGCTAACAGAGCTACGTAAACAGAGCGAACATGAGAGCACCCTGTAATGGAATAATCTCCCGATCAAACTCCGCTTCCCGAAAGTTATAAACTGGCTCCGGAACCCAGTTAAAGTCCCTGTAAAGTCAAAATTAAGTATGTGTTCTGAGTTTGTCACACCACAGAAAAATGTGTTATTAGCCACCCAGACAAATTTGAATGATAAAAAAAGCCGGCAAATACATAAAATAAGCTATCAAAATCTTGAAAAAATCTGCTCTCAAATGCTGGGGGCGTGTCCGCTGGCTGCGCTGAAACCACGCCCACTCGCGGGAAAGCAGCCGACGGTGATATTTGTGATACTGCTTTCGGGACGGGGAGATGAAGGCCGAGGCGGGAGATAGTCGGTTCGGCCCCATTCACCAGTAACAGCGGATTATCAGTGAATCCCAGTTGTCTCCGACGAAAGTTTATAAAACTATCCCGTGTAAAATGATCACTACAGAGGCGGGTGTTGGCGGTGATCCTCAGCTCTCCATCAAGGTTGGCTCTTCACAAAATTAATCCACCTCTTCTTGATGTGATCGTTTTTAGGAAATTTAAATAAAGACACCGATCTGTTTTATACATGATCGCATCCAGGTAGTAGCCTACGCATTTCCGTGTCGAAGCAGCTAGCTAGCAAACTGTAGGCTGTAGTAACTAATAGTACTGACAGTAAGTCGCGATTGAGTGGCCTCAGTGCGTCATCAAGTAGGGGCGTGTCCAGGAGCTCAGGGGCTCCAGTGCGTCATCGAGCCCCGTTTTAGCCCCGCCCAAAAAATCCGGAAAATAGCAATGGTGAAAAAATGTTTAACGGTCTAACTCCACAATTCAGTAATTCACAGTTCACAGTCTTTGTAATATGTTTTAGCAATACATGTCTAACATTTATAATGGGTTTAGATTTTTTTTTTAGAATTGCCTTTACAGGGACTTTAAGGAACAAAAATCTATTCAACAAAAATAGTGATGCAGTTAAGTGTTTTTTCGCTCAGCCGAGCCCTCTCTGTTGCTGTGTCTGTGGAGCAGCCTGTGTCAGTCACCTCTTCCTGAACGTCACTCACTCACTCACTCTAACTCACTCATCCGTGCATGCACTGCGGTCTCGTGAGGAAACGCAGCTTTTTGATATAAAGTTTTTCTTGTTACCGAATACAAATGTTTTTTTAAGTATTTGTTCGAAATAACTATTCGTAAAAAACACGTTATTTGTACCTTTCCGAATACCGTATTCGGGTTCGGCTCCACCCCTACTATCTATCTATCTATCTATCTATCTATCTATCTATCTATCTATCTATCTATCTATCTATCTATCTATCTATCTATCTATCTATCTATCTATCTATCTATCTATCTATCTATCTATCTATCTATCTATCTTTTTCCTTTTAACTACATACTTTTTTTTATTTTATATAAAAGCCAAAATAGAGGCAACAAGATATAAGACCAGGCAGATAGAGGACAAAAATATATATATTTACACATAAAAAGAATATTATAGTAATATTAATGAAAATATATATTGTTGAAAAGGTTATTTATAACACCATTAAGGCCCTATAGCACTTTCAAAGCATGGTTCTTTATGGAACCTTATAAAAAGGTTTCTATTTAGCACCGAAAAGGGTTCTGGTGTTGTTACAAGCCAAAGAACCCTATAATTTGGTACTGTTTAGAACCATTTCTGAGAGATCAAGCCTTAGATTGTGTTCCTTCCTGGTCCTTCCCACCATCATCCATCCTGGTGCTGGCTCCCAAGCTGTCCTCTAGTCCGTTGTCACCCAAGACTGGTCTCAGTGGTCTGTCTTCCTGCCTGTCATGTCGTCTGCCCTGCCCTACTGGTTGAACTGTGTTGCATGTCTCTCTCATTGTGCCTTGTCTACAGTCCTGTTAATAAAACAACCCTTCACTGTTATTCTGCGCCTGGGTTTGCAGATCCTTGGCAACTTGTGTCAGACTATACCAACTCGCATACAGAGAAGCTGACATAATCCTGCACTGCATTTATATTAAGTCATTTTGAACAGAATAAAGTTTATAGCAACCTCTTTTTAAGCTGACAAGTTAGTAGACGATGGCTGTGTCTGAAATCACCTACTCGTCTGTGTAGGTACTGATTTTGAATAAGTAATTACTCCCTGACCGCTAAAAAGTACATTCTATATAGCAAGAATGTTTGTGGTATGATGTAATCTGGACGTACATTTGCCATGTTGTCATTATCACATGACCTACCAGTATTCATTTGTTTTAAGGGACTGTGCTGACTGTGTTGTTTTTATGTGATCACCAGGGGCGTCGATAAGAGGGCTCTCTTCCTCTCTGCGGGCCAAAACTAAACTGTGTATCACATATCAACATCAAATCAGAAAGTACTATGGAAATACTGGCCCTTTTCAACAAGCAGCGTCACTGCCATTCACAAATCCTCTCCCGTGGCCTCATGGGATAGTAAAGTGTCCATCATACTGTATGCACACTTCAGAATCTCACTAGAAGTAGTAGGCCAACCATGTACTTTTTGCCTTATCTTTTATGAGTACTGTGCATTCAAACATACTACTTTTGTCACATACTGTTTTTCGCCTACTATATACTAGGGAAGTATGCGATTTGGAAGGTAGCCTTAGTCACTTCACTGCCATTTAGAAATTCTCTGCCATTTTTGGATATTAAAATGTCCATTGAACCCGCATTTCAGAATGGACTCACTAGAAGGAGTGGCTCATCTATAGGCCTTTTGGCATCTTTTTGCCTACTCTTATGAATACTGTGACTTCAGTCATACTACTCTTTTCACATACTGCATGCGATTTCGGAGAAAGTTAATCGTAGAGCCTACTAGTGCCAATGGTCAAAGCCTTACAATGCTTTGGGGAAATGCAGCCCAGATTTGTTCATGATACTGGATCTTTTTAATGAACAAAAATGACTTATGGCTAGTATTGGTTCTTAAAAGAATGACTTCTATGAACAGGTTGTATTTAGTGAATCAAACACAACTACATACAGCAAACCAGAGTAGACCAACCGATTCTCAACCAAATGATTCTTATGACCTGGCTCTTTTTAGTGAATCAAACACATGTAGCACAACCAGTGTAGTCCAACTGATTCTCTTTACAAATGACTCTTGCGAGCTGCTCTTTTTAGTGAATCAAACGCATACAGCGCAAACACTGTAGTCCAGTCGATTCCTAAACAAATTACTATTATAAGTTCTTCATAAATTCTTCTCATGAGTTTATTCAATTCTTTTTGGTTATTCAGTTAAATAGACCACAAATAGTGTAGTTTAACCAATTATCTTACATATGCCTCTTTTGCGCTGATGTTTTTATTGAATCAAACCCATCTAGCACAACCAAATGTAACTGATTTCTGATAGAATGACTATTTTGAGCATTTTTTTTTATTTTAAATTGTATTTATTGTGCAGTTTGTTATTTCTCAGAGTCGCTGCTGAACATTTTTGATATTTAAAACCAATCCAAACAAACACATCTCTTCATTGCTCCGCCTCCAAAGCTCACCCTCCAATCCTAACCGCCCTGCTCTGAGTCGGTTTTGAACCCCGTTCAAACCAGTTTTACTCACGTTTATAGCCGAATCAATGCAACCTCCGCGTCTGTTTTCAGGCCTTCCCACTTATCTCTCTCCAACATTGGAAAGCTTTTCTAATATTAACGTGGGTCCTAAAGCTCTTTCCTGATCATAAACCTTCATTTTCAAGTGATATTCCTTTGTGCTTTTCTCTTTTATAATGTCTCTCAGCCATTTCTCTTTCTACAGTCTTTCTTTAAATCTCCCTCTTGCTCGTTCTCTCTCCTCCATTGTCTCCACTCCTAATGCTGATTGGCTACATGTTTGTTGTTGTGTCTGGTTGTGTGGGTCCGACCAACTTTCAAACAGCATTTTTTAAATATTGCTTACCCCACTCTTAAGGCTTGAGAGACTTAGAGACTCAGTATAGTTACTGTAATTCTGTAGTGAGTTTTATCAGTATTGTCAGTATTGTATGAAAATAAATGAATATGCTAATGTAATTTTTGTTGGTTTAGTATCGTTGTGTAATATATAATCAAGACACATGGATTGCAATTATTTCACCTTTGAAAAGACAGTGAAAAGTCATGTCTGTGTACACTTTTTGTAAGAAAGGTTTACATAGATATAAAGAATTGTTAAGGAATCAATTTAGAAATGTTGAATTTCTTACAATTCCCATCCCATTCAGCATGGCTCATCCAATCAGACTTTGAACTGAACTGTCCCTTATTTAAAATGTTTAGATTCAAAATGTTTAAAACCCTGAAAACACAAGACCTTCAATTCTCTCCATCCAATATGTCGTTTGTTGATCTCTCATTAAAACACATGAAGTGCTCACCATGCAACGCATCTGCTCGAGGGGCGTTTTCTATCTATATCTATTTTTCACTCCTCTCATCCAACTCACTTTTTTTCCCCCCTCTCATCTGTCCTTGAATAACATCAGATTTGTTGTTTAACCATACAACACTGAACACAAGTGCACACTGGGAGCAGACTGCTCTAATTAGTACATGCACACACACAAACATGGACAGTGCATTCTGAGGCCAGACGGCTTTAATTAATACACACACACAGGCCAAGGCCTGTGTGTCTCCAGATCCCCAGCCCTCCTCAAAAGACCACTGCCAAAATATTTATCAATGCAGACCTCCATGGCTTGCCATGGCCAGGAATAATCAGATAAGAAAAAAAGCTTAGATTAGATGAGGTTTTTTCCAGGACCATTACAGCCACATGCCAGAAGGTCTGGAGGCTGAGGAACATCCGAGACAGAGTAACATCAGATCATGGAGGACGCACCACTGGCAGTGATTTAATTCAACTAAACTCAGTTTTGTTCATCTCATCTCTTGTCTAGTCTTCAGTTCAGTTCAACTCAACTCAACTCAGTTCGGTTCATCTCAACTCAGTTTTGTTTATCACATCTCTTGTCTTCAGTTTAGTTCAACTCAACTCAGTTCTGTTCATCTCCTTTGTCTTCGATTCCGTTTAACTCATTTATGTTCATCACATCTCTTGTCTTCAGTTCAGTTTAACTCAACTCAGTTCGGTTCATCTCAACTCAGTTTTGTTCATCAAATCTCTTGTCTTCAGTTTAGTTCAACTCAACTCAGTTCTGTTCATCTCCTTTGTCTTCGATTCAGTTTAACTCAGTTTTGTTCATCACATCTCTTATCTTCAGTTCAGCTTAACTCAACTCAGTTCTGTTCATCTCAACTCAGTTTTGTTCATCAAATCTCTTGTCTTCAGTTTAGTTCAACTCAACTCAGTTCTCTTCATCTCTTCTTTTTTGTCTTTGATTCAGTTCAACTCAACTCAGTATTGTTCATCAAACCTCCCGTCGTAAGTTTAGTTAAACTCGAACTCAGTTCTGTTCATCTCTTCTTTTGCCTTTGATTCAGTTCAACTCAATTCAACTCAGTTTTGTTCATCTCATCGTCTTCAACTTAGTTACACACATAACTAACATCAACTCATTTCTTTTCATCTCTTCTTTTGCCTTCGATTCAATTCAACTCAGCTCAACTCATTTCTGTCATGTTGTCTCAATTCAATTCAACTTAACTTGTTATTATCAATGTTTAAAACAGTTGTGCTGCTTCAGAGTTTTGAGGAAATGCAAGTTCGAGGGACTTTATTAAAATTAAAACCATACACCTCTATTGCCATGTGGCAGTGATTTTCCAACGCTATCTCACGACCACTTCGTACGAATTTGTACGAGTGATTAAAAGGTGGATAATTCGTAAGGATTCGTACGACCTCATTCGTACGAATTTGTACGATTTGTCTAAACCCACATGATGGGTTGGTTTAGGGGCGGGGTCAGGGGTAGGTCATTCGT
Source organism: Rhinichthys klamathensis goyatoka (assembly GCF_029890125.1). Lineage (NCBI taxonomy): Eukaryota > Metazoa > Chordata > Actinopteri > Cypriniformes > Leuciscidae > Rhinichthys > Rhinichthys klamathensis. The sequence continues at coordinate 2,083,823 of NW_026606722.1, forward strand.
ACGAATTCATACAAATTGGGCAACTCGTAGAATATGTACGATTTACCAAAAATCGTACTAATTCATACGAGTGAGGTCGTACACATTGTTACGAATTAGCCACCTCGTAAAATTCGTACGAATTGCCGTGAGATCGGGTTGGATTTTCATGTGCCATAGGTTGGCGACCTCTAGTTTAGTTCAAAAGTACCTCATAACAGCAGTTGCATCTTCGATCGTACGATAATCGTCTAAAAATGTAGAAACTAATGGTCACTACAGTGCTGCATGGAGAAAAAAGTGACATGCGATTAACTTGTTGGATAATGGGATGCACCTAGATTAATGTGTCAAATCAATTTCAATTATTTTTAAACAGATTTAAAACCAAAATATAATGACATATCCATTATGTCTCCTAGTAGAACACAGCTCCAATTTCTCAAAGTGAACCGCAATCATTTACTTAAGTGACATTTTGTAAAATATATTATAAAACATTATGGAAATCAAATGGAAAGCTCAACAAAGAGTAGGGTTTACACTTTATTTTGATAGTCTACTTTAAACATTCTACTAACTATAAGTAACTTTGCAACTACATGTCAACAAACTCTCATTAGTGTATTAGCAGACTGTTCGGTGTTAGGGTTCGCGTTAGAAAAATGTACATGCAGTTGCAAAGTTACTTACAGTCAGTAAATCTCTGCTGGGCAGCATCAAAATAAAGGCAGATATTGATTGACTCATATTCACTGAGTCTGTCTCAATCTGCCTCCCTGCGCTTGCAAGCTCGACGCCCATATTACATGATGACAAAACTGTCATCTACACTGTCATATATCAAACAGTCTATTCATGCGGTGACACCTCCACTTTTAAAACAATTACCTCAATAAACGAGCAAGGCGTCCTGTCATTGAGGGCTATTATTAGGTCAGAGTGGGTGTGTTCCAATCAGAGTGATGGGGCTTTGAAGAGAGAATTAGGACATAGCCAGGCAATGATTTATTTTCTAAGCGACAGAGAAAGAGAGATAGAGAAACACAGAGAAAAAGAATGAAAAGAGACTGTTGATGTATTCAATTCGCTTACCACGATTACGCTACTGGATGGATTAGAAAACTTGTGAACTCCATCCTGTCATCTAGTCTCAAAGTGTATGAAATAAGTGTAAAAAAAATACATTTCTTTATATAGGATATTGATAAAGCAACGCACACTATGTGTGAATAGAAAAGATAAAAGAAACGTTTGATTTAAAAAAAATCATGTAAATATGAAGGCCTGCAGGGAGCTGTAGTTGATATGTTATGTCTAGGTCTGCCACCACATACTTTTGATATAGAAAGAGATACTTTGAGTGACATTTAAGTACATACTCAAATCAAATTATCTTCATGTTCAACAGAAGAAATAACTTCATGCAGGTTTACAACATCTAGAGGGTGAGTAAATAATGAGAGAATTTTTATGTTTGGGTGAACTATCCCTTGAACTAACATACTAAGGCTATGCATTAATTCGTTCTGGATACATTTGAAAAACTGCATCTTCATTTCAAAAAAGTTGAAAAAAGTTTCCCATCCATGCTGAAACGTCGGAAAATGCTAAATTCACCTAACTGTGTATGCGCACAACTTCACAAAAGCTCACTGAGATGATACAGACTGAACAGACATATTAAAGTTCTCATGCTATTCTTCTGGCAAGATCATTGGTAACACTTTACTTGAAGGGGTGTGCATAAGACTAACATGACACCTTCATAATCATGACATGACACATGTTATGAATATGAAGGAAGTTTTATGCATGTTTATGACAACTGTCATTAAGTGTCATTCGCTCAATTATGTCATTTTTAATGCAAATATGACATTGTTTGAGATGTCTTTGTTATGACACCTTGACATAAACCAATACATCATAACCTGTCAGTGTCTTTGTCATGACAACTTGACATTACTAAGACAACACAACCTGTCATAAACATGACATAGCAGATTAATTATCAAACTTAAGAAACCACTTAGCTTTATGGGTTAACATTACATTAAACTGTCAGGTGGTTGGTTTTGACATTGGCTGTCATGAAGCCATTATAACTGTTTAATGACAAATTCAATGTGTACCACTGTAGTTGAGGTCACGAAAAATATTCATGACACAGTTATAATGGCCTTATGACAGCCAATGTCAAAACCAACCACATGACAGTTTAACTTAATTTAATGTCAAGTTGTCATGACAAAGACACTGACAGGTTATGATGTTATGGTTTATGTCAAGATGTCATAACAAAGACATCTTAAACAAAGTCATATTTGCATTCAAAATGTCATTATTGAGCGAAATACACTTAATGACAGTTGTCATAAACATGCATAAACACTCCTTCATATTCATGACATATGTCATGTCATGGTTATGAAGGTGTCTTGTCAGTCTTATGTACACCCCTTCAAGTAAAGTGTTACCGGATCATTCATTTAGCACATAATAGGCTCAATAATGGTATAAACATACATATCTATCGGTTCAGTCTGACTAAACATAAATCGTTTTTAAATACCTCAGTTTTCACAGTCCACCCTAAAACGTGAAAATGCCGTTTTCAAATGTATCCACTTAGAAAAGAGCTTTCAAAAAGCTAGATTTTCGCAGGACAAAAACTTGTGTGGACAGAAGGGCAAACCGGAGAGAAAAAGATGCGTTTTTATACGAATATGTAACGGTCACCAGTGCCCTTGAGAGTCACCAGAGGGTACTCTACAACAGACCATTGTCATTCCCTCACAAACTACATCTCCCATAATTCTCTGCCTGGACTCATTAGCACTCATTTGGCGCTTTTCCACTGCTGGTACGGCTCGGTACGGGTCAGCACGGCACGGCTCGGTTCGCTTTAGCTCGGTTTGCTTTTCCACTGCAGTTAGTACCGCTTCAAAGTGGGTGGGATTATAGCAGTGCCCTCAGATTTCTGATTGCTTAAAAAAAAAAAAACTTGGAGGCAAAATATTTTTTAGTGATTATTTGAATTACACTGCGCAAACCGAAGTAATACTACCCACCGGATGAAGAAGGGTTGGCTCTCAGTCTCCACAGTAGCCTACATAAAATCTTCATTTTATTTTATTCGATTTTTCGTGTTCGCATTTATGAGGAAAAAACAATGTTACGGACGTGTTCTCCGTTACGGACGTGAGCGCTCTGAAAGCGGCACTAAGATGCTTTAAAACTTTCACAGAGACATCAAACAGAAAGCACAAAACCTTTCTTTAACCTGAATTTCGTTTTGTATTAATTGTATCTTAATTTTAATCAATGTTTCATCAACCAATTGCCTGGATTTGATAAATAAGAAGTAAATATAGCAGACGATAGATAGGAAACGGAGGCGCCGGCGCGTGAACTGGAGCTCGTCACATAAATGAACCGAAACTCAGCATATAAGGTAGCCTACTTGCCTCACATGTCTACTTTTAAACAGAACAATTCAAAACGAAAGTAAACAGACTACAGACTGCTCTCTGCTTATGTAATCCTTGTGAAATGTGCATTTCTCTCTGGCACGTTCACTAGGCTATACTGAAGATCGCGAGTCAGCATCGTCAACTTTATCTTAGCCGACAAAGAAAACACTTGTTTATTAATAAACAATTAAAATATCTCCTTGCTATATTTTACATATTCATAATCATTACTTTTGCCAGTTCCTTGTGAAGAACAGCGGTGGCTGTTACTGGCTATTTAAATCTAGCGGGTTTGATGTCTCGCAAATACAATGATGCTGGTAGTGACGATTCTGTCTGACCAATCAGTGATCTGCAGTGTGTTCACGTCACATTTTAGTATCGGTACGGTACGCTTGGAACCTCGACAGAGGTGGTACCATTTAAAGCGAGGCGAAGCGAGCCGTACCGTACCATGCAGTGGAAAAGCGCCACAAGTGAGCCATGCCGAGCCGAGCCGTACCGTACCATGCAGTGGAAAAGCGCCACAAGTGAGCCATGCCGAGCCGAGCCGTACCGTACCATGCAGTGGAAAAGCGCCAAAGCGTGCCGTACCGAACCGTGCCGTACCCTACCATGCAGTGGAAAAGCGCCAATTGTTTTCACCTGTGTCTCATCTTCTTGTTTGCTCGCCCTATATAAGCCTGGCTATTTCTGTCATTCCCTGCGAAGTCTTGTTTAGTGTCTCTAATGCATTTCTGAGCGTGTTTGTATCCTGTTTCTCCCGTGTCCTGGTTGTCTTGATTCTCTACCTGTTCCCTCGGATTTCTCTCTTTGCCTCAGCCCATATCTGCTATTGTTTGGATTGTTTGTTTGTTTGTTTGTGTATGATCCTTGCCTGTTATCTGGATTACGTCTTTGGATTACCCTGTTCACTAAATACTGCATTTGGATCCTCAACCTTCTTGTCTCGGAGCAGTTCATGACAGAATATTAGTGTGGACAAGGCCTAAAGCACATGTAAAGTAGCCTACTTGATTTTAACTGTGTTATTCACATTTTATTCTGAATTGTTCTGAATTGCAACATATTGATTTCAATTGTGTAATTACAAATGTATTTAAATACATGATACACAATTTTTTTATTGAAATGACATTAAATTATATTTTAGTTCCATAAATGCTTGTTAGTACATTCGGCAGTTACACTTTAACAATATTTCAAAGACCATAGAAGTAATTATGAAATTACATATAAAGCTCTACTTAAGTCCTACTTAAGTGGTTAAAAAAGTGGCCCTTTTAAAAGTTAATTTAATTTAAATTTAAAAAATCTATATTTAATATTAATATATATCAATTGCAGTTAGCATGAAACTGAAATCAATGCTAAATCCCTGTGACAATTTCATTCAGTTCACACTAAAATATATGTGTTTAAAGTATATATTTTTTCTGTAATAAGTACTAAAAGTGTACATAATTTTTTTTTTTACAAGGGTCATCTTATTGCTCTAGAACACATAGGCACAACGAAGATTTGATTTTGAAGATACGTTTTTGTAGCCTGATTTTGAATAAAGAAGCAACATTTATGATGCATTGTATTTCTATTTTATTGCGAATTCGACGTTATATAAGTTTAGCCAGAAGTTTGTGGTATTTTAGTCATTTTGTAAGACACGAGCTGCACTTGCATGAATGAGGCCTTTAGTAATATGACCTCCAAAGTGAACAGGTTTAAATACTTGAATACTTGTTTAAATAATGGAACTCAACAGAAACGCAAAGGTGCTTTCAACCCAAAAATGCATTACTCTAAATATTACTGGATGATTGCCCTGCTTCTTTTTTCCCCTTTGCTTTGAACATAATTGAGCATAATTAATAATTGAACAATTAATCAGCCATAGCGGCAAGCAACAATGTGTCCAGTCCAGCAAATGATCAATAACATGTTGTGAAATTCAATCACGTCTTACTTTTGTTTGATGCCGCAGTGTAAACTACCTGTGCGATTTATACATAAATACGGGTTTCACAATAAAGATATCTATACTGAATTATTCTATGAAAGGTAAGCAGACATTCAATGAAACAAATGCCTTTTCCATTTTGGAAATATACTTAAATTACACTACAGGTCAAAAGTTTGGAATTACAATTTTTTTTTTTTATAATGTTTTTAAAATAATTCTCTTCTGCTAAATTCAAGGCTGCATTTATTTCATTAAAAATACAGTAAAACCCCTAAACCCCTTCTTTCTGCGAGTCTTTCTGATTGGTCTTCTCTGCACTGATTGGTCAGATGGCTCAGTCTGTTGTGATTGGTCTACTCTGTTGTGATTGGTCAGATGGCTCAGTCTGTTGTGATTGGTCTACTTTGCTCTGATTGGTCAGATGGCCCCGTCTGTTGTTATTGGTCTACTTTGCTCTGATTGGTCAGATGGCCCCGTCTGTTGTTATTTGTCTACTCTGCTCGGATTGGTCAGATGGCCCAGTCCGTTGTGATTGGTCGACCGGAAACAAAACCTCCATTAGTATATCTGAATTTTTTTTTTTAGCTCCAGAGGCTTCATCAGCACTTGATACACAGTGATACAAACAGTAACAATGGCATCAGTTTTAAACTTTGCAGATCTTTTACATTCACAAATAGCTATTACACACTTCATGAGAGGTAATATCTGAAAAAGCCTAATAGGCACACTTTAATTTAGTATGTTTATTTATACATAAAATAACATGATAAAAAAAATTAACACTCGTGTTTATTTTCATGCAATTTATAATACCAATGTGAAAATAATGGCTGTTTTCAGACCAGAAAAAGTACCACACCTTTATCAACTAAAATACAAACAACATGGATTTTCTTTAAATTACCTATACAACAACAATAGCATTAAAAAAACAAATAAAAGCAAAACATAAATAGCCTAAAGCCCATAACTAATTACAATATGAAACTCATGAGTGTCACTATAATAATGATAATGTTATGCATAAGTACACACAATAACAGCATCAGATGTTTACCTGGCTTTGCTCTGCAGAGAGAGACTGTCTCTATACCATCTGCTGTGAAAAACTGATCAAGTGAGATGTAAATAACAGATTGCATTTTCAGATTATATGATGGAGAATTTAGCCTTGTGCATTTGAGAAAGTGAGAAAAATGTAACAGCAGATGTGTAAATTCATGTCCATAAGTATTCTAATCAGAAGATCACTCAAATCCATACTCGGCTGCACTTTTAGTTTCGCACAGTTTTCCCACTCTTTACAGCTTTCATAGCATCAAATTTAGCTTGTGGACAATTCCCCAAAAATGAGAAGGAAGCCTGTATCTGTAGCCCATTATTATTTTGTCCCAAATTATTGGTTAAAAAAATTGTAACAGATTTTTTTCGGATGAATCTGTTCAGAGGTATACATACACAATATGTATTATAGTTCTAATTGATAATAAATGCAGTTAGCTGAACATTACAGTGAAATGACAATTTAAGTAAGACTTAAGTATATATGTAATTTGTTAATTACTTATATTGTCTTTGAAATATGGTTAAAGTGTACTGCCGATTGTACTGACAAGCATTTGTGGTAAACTACAATATACTTCTGTTGGAACTTGTATGTCATTAATGTAAATATATATGTAAATACACTTTAAATACACACTTACAATTATAATCATGTGCTTTGGTACATTAGTCAACATCAAAATAACTGTACTCCGTTAAATCATATAACAAAAGATTATCAAAACTGCTTAAGTGTGTGACGAAAAGTCCTGAAAGAATACTCTCTTTAAGTATACCTAAGTGAACTTTTATTTCATTAAATATATTTGTGATCCATTTCCCCCAGTGAGCCTTCTCTAACAGACATTGTGCAAAGTCAGGGAGGACGAGGAGCAGGTCTTGTTAGTCGCGCCGTATTGGCCCAACCGGACCTGGTTCCCAGAACTTATGCTCTTTGCGACAGCCCCTCCTTGGCCCATTCCTCTGAGGAAGGACCTGCTTTCTCAGAGACGGGACACTCTATGGCACCCGCGTCCAGACCTCTGGAAACTTTATGTCTAGTCCCTGGACGGGACGCGGAGGTTCTAGGTGACCTACCCCAGGCGGTGGTAGACACCATCACTTCTGCTAGAGCTCCCTCTACGAGGCGCTTCGATGCACTGAAGTGGAACCTGTTCGTTGAATGGTGTTCTTCCCACCAGGAGGACCCCCGAAGGTGTCCAATCAGAGTCATGCTTTCTTTCCTGCAAGATGGATTGGAGCGAAGGCTGTCTCCCTCCAGTGAGGTAAGTCACTGGGAAAGCATGACCTGATCGTTAGGTTCCTGAGGGGAGCGAGGAGACTGAATCCGCCTTAGAGCTCCTACTTTCTGCCCTGATTGGCCAGATAGCTTCTAACATATGTCATAATGAGCTGACGAAGGGGAACGTCTCGGTTACGTATGGTAACCCTTGTTCCCAGAGGAGAGAACGGAAACGTACGTCCCCTCGCCACAGTTGCTGAGCTTCCGCTGTATGGCCGAGTCACAAGTCCGGCTCCTCAGAGGAAAAACAAGGATGCGATGCACCTTCCACTCATTATATGCTCGCACCGGGATGCACAGCAGCTGGTGCAATTATCGCATGCTAATGTGCATTGGCTCATTTAGGCCCTGTCCACACGGACACGGGTATTTTTATAACCGTGACTTTTTTTTACGCGGTTCGGCCGTTCGTCCACACGAAAACACACTGAAACCGAACATTTTTGAAAACCCCTGCCAGGGTGATGATTTTCAGAAACGCCGGTTACAGTGTTGTCGTGTTGTCGTGAAACCGGGGTTTTTGCCTTGCGACGTCAGAGTGTGCGCCGTTATCCGCTGTGTTTGACGTCAGATTTGCGCTTCTGATTGGCCAACGTGGCTTTACGGTTAAGGTTTATATCGCCGCCTGCTGGCGTGGCATGCTCTTGACCGCGCTTGATAGCGTGTTTTTGCGTTTTCATGTAGACGGAGACCGAGCATGTGTGGACGAGATTTTTTTTTTAAACGCTGTAGGAAAAACTCCGGTTATAAAAATACCCGTGTCCGTGTGGACAAGGCCTTATATTCAAAATATATAACTCATCCCATATCTCTCATCAGCACACAAACATACTCTGACTCATAAAATACTTTATAAATTATTATGAAAATGAATAAAGAAAAAGAATGCTAAAAAATAACCTTAAATAGTAAAGTGTTTGTCTTCACACTGATAAAGTAAATAAACTAGTGAAAGAGTAAAAAAATAATGTATTTTACCCCGTCTAAAAGTCCACAGTGCCAAAAGGGTCCATAGTTGGAAGAAAAGCCTATAAAACAAAATTTTGTTACATGTTTGAATTTGATTAGGGCTGGGCCAAAGGTTACTGTGTGTGTGTGTGTGTGTGTGTGTGTGTGTGTGTGTGTGTGTGTTTGTTTATGTCCCTTTTGGGTACATTCACCAGGATACACACCAGTAAACTGAGGACCACCTCAAAAATTGAGGACATTTTGTATGTCCTCATTTGTTTGACTATATAATGGCATTCAGCATACTCTAAAATGGTGTCCAGACTTAAAATCTCACTTGTCCCAAAAAATCAGTTTTAAGTGATTTGTGTATGTGAAGTGTGTATGCCCCCCCACTAAAGTGTGTATAACACAGCGCCCTCTAGGAGTACTGCACTTCCGGAAAAGATACACACTTCGGGGATTCTGACCAATCAGAGCGCAGGAAGCCACTATGAGAGCGGGACTTAATGATCTGACCAATCTGAGGCCATCACGTCATCAACAAAAATGGCGGAGCGGAGGCGATATCATTATTATGAATGAATTGACAGATAATCCACATTCAATAATAGATAAATTCGCAATAATTATTATTTAAATAAAAATAGACTAATTTACCCTGAGCAGCAGGAGCTCTCACGATGTATATGGGCATGTTATTAAACTTTAATCCTCGCAGTTTTGCTCTCGCATCGGAGTCTGCTCTGTGTAACGTTATGTGTGTGTGAAGATCGCGCTGCTGCGCGTCACCGAGACTATACAGCTGTACAGTAACTTACATAGGAGTTTATTAATCATGTAGGAACGAGTTTGAAGCGGGGAAGAGACAGAGACATTACGTCATGTGAATTTACAAAGTACATATTTTCTTCCAAAAGCGGAGGAACAGCTGTTTAAATCTGTCAATATGGATGTGATGATTTATTCATCCAAGTTTGTTTAATAAAAACACACAAGCCACCAAAAGATGTGAAAACATGCTAAATCGCTTGCTTTTATGAGTGATTTTATTTGTTTGAAGTGTTTTCTCCTACTTTGCGTTCTGCCGTTTCCTCTCATAATATCAGTGATTTCCCTGAGTGGCCACCGCCCCTCCCCCACCCCCCGCACGAGCAGGACAGGACTCCGTTACCAGTTACCACAGCAACACATTCACTACAGCAAACAAGCTAACTTTTTTCTTTATATATTATATTATATTATATTATATTATATTATATTGAGGAGAGCAGTTACAGCAAACATTATTCTTATTATATTATATTGCATTGTATTATTTTATATTATATAAAGAGGAGAGCAGTTACAGCAAACATTCTCTTTGTAGTATATATTATATTATTTTATATTATATTATATAGAGGAGAGCAGCTGCATGAAACATTCTCATATTATATTATTATATTAATTAAATGTTTACACTAATTACATACGTTTTTTTAAGGCGCTTTGGTGCATTTCTCAAATCACAACTAAAATTCTTGTTCAACCTCCACATCATCTAGTCACTTGTGCACATCATGAAAGCAGTTTATCATTCTTTTGAACAAATTGCAAATGCTTTGGTACATTCATGCAATAAATGTAAGTGTCTGCTGTTTCTTACATTATCAATTGCTTATGTCATGTTGATCAAAATGTATTATACTGGTTCTCTGTTGAATAGTCTTACCCCTCAAAACATATAGGCATTAAATTACTAGTTGTCATAAACTGTCAAACATATTTTCTATACAATTCTATTATACTTTTTTTGTCCTGAATTGCAGATGTGAATTTTGAATTTCACTAATGAAGGGGAATGTAAAGCATTAGATCAATCAATGATCACCAGTTCTCTATAATCGCTCAGAGTGCATCTCATGAAGCTTCCTCTGGAAGCCATATAGACAGAGCACAACACATACACACTCTGAGAATGGAAGAACAACAGGGTAACAGCCGAGAAGAAGAAGAGGAGGAGTAAGGATGTGTGGTGGAAGGATACAGAGGTAAAACAGAGAGATTGTAGGTTTCTGAAGAAATAGGGGCCAATATTGTAGATCATGTTCATGACCTCATGGCCGAGGCGGGTTGAAAGCTGAGCTGAATGTTGGGAGAACAACCGTGTGTGTCCTCAAACATTCAAGTCTTTATAGACAGAACATGCGTGTAATCAGACAGTGTTCACTATACTGTACTGTTCACCATAAGCTGTAGACTTACTGTATTACAGTGGAGTCTACTTGCATTTTACATGAGACAGTAAAAATACGTGATAGAGATCCCTTTCCCACTAATTAGATATCTTAAATGATGTTGTGTGCACTTCTGTATTTGTCTTCATTGTTGTACAGCCTTGATGTTAATATTTTGTTGAAAAATTGTTAAGACCCCAGGAAGAATAGCTGCTGCTTAATGGAGTAGCTAATGGGGATCTAAATAATAAACAATAAACAATAAACTCTACAGATAAAGCGTTGTGAATCTAGTTTCGCGTACCTACCCCGAAGTGATAAAATAAAACAAAATTATGTATCAAATTTATAGACAAGTAATTTGTTCAGGCATGGTTTTCTAGGGAAATACAAACCTACGCACATATATTCAAACGCACATAACTATAGAATCAATTCTTAATGCGCATGTGAACGCCATCAGCGTTAATCACAGGTTCACGTTTAAAGTCTGTTTAGAGACATTCATATACATTTTTACCTTGCAGTTACTGTAAATCCGGCCTCTAGTTCATAAACGCCAGAGGAGAACTGGCCCCCACTGAGCCTGGGTTCTCCCAAGGTTTTTTTCTTCTCCATTGGGTCCCTGATGGAGTTTTAGGACACCATCGGGTCACTTGATGGAGTTTTTCGGTTCCTTGCCACTGTTGCCTTTGGCTTGCTCAGTTGGGGATATTCAAATTAATTAACCAATCATTAATACTATTGATCAGCTCTACCAAACGTGGATGTTTTTCCACTAAGAAACGAACATTGTTATTATGTTTTGATTGATACTGTGAAGCTGCTTTGATGCAATCTATATTGTGAAAAGCGCTATATAAATATACTTGATAGAGACATAATGTAACACACACACATATACAGTATGTGTTTGAATAGTCTGTTCATCGCAATGGCATTGTCATTTTTTAACAGACCAACAGTGTATCTGTGAGTCCAGTCTCATAATGGCAGACATCCCAAGTCTCCCGGAAGTTCCGGGAGTCTCCCGCATATTGCTAGCGTCTCCCTGATGCCCGCAAATTAGTTAAAATCTCCCGGAATCTAGAGCGAGATAGAACATACTGCGCGCAGAGCTTTGAAAAACTCATATTTAACGGCTCTGACTGCGCGCATAACATAGCCTACAAAGCGCGCGGCGCGTGCAAGGCAGAGAGGGAGAGAGACCTTGCGAGTGTGCCTCAGGAAAGCTAACGTTAGTCAACCCGACACACCATACACCCCCCCCCCCCCCCCCCCCCGTCAACAATCCGGTTGACCGAAAAAAAAGCCCCCCCCTCAACAATCCAGTCACCAAGATATACCTCCCTGAAATGACTTCTTGCAGGTTGGGATGTCTGTAATGGGTACATGTGTTTATGTGTCATACAGATAATGTGCAGTCTTTTCATTGTCATCAAAATCGTAGCCAGTGTTTACTTCTCAAAATACTGATACAGTTATATTGACAACCATCAAAAGCCTGTAACTTGTTAAAAATCCTTAGTACAATATATATCAATGAACATATCAGTGCCTTGTGTCACAAACAAGAATGTCAAAATGCTGTCATGTAATCCTATTGTGTTCTGCTGTTTGTACGAAATGCACTTTCCTTGTTTGCAAATCTTAAGGATGATTCAAGAAATGTACCAAAGCGACTGATAAGAACTGTTTATAGAGGAGAGCAGTTACAGCATACATTCACTCTCTCTCTCTCTATCTATCTATCTCTCAATATATATATATATAGCCTATATATATATATATATAAATCGATAGATAGATAGATAGAGAGAGAGAGAGAGAGAGAGAGAGAGAGAGAGAGGGGGGGGGGGGGGGGCAGAGCAGTTACATATAGTCATACAAAAGAAAAAAAGTGTTTAAAAGAATCATGAATCAAGCTGACACGTTTAAATGTTTGTTTACATAATTATTTTGTACTTAATTTGATTTTAAAAGCCATTGGATCTGCACTAACCCTAACCCTAACCCTAGCTCTGCCTGTGACTGTCAGTCTGACTGAGATCTGCTCACACTGTGATCAGCCGCCCTTCCCCCACAGCACTGAGACTGATCGCGCGCGCGCCCTTCCCCCACAGCACTGAGAGAGACTGATCGCGCGCGCGCCCTTCCCCCACAGCACTGAGACTGACTGGAGTGACAGAGAGTTGAACTTGTCTCTGGCTCAGGCTGAACTAACAGACTGACAGTTACAGGTAGATAGCTAAGCAGAAGTGCTGCTCAAAAGATCACAAACTGTCGTGGCTATGCGTTTTTAAAGCACTTTTACAAGGTCTATTAGCTTCTCCGCCCTGTAATGTAAAATACCATTAATTTATGAAAGAAATACAAAGAAGATAATGCTGTTAAAAAGTACTTGTTAAAGTTTAATTTAGAGCCTCGAAATAATCCACACCCATCCCCCATCTTAACTCGAATAAATTGACAACAACACAGACTCCAAAAGTAGAGACATATTATACCAGCTTGAATATCAGCCCTGCTGTGTATTTGCATACATCAGTTTACTATTTTGATTAATAAATGCTATTAGTAGAAAATAAGATGTCTGTTCAAGATATCTAGGTTGCTCATTTTGCATTTTTTGCTCTTTTAAACCGGTGCTTGTTCGGACATGCGCACTGGTTCCTAGTTCGAGTCGGGTGAGTTCGTTTACAAGTGATCATGTGCTCTGTCCACTAGAAAGACTTGATCCACGACAGTTTTTTTTTTTTTTTTTGAAGAAGAAGAAACACTACTGCGATAAAAAAAAAAAGATTCTTGTCATCAGAGAGTTTTCTATTCGGTCAAATAAATAGTCACAATTGCAACGTGAAATCCAAATACGTAACTACGTCATTTACGCACGTCTGCGACTGTGGATGTATTTTCCCGGGAAATGCAGACACGTGACAATGGGACGCGAAACAGTCAGACGACAGCCCTCCACCCTCCACCACGCAGGAAAGGTGAGATGAAGTCTTGTCCTGAAAATGCATGATAACTAAATACATTGTGAAATATGAAAGTTAGTAAGATGTATGTTTATTTTAGTGGTTTAATTATTTTTTGCTTAGGGTTTTATTTACTTCTCGATTGTATTTTATTTGTTTCTCATTTGATAATTTGTTGCAATAAGGAAAAAAGTATATTGCCTACTTGTAGGCATTGACCAGTAAATATAATTTTGTTATTTCTTATATAATAGTACTTTAGATTCTACAAATTAAAAAAAAAACGAGTCAGTGATAGCCTACTATATCATTGTTTTTCTCAAGTGTTGTCAAATTGCAACTGTGATTTAAAATATTAATTATATATTTTTATATCATTATTATTTGATATATTTTTAATTTTATGTAATACAATATTTGCCCAAAAATCTTTTTTTCAGTGGAATGTTTTTTTCTAGATTTATTATTTATCTTTTTTATCTTTTTTTGCCCAATGATGGTACATAGACACTTTATAGTATTTTTATTGTGTGTTTCAATGTCCAAAGCAGACAAAAAGCACATTAGAAATAGTCCATATAAATCTAGCTGGTTATTGACTGAAAATATCCTGTATGCTGTAGCTAATCAATATAGTAGATTCATGTCAATTGTGGTCACAAGACACACAAGAACCAATGTTTTTTGGCATCATTGACATTGCCTTTTTTTAATCTAAATTCCTGTTGTAGACTGGTCACACGTGCTGTCATTGAATAGAGCTCTGTGATATAATATAAATATATACTTAAGTGTTGAACAGAAAAAACACACGTGTTTGGAACAACATGAGGTTCAATTGGAACACTTAACATAATTGTATGTTAATTACGTATGTTTTTGGGTGAACAATTCCAGTAAGATCAACAAGATTTTTTAAATATGCTTGTTTATTTCATTCACATTATATATATATATATATATATATATATTTTTTTTCCCAGTCATTTCAAGAAAGTAAGTCGCCATGCTGGGAAATAAAAGACGTAAGAAACCTCTGCAGGACGCTGAGCATCACATTACCTGTGAAACCGACAAGCCTGAGCTTCAAGAGCAGTTCATCAGCAAATATAAAGGCAAGTATTTATGAATAAGCAGTAATAACGTTACTCTACAAAACTGATAATTTAATATATAATTTTTTTTTATTGTGCAGTCAAGATTTCTGAATAGAGTTCTGCAGGCATTAGCCCGAAAACAAAAACAGTTGCATTTTTGCATTTCTGGTTCCATCAACCCAAAGTCAGTGTTTATTTGCGCATTCTTAGCCCAATTATGCACAATAAGCCCATAGTGCGTGTGGTCATGTAAACGCAGACTAAGGTCATCATAAACGGCATAAGCATAAACCAATCGACACCGCTAGATTTTTGCCCCTTATTCCAGATTTGCCCAGCATGTAAACACATTAACCTGCGTTCTGTGGCTTATTGAAGTGAGCATGTGTGACTGGAAAGTGTCCTTATTGTGGATTTAAGCACATCCAGACAGAGCGAGCGTTTTCTTGACCCAAGAACATCTTAAAAAGTGTTCTCAAAAAGTGTTCTCATCTCATGCAGAAGTGGTACAGTCAAAATCCTACTAAAACTTCTTTGTCATTGTGGAGAGTGCAGTGCATGGTTGCATAGCAACAACAGACGCCACGGGAAAATCAGACTGTTATTTTACTATTAATAATAAAATATAAGCTAATATGCATTAACACTAGGACTCCCAGAATTCTATAACTACTATAATGGCCATAGCAGTCATTCTGACTGCTCATACATTATTTGCATATCATTTCAAAAAGCTATATCAAATCTAAGAATAAATGGATCTGTTATGTTAGGATAGGTAATAATAAACATCAGAACACTACATTTTAATTATGATGTATGTAAAATTGTATTAGTTAACCAACAACCACTCAGCCTCATCAAGGCTCTGAAGCATGGCTAAAGCCTCTGTGGCAGTCATTCTTCTTGCTGACATTGTTCTGATATTCTCTTTTCAATATTTCAATTTGGTTTTAGCTCGAAGCTAAAGCTAGATTTCAGCTTTGCAATAGACTAAACAAACAACAAGAGAAATTGTTGCTAGTCAACGGTGATGCATCTTCAAGAGCAGGAAAAAGGAGCAACCGACACACGGTCTGTAATGCATACGGTCAGTATGACTGTTATGACCATTCAAGGTAGAAATACTCAAAACTCAGTCTTTTGTGTCTTGTAATTTTAATAAAATAACAATGATAGAATAAAATATAGACACATTTAGGAAAAGTCAGGGTCCTATAGTTACATGGGTTTTATTTCAACAAAGTTATTACATTGCAAAATTTTAAAACAGTCAAAATGACTGCCTTGGGAGTTCTAGTGTTAATGTACATGTCAGGTAATTTGTCTTTTTTTACTCGTATATTTCAGCCTTTAAATCATTTTTATAAAAAGAATGAGGTTTATCTTTTTATAAAACCTTTTTTGTCAACTTTATTCGAATTTAATTTTACTATATGTGCCTATAGGGGTGGGCCGGGGATGGCAGGGGTTGGTGGCAATGTAAGTTTCTGGATATTTTCTATAAGAAAATTTGCGGGGCGAGGGCTTCGATTACCTCTCTCTTTTTGGACCATACATGTGTTTGCATCCCTGCATATGCGCGAGGGAGGGAGAGAGAGAGCAAGACAGTTTGAAGGCGCGCGCGCGGCCGGGGCTCTGCTCGTTCTTTCAGTAACATGCGCCCTGTCACACTCATCTACATCACTCACCGATCAAATAAGGCTTTGGCGGCAGGGGCGTGTCTAGAAGGGGGGCACGGGGTGGCACTGGCCCCCCTGGAATATGATTGAGCATCTTAAGCTATTAAACTTGCAGGAAGTTTTAATAGTACATAGATCTCTTATATACCAAAAGATCAAGGCAAATTTGGTCTCATGTCATGACCCCTTTAAAAGTATAATGTAAAGTATAAAAAGCAAAGCATACTTTGAGATTAGCCTGGCTATTGACTATTTTCCTACAGTAATTTCCCTTTTACATCATATAATGTACATCATATGGTTGAGAACTTTTAGTAATAATCAAAATAATAGTTGACATTAAAGAAACTGCTGCTAATGAATTTCTCCTCTTCAGGGCGTGGAGTTTTCACCACTGGAGCTTTCTTCAGAGGGGATTTTGTTCTTGAATACAGAGGTGAACTTCTGAGTTCAGAGGAGAGTCTTGCTCGAACTGAACACTACACTGAAGCTGAGAACACGTTCCTGTTTGATTTTCAGTGGCATGGCAGAAATTGGTGGTGAGTAAAGAACTGTTGGATTGATGTAGTAGTGATGATAAAATATCTGGAACTGTAAAATACTCAGGGTGTGTTCATGCCTGTAGTTCTGTTCGCTTGGTTCGTTTGGTCCGGGTCTGCTTAGTGTTCAGATTGGCATTTCTATCGTCAAACCTGTTATGCTTGACCAGTTTGTCCTTTTTAGGGTCACATCTTCCTGTTTTTGGTTCGTTTATATGTCTCTGGTCCATGTTATGCTCATATTTCATTCAAACCGCACCAGAGTTTTTCTCTGTATTCCCTAAAGAGAACAAAATGGTTAAAGGGATAGTTCAGGATTTAGCATTAAGCTTTGTATTAGTAGAAAACCTGTAGTATTTTCGAATTACCATGCTTTCCACCCTCATATCCCCCTGAGACGAGAGATTTATGTATTTTTTGTCTGGAAAAAATCCTCCGATGAAGCAAAATTCGTCATTTTGCGTCATCGGAGGATTTTTTGGCCAGAGGCTAAAGACTACAGCCAGTAGTAGGGGCTGTCCCGCATGTTCTCAACCCGCCCATAGAGGGTGGGATCTCACTCACAGAATGTACACATAGTGTCAGACATCTTTTTCTGGAAGCTAAGCTAGCAGGTTCTTGTTCTGTGGCGAAAGCTGAGTAGTAGGGGTTACCATCCTCTTTTTCCCGGACATGTCCGGCCGTCGATGTCCGGGATTCAGCTTTTGCTTTCTGCAGTCGCCATTCATTGTTTACATGCACACCTTTTGTTTCAATCTAACTGAATTCATTCCGATTGGTGAATCTGAATGTAGTGTTTACATGAAAGCTAAACAAGTGATCGGTTGATGTGCATTTTAACATTGCTAAGAAAATTTCGTCTCACAGGTGTCGCTCATCAGTAATCACGCCACCGGCCTCGCGCCGTTCTCCCGCGGCCCTCACTCGTCCTGCTCGCCACAGTAAACATGACTCGTGTCGTTCTCCCGCGGCCCTCACTCGTCCTGCTCGCCACAGTAAACATGACTCGTGTCGTTCTCCCGCGGCCCTCACTCGTCCTGCTCGCCACAGTAAACATGACTCGTGTCGTTCTCCCGCGGCCCTCACTCGTCCTGCTCGCCACAGTAAACATGACTCGTGTCGTTCTCCCGCGGCCCTCACTCGTCCTGCTCGCCACAGTAAACATGACTCGTGTCGTTCTCCCGCGGCCCTCACTCGTCCTGCTCGCCACAGTAAACATGACTCGTGTCGTTCTCCCGCGGCCCTCACTCGTCCTGCTCGCCACAGTAAACATGACTCGTGTCGTTCTCCCGCGGCCCTCACTCGTCCTGCTCGCCACAGTAAACATGACTCGTGTCGTTCTCCCGCGGCCCTCACTCGTCCTGCTCGCCACAGTAAACATGACTCACACCGTTCTCCCGCTGCCCTCACTCGTCCTGCTCGCCACAGTAAACATGACTCGTGTCGTTCTCCCGCGGCCCTCACTCGTCCTGCTCGCCACAGTAAACATGACTCGTGTCGTTCTCCCTCTGCCCTCACTCGTCCTGCTCGCCACAGTAAACATGACTCACGCCGTTCTCCCGCTGCCCTCACTCGTCCTGCTCGCCACAGTAAACATGACTCGTGCCGTTCTCCCGCGGCCCTCACTCGTCCTGCTCGCCACAGTAAACATGACTCGCGCCGTTCTCCCGCGGCCCTCACTCGTCCTGCTCGCCACAGTAAACATGACTCGTGCCGTTCTCCCGCGGCCCTCACTCGTCCTGCTCGCCACAGTAAACATGACTCGTGCCGTTCTCCCGCGGCCCTCACTCGTCCTGCTCGCCACAGTAAACATGACTCGTGCCGTTCTCCCGCGGCCCTCACTCGTCCTGCTCGCCACAGTAAGCATGACTCGCGCGTTCTCCCGCGGCCCTCACTCGTCCTGCTCGCCACAGTAAACATGACTCGTGCCGTTCTCCCGCGGCCCTCACTCGTCCTGCTCGCCACAGTAAACATGACTCGCGTCGTTCTCCCGCGGCCCTCACTCGTCTGGGGTTCAGAACCACTTATAGAAAATAACTGTACATTTCTATCATGTATACTAAGATTACAAGTATTGAGTGATAATTGGATGTCTTTATAGCATGGATGCATCTAAAGAAGACGGGTTGTCCTTGGGAAGACTTGTAAACGATCAGACCAGAAATCCTACTTGCAAAATGAGAACCGTTGAAGTGAGCAGAAAACCTCACCTGTGTCTCTTTGCTGTACGAGACATTCTACCAGGAGAAGAAATCACTTACAATTATGGAGACTCAGATTGGCCATGGCGAGTCAAGGTACTATCAAGAAAATGCTAAAGAGATTGATCAGTAATTCATGATAATCTTTTACTGTCATTCTGATTAGTTACCATGTGATTGTGGTCTCATATTTCTGAAGCCTTTAAATCAAGCATCAGCAGAATCCACTGATAAAAAGCCAGCCAGCAGTTTGGGCCCGCAGAAATCGGTAGGTCCACTTTAAAACATCTGTATCATTATATTATTGACTATTTCAGCTTAGAGATGTGTGTGAAAGAAATGATAGTTAAAGTGTAGGACAGCTAGAGAAATGAACATAAACAAGTTTTTCTGTCCTTCACAAATATTTCCTGCTTTCTTAGCCCCATTGTGCAGCTTCTCTTCCCTTTCCTGAATTGGACAAGGTGAACAGCAATGGTCCACATAAGCTGTCAGGCAAAGCAAGAACATCAAGGAATAAAACGGTAACCATCTCATACATGCAGCAGCGATCTACTGATGTTTACTGCCAGCTAGTTAAAAGTGCAGTCAGTGATTTCTGATAAACACTGTTGATATTTAAAATCGACAGCCAAACAAACACACACCTCCCTTCATTGCTCCGCCCCCAAAATAATGAACAACACAGGCAACCAGTTGACTACAGGTGCATATCCACTTCATCCAGCACACGTGTGTAATAGTTGTGGCACGTTCGGATCATTTTACTGACTTGGATCTTTGAATCTCGTTCATCAAAATTAACAAATCTTTTTTCGAAAACCTTTTGTTCATTTCAGTAGAATGTATTTAAAATGGTAGCCAAATTCCCCAAACACATCAAATGTTGATCGCATTTAGAATAAGAAAAAAAGTGCGATGCAAGGAAAAGGCCAAATTATGAGAGACGGAAATGATTCATTAATTTATTTGGGTCTTCAGGCTATGCAGTCTGTTAGTTACCTCACCTCCCGATCTAAGCCGTTCGTTCATCCTGTGACATCCTCATAAACTTAACTTTGCAGTCTGTAGTACCGGATACGTACACGTTTCGAGTCTATCGACTTCGGGTTCAAGTCATTCGTTCATCACGTGGCAGCCCCATTGAGCTATGCAGTCAATACTGGATGCAGAATTGATTAGTTCATATTTTGAGTCTTCGAGGACTTGAAAGGTGAACTAATCATTTATCTTTCCAGTACTGACAGCATAGCCTCAATGGGACTGATGGGAAGAACGAAGGACCCAAAGACTCGAGTGATTTAACTAATCATTTCTGTTTCCAGTACAGAACCTATAGGATGTTGTGTGTGCGCAGTCAACACAAAATTAAAGAATCACTCTCTGAGACAACTCAGTAGTCACGAGTCATTAAAGATTCTTCAAAATGTCTATCACACAAACAAGCCCCCCCGTTGGACCCCATTGAAGTCACTATATGGAGAAACACCTGGAGTGTGTTCCTCAAAAACCTTCATTTCTTTTACACTGAAGAAAGAAAGACATGAACATCTTAGATGGTGTGATGATGGCGAGTAAATTATCAGGAAATTTTAATTCTGAAGTGAACTAATCATTTAAGTAGTTATTGGTTCAGAGTTTTAATGTCTGAACCAGTGTAACTATTAATTTGACTATTGTCACAATTTTGTTGTTTTTTATTTTATTAATGATCTTTGCTTTGAAGTGTGCAAAACACGTTTCTTTATTTTTTGTTTACCCCTACAGTGTGTTTGTTTTGTTTTATATGGGTGCCACAGTTTTCAATATTTTTAATGTCATTTTATTCTTGTTTAAGCTAAATATCTCTTTATATATCTGCAGAAGCGGTTTCAATCAAGACTGTTACAGTCATCCTCAGTCGCATCCACATCTGGTGCACCCTCTTCATCAGCACCCTGTGCTGTGTCCACCTCTATAATGGCCTCATCAACCTCATGCCCTCCTGCCCTGTCCTCATCAACATCAACACCTCCCACGTCACCTTCATCATCCTCGCCTGTGCAGCCTTCATCATCCTCGCCTGTGCAGCCTTCATCATCCTCGCCTGTGCAGCCTTCATCAGCCTCGCCTGGGCAGCCTTCATCAGCCTCGCCTGGGCAGCCTTCATCAGCCTCGCCTGGGCAGCCTTCATCATCCTCGCCTGTGCAGCCTTCATCAGCCTCGCCTGGGCAGCCTTCATCATCCTCGCCTGGGCAGCCTTCATCAGCCTCGCCTGGGCAGCCTTCATCAGCCTCGCCTGGGCAGCCTTCATCATCCTCGCCTGTGCAGCCTTCATCAGCCTCGCCTGTGCAGCCTTCATCAGCCTGGCCTGGGCAGCCTTCATCAGCCTCGCCTGTGCAGCCTTCATCAGCCTGGCCTGGGCAGCCTTCATCATCCTCGCCTGTGCAGCCTTCATCAGCCTCGTCTGTGCAGCCTTCATCAGCCTCGCCTGTGCAGCCTTCATCAGCCTGGCCTGGGCAGCCTTCATCAGCCTGGCCTGGGCAGCCTTCATCAGCCTCGCCTGTGCAGCCTTCATCAGCCTCGCCTGGGCAGCCTTCATCAGCCTCGCCTGGGCAGCCTTCATCAGCCTCGCCTGGGCAGCCTTCATCAGCCTCGCCTGGGCAGCCTTCATCAGCCTGGCCTGGGCAGCCTTCATCAGCCTCGCCTGGGCAGCCTTCATCATCCTCGCCTGTGCAGCCTTCATCATCCTCGCCTGGGCAGCCTTCATCATCCTCGCCTGGGCAGCCTTCATCAGCCTCGCCTGGGCAGCCTTCATCAGCCTGGGCTGGGCAGCCTTCATCAGCCTGGCCTGGGCAGCCTTCATCATCCTCGCCTGTGCAGCCTTCATCATCCTCACCTGGGCAGCCTTCATCAGCCTCGCCTGGGCAGCCTTCATCAGCCTCGCCTGTGCAGCCTTCATCATCCTCGCCTGGGCAGCCTTCATCATCCTCGCCTGGGCAGCCTTCATCATCCTCGCCTGTGCAGCCCTCATCGCCTTATGCGCAGCATTCATCATCCTCATCCTCGCCTGCTCCACCCTTATCTTCACCTTGTGCTGTGTCAACACCAGTGGTTCACTCATCACAGGTGTCTGAGACACTCTCATGGGAGGTGGGTAGATTCATTTGCTGAATTATTGGGATGGTCGGGGTGTATTGCACTGGTAGAACTAACAATAGATTATATGAAATTATATATCATTTATATTGGTTTGTATTCATCCTCTTCCAGATATCCTCTTTAAGGCCATCAAGAAAAAGACAGGTATGTGACTTGCCATGTGATACTTTATATGCAATTTTTTTTGCATAATTATGAATTGGCTTGCATAATAGTATCCGCAATATGATGAAACGTAATGTTACAGCAACCACTGCCTTGAGTAAGTGTTAAATTCTCTCATTCAGTATTCCGGAAGTTCCGTCTGTGACACAGACTACAGCGATGTCACAGACTACAGCGATGTTGACTACATACCAAAAATCAGCTCCGATGAATCGGATGGTAGTTCTTCTGGACATGACATGGTCAAAAGTGCTTTGATACATCCAACATCTCCCAACGAGGCAGGTAGTTCATCTGATCAATTTATGACCGCACCATCACCAAAAAAGATGAAATGCCAATCTAAAGAGACAAACACCTTGTCTGGTGAAAAGACTTTTATTCAGTCAATGCCATCACCAAAGCAGGAACGCAAGGCGTACAACAAGAAGCAGTATTGCCTTTATTGCTCTAAGCCATATTCAAAAATGGCAAGACACCTTGAATTTGTCCATCGCAACGAAGTGGGGGTTGTAAAGGCAATAGCATTTCCAAAACATTCCAAAGAAAGACAAGTCCAGTTAAACCTCCTTAGAAAAAGGGGCAACTTTGCCCACAACACAGATGTGGTGAGACAAGGACATGGGGAGATGATTGCCTGCTACCGTCCAAAAAATAGACAAAGAGCCAAAGAATTTATTCACTGCATTTACTGCCAAGGGCTTTACAACAAGCATAGCCTTTGGAAGCATATCAAAAACTGTCCCCTGAAACCTAAAGAGGATGATGCCCAGGGCAGGAAAAGAGTTCGATCTCTGTGTGCTTTAAACACACCAGTTGGCTTAGAAGTGAGCAAAGGTTTCAAGAAAATACTGTCCTTTATGAACTATGATGAAGTTTCGCGTGTAGTTCATACTGACAGATGCATCATGCAGCTGGGGGAGCACATGTTCAACAGGATGGGGTCTGATGTGACCAAACATGACTACATCAGACAGAAGATGAGAGAAGTAGGCAGACTTCTTCTTGAAGCAAGGAAGATTACCCCACTGAGAACAATGGTAGACTTCTTCATACCAGCAAACTTCAAACATGTCATAGCAGCTGTTAAAGTTTTATGTGGCTACAATGAAGAGAAAAACTCCTACCGCATTCCTTCTTTAGCTCTCAAACTTGGGCATTCTTTAAACAAGGTCTGTAGCATTGTTGAGAGCAATGCCATGATGTATGGAGATCATGATCGTGCTGAATGCGCCCGAGACTTCAGGAAAATACACCAGGCAAGGTGGAATGAGTACATTTCTGCTGGTGCTATAACTACATTGAAAGAAGCCAAGTGGAACACACCACAGATCATTCCTTTCACTCAGGATGTCAAAGTCCTGCACACACATCTTGAAAAGAAACACGATGGGCTCCTAAGTAAGCTCAGAACTTGCCCTTCTGCTGACAGCTACTCTGCTCTAGCCAAGGTCACACTGTCCCAGGTCATCCTGTTCAACCGAAGGAGAGAAGGTGAGGTATCCCGGATGCTTTTGTCAGCTTTTAAAAGTAGGGATTCTTCTGAGCTACACAAAGACATTGCCATCTGTCTGTCTGAGTTTGAGAGGAAGCTGTGTCTGCACTTCACAAGAGTTGAGATCCGGGGTAAACGAGGCAGAAAGGTTCCTGTGCTCCTCAAGCCTTCCATGGTTTCTGCCATGGAGCTGCTCGTTGAAACGCGGGAGCTTTGTGGTGTTCCAGCAGAGAATCCCTTTATGTTTGCCAGATGTGGAGCAATGTCAGCCTACAGAGGTGGAGAGTGCATCAACAAAGCTGCTTGCGAATGTGGCATAAAGAACCCTGAAGCACTGTCATCAACTAGGCTCAGGAAACACATAGCAACCATGTCTAAAATTCTTAACCTTGATGAGAATGAAGCAGACCAACTGGCTGATTTCCTTGGTCACGATATCAGAATCCACAGACAGTATTACCGGTTACCAGAGGGAACACTGCAGCTGGCAAAAATGAGTAAAGTCCTAATGGCCATGGAGAAAGGAACACTGTCTGACTACAAAGGAAAGAAACTTGATGACATTGAAATTGACCCAAATGGTATGAGTATATTTAGTCTGTGTGTATCTGTGCTGTACTTATATGCAAAACACATCATGTCACAGATACTAAGTATAAGCAATATAGTGTTAATTTTATTGTCATTTAATTATTTAGAGCAACTTGAGGCCCAAGGTGATTCCATGTCAAGTGATGAGGAGGACTACAGTGACCTATCTCAGACAACAGCACCAGCAGAGACTGATCGACCTGTTCAACCTGTTCAATCTGATCAACCTGTTCAACCTGTTCAATCTGATCAATCTGTTTCACAGGTGGATCAATGTAAGAAAAATCTCTAAACTGCACAAACAACAATAATCAAATAAACATGAATTAGCTCCAAGCAGCAATATCCAGCCAAATTCAAATAATCAACACATGAGGACACAATCTTGATTTGGTCTTTACTCACCGATTTAGTTGTAATGAGAATTTACTTTTTAACTATTTCATAGGTTCTTCACACGCTCCAAAAAAGAAATGGGAGGACAGTGAGGTAAAAGCAGTAGAGAGACACATGATGAAGTTCATCAAGACATGCAAAGTTCCTGGTAAGCAAGACTGTGAAAGATGCATTCACGCAGAGCCAGAAGCTTTGAAGCAGCGAACATGGACTGGTGTGAAAAATTATGTGCGGAACAGGATCACGACTCTTAAAAGAAAGGGTGGTTTGTAGGGAGCCATCAACACTTCAACACTTTGCATATTATGCTCTTTTTGTAAGAAATTGAGCTTAATTAAAAGAAATGAGGATAAAGGTGTAGAAATATTCTGAGGATGGAATGAAACAGAATATAAAGTGAAAAGTTAGAGTATAAGAAAGCTAATGAAGAAGTAGAGGATAGTAATATAGTCTAATTTCATTTATTCAGTTTTCTTTGTTCAGTTGCAATGAAGTTGGATGGAATGTCATGTTAAACTTTTTGATATTTCTGTTATAGAGGGAGGAGAGAATGTAAAGATGATAAAGTGAAGAGTGATTAGCTGTGTTGGACATGGGCTGTGGCTGGATGTAACCGATCGGTGAGAGTTGCCGTGTGGAGGCGGGAGGAGCTGAAAACTGAGACGTGAGTTTGACACTTTCTGCTTCCCGTAGTGACGCTTGCGCTGTGTTTGCATACTTTACCACAGCTGAAGTGGAATAAATGCATTATTTGCCAAATACACCGAAATTTCAGAGACATTTTGATTCAATACATGTACTGCTTAATACAGTGTCTGTTTGTACAAGAATATAGTTCAACATAAGCCTAAATCCCAATGAAGTGGGGTCTACATTGTATCAGTTTTATTTTGATAACCATGACAATATAACATCGCGACTACATGAAAAGAGCTTTCACTGTTATAAAAAACAGATTTGTGCGGTGGATTCGGCAAATCGTGGATCAGTTGTGTCGTCATCAGAGCTCGTGAGTCGCTCTGGAGAAACTGCTCTGGCTGAGTCCTGCTCTCGAATCGCTCTCGCCGTACTCTGAGACCATACGTCACAGTCACGGGGCGTCGCTGTCTGAAGCCGTACACAAGCTCTAACCGTCATGCACTGCTCAAGTCAGCCGTCTGTGCAGCGCTGTCCAACAAGTTCAACAAGCATAAAGCTCTCCTCCCTCTTTACATCATCTTTATATTCTCCTCCCTCTTTACATCCCCTTTACATTCTCCTCCCTCTTTACATCTGTAAAGTAAAGGGGATGTAAAGAGAAGGAGTGAATGTAAAGAGGAGAGAATGTAAAGAGGATGTAAAGAGGGAGGAGAGAATGTAAAGAGGATGTAAAGAGGGAGGAGAGAATGTAAAGAGGATGTAAAGAGGGAGGAGAGAATGTAAAGGGGATGTAAAGAGGGAGGAGAGAATGTAAAGGGGGTGTAAAGAGGGAGGAGAGAATGTAAAGAGGAGAGAATGTAAAGAGGATGTAAAGAGGGAGGAGAGAATGTAAAGAGGGAGGAGAGAATGTAAAGGGGATGTAAAGAGGAGGAGTGAATGTAAAGAGAGAATGTAAAGAGGATGTAAAGAGGGAGGAGAGAATGTAAAGAGGATGTAAAGAGGGAGGAGAGAATGTAAAGAGGATGTAAAGAGGGAGGAGAGAATGTAAAGGGGATGTAAAGAGGGAGGAGAGAATGTAAAGGGGGTGTAAAGAGGAGGAGTGAATGTAAAGAGGAGAGAATGTAAAGAGGATGTAAAGAGGGAGGAGAGAATGTAAAGAGGATGTAAAGAGGGAGGAGAGAATGTAAAGAGGATGTAAAGAGGGAGGAGAGAATGTAAAGAGGATGTAAAGAGGGAGGAGAGAATGTAAAGGGGATGTAAAGAGGGAGGAGAGAATGTAAAGGGGGTGTAAAGAGGGAGGAGAGAATGTAAAGAGGGAGGAGAGAATGTAAAGGGAATGTAAAGAGGGAGGAGATAATGTAAAGGATGTAAAGAGGGAGGAGAGAATGTAAAGGGAATGTAAAGAGGGAGGAGATAATGTAAAGGATGTAAAGAGGGAGGAGAGAATGTAAAGGGAATGTAAAGAGGGAGGAGATAATGTAAAGGATGTAAAGAGGGAGGAGAGAATGTAAAGGGAATGTAAAGAGGGAGGAGAGAATGTAATGGATGTAAAGAGGGAGGAGAGAATGTAAAGAGGGAGGAGAGAATGTAAAGGGGATGTAAAGAGGGAGGAGAGAATGTAAAGAGGGAGGAGAGAATGTAAAGAGGGAGGAGATAATGTAAAGGATGTAAAGAGGGAGGAGAGAATGTAAAGAGGGAGGAGAGAATGTAAAGAGGGAGGAGAGAATGTAAAGAGGGAGGAGATAATGTAAAGGATGTAAAGAGGGAGGAGAGACTGTAAAGAGGGAGGAGAGAATGTAAAGAGCATGTAAAGAGGGAGGAGAGAATGTAAAGAGGGAGGAGAGAAGAGAATGTAAAGAGGGAGAATGTAAAGGGGATGTAAAGAGGGAGGAGAGAATGTAAAGAGGGAGGAGAGAATGTAAAGGGGATGTAAAGAGGGAGGAGAGAATGTAAAGAGGATGTAAAGAGGGAGGAGAGAATGTAAAGAGGATGTAAAGAGGGAGGAGAGAATGTAAAGGGGATGTAAAGAGGGAGGAGAGAATGTAAAGGGGGTGTAAAGAGGGAGGAGAGAATGTAAAGAGGGAGGAGAGAATGTAAAGGGAATGTAAAGAGGGAGGAGATAATGTAAAGGATGTAAAGAGGGAGGAGAGAATGTAAAGGGAATGTAAAGAGGGAGGAGATAATGTAAAGGATGTAAAGAGGGAGGAGAGAATGTAAAGGGAATGTAAAGAGGGAGGAGATAATGTAAAGGATGTAAAGAGGGAGGAGAGAATGTAAAGGGAATGTAAAGAGGGAGGAGAGAATGTAATGGATGTAAAGAGGGAGGAGAGAATGTAAAGAGGGAGGAGAGAATGTAAAGGGGATGTAAAGAGGGAGGAGAGAATGTAAAGAGGGAGGAGAGAATGTAAAGAGGGAGGAGATAATGTAAAGGATGTAAAGAGGGAGGAGAGAATGTAAAGAGGGAGGAGAGAATGTAAAGAGGGAGGAGAGAATGTAAAGAGGGAGGATATAATGTAAAGGATGTAAAGAGGGAGGAGAGACTGTAAAGAGGGAGGAGAGAATGTAAAGAGCATGTAAAGAGGGAGGAGAGAATGTAAAGGGGATGTAAAGAGGGAGGAGAGAATGTAAAGAGGGAGGAGAGAAGAGAATGTAAAGAGGGAGGAGAGAATGTAAAGGGGATGTAAAGAGGGAGGAGAGAATGTAAAGAGGGAGGAGAGAATGTAAAGGGGATGTAAAGAGGGAGGAGAGAATGTAAAGAGGGAGGAGAGAATGTAAAGAGGGAAGAGAGAATGTAAAGGATGTAAAGAGGGAGGAGAGAATGTAAAGGATGTAAAGAGGGAGGAGAGAATGTAAAGGATGTAAAGAGGGAGGAGAGAATGTAAAGGGGATGTAAAGAGGGAGGAGAGAATGTAAAGAGGGAGAAGAGAATGTAAAGAGGGAGGAGAGAATGTAAAGAGGGAGGAGAGAATGTAAAGAGGGAGGAGATAATGTAAAGGGGATGTAAAGAGGGAGGAGAGAATGTAAAGGGGATGTAAAGAGGGAGGAGAGAATGTAAAGAGGGAGGAGAGATTGTAAAGAGGGAGGAGAGAATGTAAAGGATGTAAAGAGGGAGGAGAGAATGTAAAGAGGGAGGAGAGAATGTAAAGAGGATGTAAAGAGGGAGGAGAGAATGTAAAGAGGATGTAAAGAGGGAGGAGAGGATGTAAAGAGGGAGGAGAGAATGTAAAGAGGGAGAAGAGAATGTAAAGAGGGAGGAGAGAATGTAAAGGGGATGTAAAGAGGGAGGAGAGAATGTAAAGAGGGAGAAGAGGATGTAAAGAGGGATGAGAATGTAAAGGGGATGTAAAGAGGGAGGAGAGAATGTAAAGAGGGAGGAGAGAATGTAAAGAGGGAGGAGAGAATGTAAAGAGGGAGGAGAGAATGTAAAGAGGGAGGAGAGAATGTAAAGAGGGAGAAGAGAATGTAAAGCGGGAGGAGAGAATGTAAAGAGGGAGGAGATAATATAAAGAGGATGTAAAGAGGGAGGAGAGAATGTAAAGAGGGAGGAGAGAACGTAAAGAGGGAGGAGAGAATGTAAAGAGGATGTAAAGAGGGAGGAGAGAATATAAAGAGGATGTAAAGAGGGAGGAGAGAATGTAAAGAGGGAGGAGAGAATGTAAAGAGGGAGAAGAGAATGTAAAGAGGGAGGAGAGAATGTAAAGGGGATGTAAAGAGGGAGGAGAGAATGTAAAGAGGGAGGAGAGAATGTAAAGAGGGAGGAGAGAATGTAAAGAGGGAGGAGAGAATGTAAAGAGGGAGAAGAGAATGTAAAGAGGGAGGAGAGAATATAAAGAGGATGTAAAGAGGGAGGAGAGAATGTAAAGAGGGAGGAGATAATGTAAAGAGGATGTAAAGAGGGAGGAGAGAATGAATGTAAAGAGGGAGGAGAGAATGTAAAGAGGGAGGAGAGAATGTAAAGGGGGATGAGAATGTAAAGGGGATGTAAAGAGGGAGGAGAGAATGTAAAGAGGGAGGAGAGAATGTAAAGAGGGAGGAGAGAATGTAAAGAGGGAGAAGAGAATGTAAAGAGGGAGGAGAGAATGTAAAGAGGGAGGAGATAATATAAAGAGAATGTAAAGAGGGAGGAGAGAATGTAAAGAGGGAGGAGAGAATATAAAGAGAATGTAAAGAGGGAGGAGAGGATGTAAAGAGGGAGGAGAGAATATAAAGAGAATGTAAAGAGGGAGGAGAGGATGTAAAGAGGGAGGAGAGAATGTAAAGAGGGAGGAGAGAATGTAAAGGGGATGTAAAGAGGGAGGAGAGAATGTAAAGAGGGAGGAGAGAATGTAAAGAGGGAGGAGAGGATGTAAAGGAGAATGTAAAGGGGATGTAAAGAGGGAGGAGAATATAAAGATGATGTAAAGAGGGAGGAGAGCTTTATGCTTGTTGAACTTGTTGGACAGCGCTGCACAGACGGCTGACTTGAGCAGTGCATGACGGTTAGAGCTTGTGTACGGCTTCAGACAGCGACGCCCCGTGACTGTGACGTATGGTCTCAGAGTACGGCGAGAGCGATTCGAGAGCAGGACTCAGCCAGAGCAGTTTCTCCAGAGCGACTCACGAGCTCTGATGACGACACAACTGATCCACGATTTGCCGAATCCACCGCACAAATCTGTTTTTTATAACAGTGAAAGCTCTTTTCATGTAGTCGCAATGTTATATTGTCATGGTTATCAAAATAAAACTGATACAATGTAGACCCCACTTCATTGGGATTTAGGCTTATGTTGAACTATATTCTTGTACAAACAGACGCTGTATTAAGCAGTACATGTATTGAATCAAAATGTCTCTGAAATATCGGTGTATTTGGCAAATAATGCATTTATTCCACTTCAGCTGTGGTAAAGTATGCAAACACAGCGCAAGCGTCACTACGGGAAGCAGAAAGAGTCAAACTCACGTCTCAGTTTTCAGCTCCTCCCGCCTCCACACGGCAACTCTCACCGATCGGTTACATCCAGCCACAGCCCATGTCCAACACAGCTAATGTAAAGGATGAAAGAGGGAGGAGTGAAGGTAAAGAGGGAGAAAATGGGGAGGAGTGAAGGTAAAGAGGATGGAAAAGAGGGAGGAGTGAAGGTAAACAGGTTGAAAAGAGGGAGGAGTAAAGGTAAAGAGGATGGAAAAGAGGGAGGATTGAAGGTAAAGAGGGAGAAAATGGGGGAGGAGTGAAGGTAAAGAGGATGGAAAAGAGGGAGGAGTGAAGGTAAAGAGGGAGAAAAGAGGGAGGAGTGAAGGTAAAGAGGATGGAAAAGAGGGAGGAGTGAAGGTAAAGAGGGAGAAAATGGGGGAGGAGTGAAGGTAAAGAGGATGGAAAAGAGGGAGGAGTGAAGGTAAAGAGGATGGAAAAGAGGGAGGAGTGAAGGTAAAGAGGGAGAAAATGGGGGAGGAGTGAAGGTAAAGAGGATGGAAAAGAGGGAGGAGTGAAGGTAAAGAGGGAGAAAATGGGGAGGAGTGAAGGTAAAGAGGATGGAAAAGAGGGAGGAGTGAAGGTAAAGAGGTTGAAAAGAGGGAGGAGTGAAGGTAAAGAGGGAGGAGTGAAGGTAAAGGAGGAGGTAGAGATTTTGATGGGTGGATGGAGGAAATATCGAGGATGGTTGTGCACTGAGAATCATTCCCACCTCCAAGTTAATTGATTTTTCATTGTTCTTTTTTTTATTTTTTATGTTTTTGAATTTCTGTCATTAACTGCAATGTGTACTTTCAACACAATGTGTTCAAGACTGTTAATATTAAAGAGTCATTTAATTGGAGTGTGTGTCACTCGAGTCCCCAAAGAGTCATTTAATCGGAGTGTGTGTGTCTCTCAAGTCCCCAAAGAGTCATTTAATCGGAGTGTGTGTGTCTCTCAAGTCCCCAAAGAGTCATTTAATCGGAGTGTGTGTGTGTGTGTGTGTCTCTCAAGTCCCCAAAGAGTCATTTAATCGGAGTGTGTGTGTCTCTCAAGTCCCCAAAGAGTCATTTAATCGGAGTGTGTGTGTCTCTCAAGTCCCCAAAGAGTCATTTAATCGGAGTGTGTGTGTGTCTATCAAGTCCCCAAAGAGTCATTTAATTGAAGTGTGTGTTTTTTTTGTTTGTTTTTTGGACAATTACTACACTTTACAGAAGAACATGACTAATGTGTTAAAGCCCCAGTGAGTAGCCAAAGACTCAAGATGTTTTTGTGATAATGATTATTTTGCAGTCGATGCTAAATTAACTAGAGGGATGCAGGCCGTGGTCTTAGAAAAACTATTTAGGCTATATATATATATTAGTTTGCGTGCCGTGTGCTCGGCTGCTTGCTGTGTTGTGATCGTAATTATACGATCACGCGAGAGAGAAAGTAGATGTGTGCAGTTTCAGCCGTCCTCCTCTGATTGTGATGTGATCGAAATAACAAACAAAACAGTTTTGTAAAATGATATATGAATCATTTTTATTTTATCATATATCATTTTACAAAACTTTTTTGTGCATGTGCTCCCGCACACACAATTTCAGTCACAACACGCAGTCAGAGGATGCGCTGAAACATCAGCTCGCGATGCTGTTCCCTTCATTCATAACTCGGACTGAGAAGGATAGGCTATATTTGTGTAAATAGTTGTGCAACTGCGCAAACTTTATGAAGTTTAATGTTTGGGTTCCAGGGGAATTTATGACTGTTTCACCTTTTCAACCTCATCAAAGTTTCGTAATTAGTAAGTTCTGTGCTTTTTCTCTTTTTTTTCTTGTGTGCTGACTGATGAGGGGCCGATGTGCCTTGGTGAAACGGTGTTTGTACATGTAGCTTATTTTTTTAATTATCGTGGCAAGCAATCATAAAATACAGCATATTGCACAAAAAAAAAGCAATTTACTGAGAAACGGACCTCGGGTTTGGGTCGGGCTCAGGCTTAAAATATAACCGTAATGTTCGGGTCAGGTTAAATGATTTCGGGTACGGGCCGGGTTTGGGCTTAAGTTTAAAGCCTGTGCTGACCTCTACTTCAGGCACATAACTTGTAAAATTTCAGCAATTATTAAATGACTTCTGTAGAGCTGTTTTACAGTTGAAATAGAATTGAGCTGAATAATGACACTATTGTCTTCAGTTCCATCTTTGGTTCTCTCTGATAGTCAATCAATCAAATACAGTCAAATGAATAATATTTCTGAATGTTAATTGTCATTCCCCAACTGAGCAGTGAAGGACACTTCATCTCAAGCTACAAATCAGACAAAAATGTTGGCTACCCATTTTCTGTGATCTTGACGAAATAAAAATAAAAATAAAAAACTGTTTACTCACTAAATATATACCATCTCAACAAAGTCCTGATATTATACCTTTACCAGAATCTGTGTATCACCATGGTCCTCAAAGTATGACTTAACCAGAGTCTGTGTATCACCATGGTCCTCAAAGTATGACTTGATCAGAGTTTGTGTTTAATGTCCCCAAAATGGACATAAAAAATACTGTCCCTAAAGTGAAGGCAAAATGTCAGGTCTTTAAGGAAGACTTTTATTAATAAAATCAAGTGATAAGTGTGATGACAGCTTCTCCAGAAGTGCAGTCATGTCTTTCTTTTGTCTCTAGACCCTTCAGAAAGGGGTGTCCCTAAAGGTAGGGTTCCCAGTCATACGTCCTCACATTGTGGTTAAGTAGGTATGTGTGTGTGTGTGTGTGTGTGTGTGTGTGTGTGTGTGTGTGTGTGTGTGTGTGTGTGTGTGCGTGTGCGTGTGTGTGTGTGTGTGTGTGAGAGAGAGAGAGAGAAACAGTTAAAGGGAATAAGGACTGTGTGTGTGTGTGAGAGGGAATGAAAAAAATGTCTATGTTCAGCAAATTTCTTATGGCGACTGTTTGGCCCTGGGGCTGGAGGCGGATCTGAAACATTAGTGTTGGTTATTAGGAACATTTAGAAGGAAACATGGGATTTCACCTTCCGTCAGAGATGCCCTTTGTGCAGCCGTGTGTGTGATTCTGGGTAAAGGACACATTCACACCTTAAATATAGTCAACAATATGCCCTTTCTCATTCCAAAATATGCAATTTATATGCTAATCTCAGTGACATTTTAGCATTGGAGATGTGCATTAGTAATGTTGTAAAGACCAGACCCTGTAAGACCAGAGCCAATTCAGACTAGATCTTTATCCTTGTTCTGACTCAACTTCACCCAAAAGTATACTTCCAAAGTAAAACAGCAAGGCATAGACATGGAAATGGACGGATGATTGCTTTGGTCACAGTGCAGCCTTTTTGGGCCATGAATTTCGTCATAATATTAAAGCATTACCTTTGACACATGCAGAATTCAATTTTGGTATAGAAACAAGTGTAAGAAACACATAACAGATTAGACTTCAAAACGTTTATTTATACAAAATGTACTGGTTCATAATGCAAACTCCCTGTATAGCTTGGGAAAAGATAAAAAATACATGTT
The DNA here is from genome assembly GCF_029890125.1 of Rhinichthys klamathensis goyatoka. Taxonomy (NCBI): domain Eukaryota; kingdom Metazoa; phylum Chordata; class Actinopteri; order Cypriniformes; family Leuciscidae; genus Rhinichthys; species Rhinichthys klamathensis. Next base: position 2,118,139 of record NW_026606722.1, read on the forward strand.
TTTTTTTCACTTTGTTTCTTTTTATTATAAATGCACAAGGTGTGTGTTATTCAGCCATCTGTTTCAGTTCTTGCCGCATGAATATACGGATGGTGTTCAGAGCCAAATTAGCAGATGGAAAAAGAAAAGCTATTTTGAAAAATGATGCATCGTCACCATTTCATTTCTAATAGCCTTACACATTCATCATGCTACCAATAAAAGATATTCTTCATCTTTTGCACACTGAAATGCAATGGTCCAAGTTGTTTTCCCAATGCATTTTGTGGCCTTTTTTGAGAGGTAATTTAACCATCTGAAATGACTACAATTATCTATTTCGCTAAACATCGGTGCAATAAAGATGACACAACAAACGCAAAGCAAACACATTATGATCTGCGGCTTATTAAATCAACTGCACCTGTATGACTTTCTTTCTTCAGTGGTACACAAAAGGTGAATTTCTGCAGAATATACTGCCCTCAATCTTTTAATATGAATTTTTAAGCTCCTGACAAGGAGATCATAAAAGCAGTGCTCCATTCAACTCATGTGTTTGTATTGCAAATCATCTGAAGTCGGATGATAACTTTGTGGTGACGAACATCGACTGAAAATCAGGTATTTATTAACTGACATTCTTCATATATTCAACGCTTTTTGGTAAATCTTGTGAAGAACATTTTACCCCAAACCAAAGAAAAACCCAGAAATAATAAAGACCCCCTGTGGTGAAAATCAACTTTTTAATGTTGTTTATATGCCTGTGTGTTGTTTTTAATATGCTTTAAGACAAACCATGTGTTAACCATCAGTTAACACTATTGTTGAGTATTTTCTCCTTAAAACTGCAGAAGAGAGTCTTACAAACGCAGTTTGACACAACAATTTCCTACCATCACAAACATGTAACCAATCCCATCACGAGCGGGGCGAACATGGTTTGTGTAATATTAGCAACACATAATAAGCTGTTTGATAACAGTCAAGCCAAAGGCTAATCATATCAGTTACTGTTATGTTTCCGACGTAGTAGAGAGTGATACATAAAACGCATTACCATTCTGACACATCGACTTGTATACAAGCCTGTATAATTCTCTCTTCCTCTTCTTCTTCTGAATCCGTTTCTGGTTCAAACATATTTGGCTGTATTAAACCAATTCCACATCTTGGCATTGTGTAGCATTTACTAGAGTTGACAGAGTGGATCAGGTAATCACTTTTATGATTCTTTCATTGTGCTTTTGCATCTTTTTTTCTTTCTTTTTTTGAGCTTGAAAGCTCAAATTCCCATTTATTGCAATCATATGGAAAAGAGCAACCAGGAGGTTTTTCAAAATGCATCATTTTGAATTCTACGAAAGACATTGATTAAATGATGGCAAAATGTTAATTTTCGGGTTTAAATTTACCATATTTAAATCATCTTACATTTCAAATATGTGACCCTGGACCACAAAACCCTGGTCACATGGTTCAATTTTTTTAAATTTACATTTATACATTACATGAAAGCTGAATAAATATACTTTCCATTGATGTATGGTTTGTTAGTATAGGACAATATTTGGCCGAGATATGATTGGCTGCAAAAAAATCGAAACATTGAGAAAATCGCCTTTAAAGTTGTCCATTTATATTCACAATTGTGCTGCATTCACTCACAAAAATAAATGTTTTATATATTTACGGTAGGAAATTTACTAAATATCATCATGGAACATGATCTTTACTTAATATCCTAATGATTTTTGGCATAAAGGAAAAATAGATAATTTTACCGTGTATTGTTGGCTATTGCCACAAATATACCCGTGCGACTTGTGACTGGTTTTGTGATCCAGGGTCACATATATTTAAAAATGGCAAAATAACTGCACACCAAGCAAGACAAGAAATATACTGTACCACTTTAGGAATAAATCCACGAGCATGCTGGAAACCCACTGAAACCCTTTCATAAAAATCAATTAGCAAAAGCGTCATGATTAAAGACCTTTTATTGTTTCCCCACCCAAAGCTGTAACACTTCACAGAGTGTGTTCGTTCTTCAGGAATCGAGCTGCTGTTGGGCAAATCTGTTGTAAATGTGCTCCTTGTTTGTAATTTGTCCCTGGTAAATGATGCTATGAACAGGGAAGGAAAAACTGCAGGCTGTATTGTGGTATTCATGAGCTTCTTGTGCTTCAGGCTAGCTCATATCATAACCCTTAGCTCACACAGCCAGAGATCTGTTCTGCTCTCTTCAGTAGTTCTGGTACAATCTTTCACTCCAAAGCAGGAGGGAAAAGAAGAAGTATGAGCACCACACAATACCACACAAAATTGACAGCCCGGATAAGATTTACCTTGGCCATCACTGCTTAAAAGGATAATTTATTAAGAAATAAATATTCTACTCAACCTTATGCCATTCCAAACCACATGACATTCTTTCTTTATGGTGCACAAGTCTTATGATATACACTCACCTAAAGGATTATTAGGAACACCATACTATTACTATGTTTGACCCCCTTTCGCATTCAGAACTGCCTTAATTCTACGTGGCATTGATTCAACAAGGTGCTGAAAGCATTCTTTAGAAATGTTGGCCCATATTGATAGGATAGCATCTTGCAGTTGATGGAGATTTGTGGGATGCACATCCAGGGCACGAAGCTCCCGTTCCACCACATCCCAAAGATGCTCAATTGGGTTGAGATCTGGTGACTGTGGGGGCAATTTTAGTACAGTGAACTCACTGTCATGTTCAAGAAACCAATTTGAAATGTTTCGAGCTTTGTGACATGGTGCATTATCCTGCTGGAAGTAGCCATCAGAGGATGGGGACATGGTGGCCATAAAGGGATGGACATGGTCAGAAACAATGCTCAGGTAGGCCATGGCATTTAAACGATGCCCAATTGGCACTAAGGGGCCTAAAGTGTGCCAAGAAAACATACCCCACACCATTACACCACCACCACCAGCCTGCACAGTGGTAACAAGGCATGATGGATCCATGTTCTCATTCTGTTTACGCCAAATTCTGACTCTACCATCTGAATGTCTCAACAGAAATCGAGACTCATCAGACCAGGCAACATTTTTCCAGTCTTCAACTGTCCAATTTTGGTGAGCTCTTGCAAATTGTAGCCTCTTTTTCCTATTTGTAGTGGAGATGAGTGGTACCCGGTGGGGTCTTCTGCTGTTGTAGCCCATCCGCCTCAAGGTTGTGCGTGTTGTGGCTTCACAAATGCTTTGCTGCATACCTCGGTTGTAACGAGTGGTTATTTCAGTCAAAGTTGCTCTTCTATCAGCTTGAATCAGTCGGCCCATTCTCCTCTGACCTCTAGCATCAACAAGGCATTTTCGCCCACAGGACTGCCGCATACTGGATGTTTTTCCCTTTTCACACCATTCTTTGTAAATCCTAGAAATGGTTGTGCGTGAAAATCCCAGTGCAGACCGGCCCGTCTGGCACCAACAACCATGCCACGCTCAAAATTGCTTAAATCACCTTTCTTTCCCATTCTGACATTCAGTTTGGAGTTCAGGAGATTGTCTTGACCAGGACCACACCCCTAAATGCATTGAAGCAACTGCCATGTGATTGGTTGATTAGATAATTGCATTAATGAGATATTGAACAGGTGTTAATAATCCTTTAGGTGAGTGTATATATTCATGATGCTTTTTTGTTGTCATTTTGGAGCTATTACATGGACATGGTATGGAGTGACCATAGGATTTTGGTTTTGTTTTAAATGTATGTTTTGTGTTCCATGCAGAGTCACACAGAACGGCATGATGGTAAGTAAATTAAAGCAGCATTTTCATTTTGGGGTGAAAACAGGGCACAGGATGAAAAGGCATTAAGCTGTAAAATAACGGAGATAAATCTGCCGTGAGTGGGTATGAGTGAGTGAGTGTGTTTTGGGATTGCTGAAACCTAGTTGGACAGAAAAAGGTACATGTGACCTTTAATTTCCATGGCAGCGGTGCGGTCACTGGTTTAAGCAAGTCATTATGGCAGTGATTAACTGCTGACAAACTTTCCAGAGAATAGCAGCATATGCAAATCAGAATAACTATCACCACAGAGACCAATTACACACCGAGACGATTTTGAAGCAAATTACTGAGGTGCCTGCTGGGAGATTCCCTGCTGGGAGAAGAATAAAAAAAAAGTAACCTGCAATGTAAAAAGTGACATGTTGTACAAAGTGACTGAAAAGTTTGTAACCCAGCTGCATTTGTTTGAATTAACATGTTAAGCCAAACCAGTATTTTGTAAAAAAAAAAAAAAAAAAAAAAATCGTTTAATTGATATTAATATTTAAGAGAGTTTAAAATAAAATAAAAATCAGAATTGTCATTTGTTCGTTTGCCTAAGGTACGCATATTATTAGCATGAGTGTTCCTTGGGAATGAAACATTACATTTGTGACAATTTGACCTTCAAATTGGAAATAGAAGTTACACTTTATTTTAAGGTGTCCTTGTTACAGTGTCATTATACATTTAAGTGCCGAGTAATATTAATTAACTACATGTAGCTGTGTAGGGTTGGTTGCATGTACAGTAATTATGCTATCATTTTTTTGGTAACAATTTATTATGTATAAGTATAATATACTGATATAAAAGACTAGCAGACTCCTCCATATGTTCTGGAACATTCTGCTAACAGAAATGCTGGAAAATCCAACAACGGTTCATTCTTTGACCTAGAAAACAGATAATATCTGGAATACACCTGTTCTCCTGCTTCCTTCCTCACTTCCACACAGGGTCCACAGTACTGTCTTAATCTTATTCACCTTCATCTGAAGTTGAGATGCCTCATCACTTGGTGAACGACATGGGGGTGAGTAGATAATGTGTGAATTTTCATTTTGGGGTGAACTCTCCCTTTCAGTAGAGTGCAACAGTTCGGTTCTGGGGGAAAAAAAAAACATTCATTTTCTCCATAAGGAAATTGATTTTGAACTATAACTTATAAACCTTTAAAAGACAGACCTACTGTGAGCTACAAGGTTGTTAATCAATGGTATTTGCTTCTGCTGAAGCGGTCAGCCTGGATTATTTCATCTTATTTTTTAAATAATCACGATTCACAGTGGAATTCCTGGTGAAAATCTACATTACCCATGATGCTGTACAAAAAAATGTCACCAATCAGCGAGTCGAAAAAAGCAACACTTTAGCTCCGCCCACTCCCATGAAGCACTGCGAATGATGTAATCGACGTTTGTATATATATGCCTATTTTGCAATAAACATATATTTTTAATACAAATAATCACTAGTTGTATGTTTCTCCATCGTTTTTAATTCATGTATGTTGTTCGCAATGCTTCATGGGATTGTAGTTCTTTCCCTCACTAAAACTTTTTAGTGAAGACACCTTTGTCTTTTTGTCAGATTTTCAAATAATTTTTGCTTCAAATCAAAGTGTGTAATGTTGTGATTCACCTTGTTGCTGATTGGCTTGGTTCATGGTCTCTCTAATAAAGACTATTTTGAAAATCCCTATGGGAAAAATGAATGAAAAAACAAAAAAAAAAAAAAACATCCAGAACCAGTGAAGCTGAAAAAGGGGACTGTTGCACTCTATACAATTCAGGACAAGTAAATATATTCTGTCATTATTCTCGGTATCCTTTTTTTATCTGTATCTTTACCTGTACAGCTGCATCACACACCTGTTTCTCTCACTAATACTATTGTAAATGTCACAGACCCTCCCATAAGATACATTCCTGACAGCAGAGCCATATCTGACAGTGGGCCTGGAGCCAGAGTCATGCAGCATCCCAGAATAGAACACACCTGCACTGCGGACCTTTACGAACCAACTGCAGCGAACAGTGGGGTACAGCACAGGTCTCTCACCTGTTCCCCACAATATCGGAAGCCCAGATGCGTGCGCACACACTTTATCCCTCCTCAACTACAGTCCATGCCCTCTACTGCTATCCCTATCTTCTCAAAGGGTTCAAACTAAGGGTACGTTTACACGACAACGATATGCTTAAAACGGAGAAGTTTTTCCTTTGAGTTTTCCGCGTCCAGACGACACCATTGTCAAAACGATCCCCATTTACACAGCAAAAACGACTAAAAAAAGCTGTATTCTGCTGCCAGGCCATTAAATGGCGAATGAAACACAATAGATTGAACACGTAATATGCATGAGCATGACGTCATCGTCTTCAGAGATTCACGTTTTTTTTTATGTTTCCACGGAGACCGTTTTCAAAAACTTGCACTTTGAAACCCGTTTTCAAAAGGTTGAGTTTTCAGGAACCCAAAACGCCGTTGACGTGTAAATGTCATGAATGGCAAAAACGCATAAAAAGTTTTACGTTTTTAGTTAAAGGCAATCCCAACTTTGGTGTGTAAATTATGCTTAACTTACATTCTGTGTCAATGCCATTCCATCTTCAAATACAAAGCTGTGTTGCTCTTAACATGAAACCTGTTTCAAGTGAAATTAAAAAAGTGATCACCATAATCAAAGCTCTATAGAGAGACCATAATGCAGCTCAACATGAGCAGTTAACTACGGAGCCCCTGTCAGGGTCATGTAGGTGATATGTTATTTTCTTGGTTGTTTCAATATCAAAAGTAGCAGTCAAAGCAAAATAAAATAAAAAATGCACAAATTGCACCATAGAGGTACAATAGCTTGTCACTGTACCTTATTTACACATCATATGTACCTTACGGGTACATATTACTACTTACTATTAACACAGGTTGAAGATCCAAAAGTAGCTATAGGTAGTGATGTTACGTCTGACACCGACGCTCCGAAGCTTGCTTCAAACTCGAACGGTCCTTGCAATGAACCACTGCTTCGGAGCTTGTATCATTACGTCATTAGTCACGTGAAAATGACGTCTGAAGCAAACACACTGCTTCACTCCTGTAGTGAACCACCTGACTGCTTTGACAGCCCAATCCAGTGTTGACAGGTTTGAAACCTGGCGGCTGTATTTCTTATAAAAGTGAAGCCAAACCATGGCAACACCGTGGGTTGTAGTAGTCGGTGTTTGGATTGGTGTTATTGTTGAGGCCCAGCGAGCAAAGAGTCGTCTATAATACGTCTAAAAGACGTAATTGTTAGACATCCAAAAGACGTCCTCACAGGAGCCAGAATGAAAGTTTTTTATACGTCTTTTCAGGACGTTGTTTAGACGTCAATTAAAGACGTGCTACAGACGTAATTTTTAAACATCCAGAAGACATCCTCACAGGAGCCAGAATGAAAGTTTTTTATACGTCTTTTCTGGACGTTGTTTAGACGTAAATTAAAGACGTGCTACAGACGTAATTGTTAGACATCCAGAAGACGTCCTCACAGGAGCCAGAATGAAAGTTTTTTATACGTCTTTGCTGGACATTGTATAGACGTAAATTAAAGACGTGCTACAGACGTAATTGTTAGACATCCAGAAGACGTCCTCACAGGAGCCAGAATGAAAGTTTTTTATACGTCTTTTCTGGACGTTGTTTAGACGTCAATTAAAGACGTGCTACAGACGTAATTTTTAAACATCCAGAAGACGTCCTCACAGGAGCCAGAATGAAAGTTTTTTATACGTCTTTTCTGGACGTTGTTTAGACGTAAATTAAAGACGTGCTACAGACGTAATTGTTAGACATCCAGAAGACGTCCCCACAGGAGCCAGAATGAAAGTTTTTTATACGTCTTTTCTGGACGTTGTTTAGACGTAAATTAAAGACGTGCTACAGACGTAATTGTTAGACATCCAGAAGACGTCCTCACAGGAGCCAGAATGAAAGTTTTTTATACGTCTTTTCTGGACGTTGTTTAGACGTAAATTAAAGACGTGCTACAGACGTAATTGTTAGACATCCAGAAGACGTCCCCACAGGAGCCAGAATGAAAGTTTTTTATACGTCTTTTCTGGACGTTGTATAGACGTAAATTAAAGACGTGCTACAGACGTAATTGTTAGACATCCAGAAGACGTCCTCACAGGAGCCAGAATGAACGTTTTTTATAATTTTTTTTTGGACATTGTTTAGACGTCAATTAAAGACATGCTACAGAGTTAATTGTTAGACATCTAAAGGCAGCCAGAATAAAAGTTGTATTAGTCACGTTTTCTGTAGTAGAAATGTCAAAGAAGACTGTTAAAGACCCATATTGAAACGGAAATCCCATTTGTGCATTTTGCAAGGATCCAACTTTAAAAAATCTTTACTTCAAAACAGTGGCAGTGAGTTAGTTCTCACTGAGAAAAACCCAGTTACTCATTGTTAATGGTTGTCGTGTCATGAAACTGCAGACACACAGACCATAGACCTAAATAAGATTTGAAAGAATTTTGATAATATTGAATACTCAATTGAATACGGGAACTGTGTAGAGTCTTGCATTTGTATATCTTATCAATATAATTGTAATAAACTGCTTACCATTTGCCTGTAAACCAAACTGATCACTCCAAGAAATCAACTATTTAAATCTCAAAATATATATTTTATTACTATTTTGTTCTACTGGACCAAAACTTAAAAGCCAGAACAGTAAAGTTATAAATTAACACAATTTCCCTTTAAATAATCTATAAAATGTTGTTAAAACAGTATAACATATCAATTAACAAAATGTGGGTGCTATAAGCTTCACAAGCTTCATTTATAGCGGCAAGCCCCGACTCTCCCGGGGGCATGTTTCAGATGATCGGCTGCAGACTTTATTTGGGCCTCTGTTGCAGCTGGGTCCCATTTCATGACAGCAGCTACAATCAAAGCAAAAAAATACACATGTAAAATAAATAAATACAAACGCCACTGTTGTGGTTTAGCTTGCAGCAGAGATGCATAGAAAATGTTAGTACTCGAATCAATGAAATGAAACAGTTATTAAATCACAAATCAAGTAAAATTACATCAAGCCTGATATAAAGCATTCCACACACACATACACATATATATATTCTAGGGATGCACGATATAGGATTTTGGCCGATATTCGATATGCCGATATTTTCAGACTAATTTTGCCCGATGCCGATACCGATATATTTGTGTGTTTTTTTAAGTGCAAAAAAAGCTTATTAAAGCTTCTATTAAAGTTCTCAGTCAAGAGCAGTGAGTGATTTCCTCTTTGTGTTTTTTTGTTTTATTAACATTAACGAGATAGTTCTCCCCAAAATTTAAATTGTCATCATTTACTCTCTCAAGTTTCTTTCTTCTGTTGAAATTATAAAAGTTATTTGGAAGAATGTGGCTAACCAAACAGTTGCTGTACTTCAGTGACTTCCATAGTATATTTAAGCACAAGAAAGAAATGAATACAGGTTTGGAACAACATTAGAGTGAGTAAATAATGACAGAATTTTTATTTCTGGGTGCAGTATCTCTTTAAGGACAAGCGGCAGCATATTATTACTGTCTCTTTAAGAACTGCACGCGACGCGTCTAATATACACGCATTTGACAAGCAGATTTTCTCTGTTTGCTTTCACTTTAGACATAACCAACTTTGTTTATGTAAACCGTGTGTGTATTTGACAGTATCAGCGCAATAAGACTCGAAAGATTAGTCCGGTATGCAGACTCTGTGACAGGCTTTTAGTTCCTGTGAGCGTCGGGTGTAACGCGCTCAGAAAAGCGGATGTTAGAACAGCGCATCAGCACGTGAATGATATGTTTACCTAGCAAGACTTTGACGCACATGCAAATAATGAACTTTTGTGAATTGCGGTGTCCCGTGACCGTGAGTGTAACTCTACCTCTGCGTTTACATGTGATGTGATGTGAATGTACGTCGCGTTGTACAGTATGTTGAGATGAAGGCGCCAGAATTGAACTGATAGAATGCACGATACTATGATTTTTCTTCAAAAGCAGATCGTGGAGACATTTTAATCGTCCACGATCAAAAACCGTGGGACGCACACCCCTAGTTGGAAGTTTTGCTGGCGCTCATGCTTCGTTCGCGTCACGTGCGCATAGGAAACACGCCACCCTATCGGCAAGGCTCATCGGCAGAAATATTCATATCGGCCGATGCCGATGATGGTCATTTTAAGCTTTTATCGGCCGATACCGATGTTGTCCCGATATCATCGTGCATCCCTAATATATTCGTATTCGTATTGAACCGTTCGGTACGAGGCTTTCGGTTCAGTGTGCATTACAAACCGAACGGTTTGTTGGACCATTTTTCCTGCTGACCAAAATTTCGTTATTTAAAATGTAGGGGCGTGGCAAGCGTGCTCATAATGTAAGAGACGCTGCTGCGACCACAACATTGCCCAACATCAAATAGCAAACGTAATGTAAGCGGAACGAAACTGCAGCTGCGCTACTCGTTATTGTGTGGTTGACGGATCGTTTATCAGTTTGGACCAATCCAGCGTCTTGATCAAGCGACACTGTTACTACACAGCACTAAGAGATCCAGTAAAGAAAGCAGTTGAATTTGCCACTGAAGTAATAATATCGCAGCGAGATCTAGTGAGAAACATTCACATTTCTTCGTTATTAACGGATCAAACAGCGCTGACGTGGAAAACAGGAATAAACATTGTGCCATGAATGAACTATCCAGTGCCCACAGATCAGCAACATTCACCATGGATTTACTGTAGTAACACTACTAACTGTAACCATGGAAGTTTGGCAGGAATAGTAGGCTATAATGCGTTCAAGTAACGTTACGTCGGTTTTATTTCGACATTATGAATAAAATTGCTGCCCTCAAATGTTAATCTGAAATAAAATAAACCTTTGTTTATAACTACTACAATATTACAATTAATTTTTTTCAAGGAGCAAGGAGCTGTTTTTGTTTTATATGCTCCTAAGAAGAGTCAAGTGTAGCTCCATCACTGCTCAAAGTAAAAAATTATCATACTTTGATGAAAAATTATTAAAAAAATTAAATCAAGGAAATTTCTCTGGCTTTTCTTTCTTTTTGCTGTATCAAAAACGTACCGAACCGTGAATTTTGTGAACCGTCACACCCCTAACATATATATTTATTTACATTTGAATACAGTTATCAAAGACCTGTTTGTGAAAGGTTTTTTATTTTTATTATTGTTTATGTTAAAACTAGGGGTGTGACGGTTATTATATAACCGTGAGACCGATGGTTATAGTTGAACACCGTCATTAGAACTCTATAACCGCCAAAACCGTGTTATTAAAATATATTGCAGATAAGGTTATACTAATATCAGTGTTGGGGAGTAACGGAATACATATACCAGCGTTACGTATTCAGAATACAAATTATGAGTAGGCCTAACTGTAATCTCCACAGTAGAGCCCGACCGATATATCGGCGGGCCGATATTATCGGCCGATTTTAGGCATTTTCCTAACTATCGGTATCGGCATTTATAATGGCCGATAAATGAATATTTTAAAAAATGCGGGTGCGGTGATTCATGTAAGGGTGGCGCTGCCAATAAAGCACCTAAAAGCTGTCACAAGAACTGGCAAAAGTAATGATTATGAATACAACAAATATAGCAAGGAGACATTTTAATTTTTTATTAATAAACAAGTGTTTTCAGTCAGTGTCAGCCAAAGATGAAGTTGACGAAGCTGACTTGCGATCTTTAGTGAACGCGTGCCAGAGAGAAATGCACATTTCATTCGATTACATAAGTCTGTCTGTCTTTCGTTTTGAATTGTTCTGTTTAAAAGCAGACATTTCAATATAGATATATTTCAATTCTCAGGTCTATACGCTGAGTTTCGGTTCATGAGACGAGCTCCAGTTCACCCGCAGGCGCCTCCGTGTCGAGATTATCTATCGTCTGCTAAATTTACTTCTTATAAATTAAATCCAGACAAATGGTTGATGAAACATTGATTAAAATTAAGATACAATTAATACAAAACGAAATTCACTTTGAAACGAAAGGTTTTGTGCTTTCTGTTTGATGTCTATGTAAAAGTTTCAAAGCATATTTTAGTGCCGCTTTCAGAGCGCTCACGTCCGTAGTGCTGAACTGTCGCGTCTGTAACATTGTTTTTCCTTAATGCGAACACGAAAAATAAATAAAATGAATATTTTATGTAGCCTGTGGAGACTGAGAGCCAACCCTTCTTCATCCGGTGGGTAGTAGCCTAATTGTGATTTGCGCAGTGTAATTCACAGAATTGATTTCTCTGCTACAGCCTCTGTCACGTATTGTGTGAGCTTGTGACTATTGCAAGCGCGCAACTGAGAAGTCCTGATTATATTGTCTGCTATATTTAGGCCTACTTCTTATTTATTAAGGCAATTGGTTGATGAAACATTGATTAAAATGCGTGGCGCGAGCGATCTCCGACAGTAAACTGATTCTGCTTTGTCTCGGGTAAACAGCTGTTGCGACGCAAGCAGTAACGGCCGCGTCCGGTGTAGACAGTGTTAAAGCTCATTCTGCCTGATAACGCTACGTTACAACATCAAGCAATATTCCAATAATTTATATAATTATAACACTTTATATAGGGCCATTTTGCATTAAGAGTAGCCTAGTTTCACGTTTAGTACATTTTGCTTACTAATTATTTAAAATAGTATAAAAGTACTGTACATATGTAATTAAAAACGTTTTCATTATGATATTATTAATTTTACTTTAGTAAAAAGATCTGAGTTCTTCCTCCACTGGTAGAGATTAGAGGAATTAAGAGTAAAAATAGAAGATATTAAGGTTTTGTCAGTGACACTTTTTATATATTTATTGATACAAGTTATGACTAAATTAAAAGACAAAGTCGTTAGTGAAGATTATGCAACAGTATTAGAATATAATATAATATAATATAACATGCAATGCAAACTAGTTTGGTTACAGCTCAGCTGTATAATTCTCATTCTATCATTCCCCCTGCATCCATTACATATCTGTGTCACACAAGTGTTTGATCACCACATTTGAGTGATCATTGCAAAACGTGTTTATAAAATATATTTATTCTGTTTATACTGTGTAAAGTACCCATCAAAAGTTTGTACACACCAATAGGAAAGTGTCCAAACTTTTGACTGGTATACTGTACTATAATACACATAAATAATATTGCTACTGTATTATAATATACACATAAATAATATCGGCCGATATATCGGTATCGGCCTTTTTTTACTCCCTAATATCGGTATCGGCATCGGCCCCCAAAAATCCATATCGGTCGGGCTCTACTCCACAGAACAAAAAAAAAAGTAAAAAAAAAAAATTGTGTTTGCATTTATGAGGAAAAAACAATGTTACAGACGTGAGCGCTCTGAACGCGGCACTAAAAGATGCTTTAAAAATTTCACAGACACACCAAACAGAAAGCACAAAACCTTTCTTTAAAGTGCATTTAGTTTTGTATTAATTGTATCTTAATTTTAATCAATGTTTCATCAACCAATTGCCTGGATTTAATAAATAAGAAGTAAATATAGCAGACGATAAACACGGAGGCGCCGGCGCGTGAACTGGAGCTCGTCTCATAAATGAACCGAAACTCAGCATATAAGGTAGCCTACTTGCCTCACAGACAGGTCTACTTTTAAACAGAACAATTCAAAACGTAAGAAAACAGACTACAGACTGCTCTCTGCTTATGTAATAATCCGTATGAATTGTGTATTTCTCTCTGGCGCGTTGACTACTGCGAAGATCGTGAGTCAGCATCGTCAACTTCATCTTTGCAGCCGACACTGGCAAAGAAAACACTTGTTTATTAATAAACAATTAAAATATCTCATTGCTATATTTTACATATTCATAATCATTACTTTTGCCGGTTCTTTGTGACAGATTTTAGGTGCTTATTGGCAGCACCAGCCTTACATGTTACACCACCGCATCACCGCACCCACCAGAATAGGCCTGTTTGATTTTTTTTTGTTAAAGTCCCACTCCGATCATATTTTGAGCTATTTTTAAACATTCCCAGTGGTCTTTAAATTATGATTATGCCATTTTTAGCCAAAATCACAAAACCTGTGCCGTATTCTGGGACTTCGCTTCAGCAGAGCGGCAGTAGCTCATTAGCAATTCGCCTCTGCGTTGTGGGCGGAGCCGTTGGCACGGAGACGACCCTCCCCCTGCCCGTTGCTGAGAGCTCTGTCTCTCCCGCTAGCTTACACCCCCAATACCGGTGGGGCAACAGTATTATATACACGTTAATTATTATTATCCGAAGTTAATCAAAGTTATCACCGATCACCAATCATTATTTCACTCCAAGACATCGCGTGTGGAGACGCCCAGTGGAGTTACTACGTCACAACTCCAGTCTATTTTAGCCGGCATTTTAGCGTCTGCTACTGATTCACGGCCATTTGAATGTAGAAATACTCAGAAATACAACTTTGAGCTTATTTTTCTCAAGATATGTCCTCTAACATCAGAAAAATGCCACAAGAACATGTTAACACCTAGAAAAACATTATTTTCATCGGAGTGGGTCTTTAAGGATTTGTTTACTGTGTGTGATTCATTTAATGGAAAGCTCAAGTCACTGCTAGTTGTCTGGCTGTTAATTCTAAATAAACGTAGAGCAAGTAGCAGTGTCTGCTCGTTTATTCAAACTAAGTTGTCCTATAACAGACGAACGTCGCAACGCTATGTTTTTTTTTGTTTTGAAAACCAAATCTTTTGTATGTGAAAGAGCCATGCGTTAAAAGTCAGATGGCACAAAATATGAACAAAATAAATAAAAAAATTGAATATTGAATTGCATAGCATCATATTTTTCTCCATTGCATCGTATTACATTGAATCGCATCGCGTTGAGTTGAAATCAAATCGCACCGCATCGTAATAATAGTGAATCGCATTGCATTGCATCGGTAGCTGCTTATATGTAGCCTATCTTTAATGTATCGTATCGTTGGCTATGCATCGACATGCGTATCGCATCGGCCTCAGTTATGGAGATGCACATCCCTAATACCTACATAGGAAAAGTAACTACATTTACATACTGTGAATCGTTTTTTTAAATCGAGAATCGTTTTTGCATCGAAAATCGCTATTGAATCGAATCTTGAGCCTAAAAATCGGAATCGTGACATTTTCTGAATCGTACACCCCTAATATAAACACACCTGTTTGCTTGGAACACCCCTTTAATTGTAAATTTATTAAATCACATGTAAGGTTTATAAATAGTAGCTAAAGGAGAGTAAACTGATACCCCCTTTATTTTCTCTACCTTATGCCGTCCGAAAGGGTATGTGATTTTCTTTCTTCAGATGAACACATTTTAGAAAAAATAAACTAGACTTTTAGAAAAATTATCCATCTCTTGTGTTTGTGTTAAATACTGCAAGTGAATAGACACCAAAATGCGGAAGGTCGAAAAAGTCCAAGAGCATTGTAAAGCTCACATGATAAATGCAGAAAACATCTTGTGTGAACAACACAGCAGGCTGTACTGTATGAAGTTTCTGGTGCATGCACTTGCATTATATTGGCTAACAATAATGGATAATTTTTCAAAAAATCTTTGTGGAAAGAAAGTCATATACATCTGGAATGGCACGGGAAAAAAGAGATATTTTTTTTATTTTGGAGTGCACTGTGCCTTTAAAATTGACTACGGTTTTAGATACTGCAATGGATACTTACTAGTGATGGACTTGTTTCTCTGTTGGTGCCTGTTCTGCTCCGTAAACATTGTTCCAATGCTTGATCTAAAAAAAAAAAAAGTTAAAAAGTGCGTTAATAGATTATTGATCTGGGTGACATAGGACCATTTTGAATGTGTTCCTTAAATAAATTATACAGGTTATGTGTTATATAAATCTGGAGAACCCTTACTAAAATTAACAATGTTTTGTGACACTAACCAAATGGTAATAAAATATTGTAATCAATCCACCATAAAAAAACATGGTTTCTACACCTTTACTATAATAAAAACCATGGTTAATTTAGCAAATGTCCTTAAAAGAACAGCTCATCCAAACAAAAAGAAAAGTTCTCTCATTATTTAGCCTACTCACCCTCATGTTGAAACTGTATGAGTTTCTTATGTAGAACCATAATTAAGATATCTTGAGAAATGCCTTATTTGTTTTTGTTTTTCTCATACAGTTGTTTTATTCCCAACATTCTTGTGTTTCACAAAAGTAAGTTAGACATTTATTTTTGGGTCAGCTAGGCCTGTATAAACTCAAGAAGATAGAAGATAAAACATTGTCTGGAGGGTTTGAACCAGTGTGCCTTTGAGCAGAGTGTCCATGTTCTGCCTCTATTTCACGTGTATTTTATGACAATACTCACCATCTGAAGATCGTGTGGCTGGATAATATTTAACGTTACTCCCAAAATGCCTGGATCATGAAGGAAACACACACAGCAATATTAGCTATTTGTTTTTACTTAGGCTACTAACAGAGACATTTGCAAAAGCTTGCAAAATTGACTCACCAGCTCCAAGACAATAACGTTAGGCCTAACTTTAACGTTAAATCCGCGATCAACAATTTAAAAGCCTAGTTTGCAGATTCTTCTAGACTCGAGTAAAGGAGTGTGGTTCGAGTTCTTCTGTCTAAAGAGACAATGTTCTCAGTTCACTCATTGTAAAGCTCCAATGCTGAGTTTTATTTTATTTTTTTATCATAAACTAAGTTAGCTGACAATACACATGCTAGCTCAGCACATAATTAGCCTAATACATTGGAATACCGTACTAATATCAATATTTCTCTAATCGCGTTTAGATTCTCCATTTAATACACTATATTTTGATGTATTAGAATTTGTATAAAATAAAAAGTTATTTACGTTACCTTCCGTAGATTGCAATATGTCCATTATTCGTTGTCCATATTCCTTGTTTGTTCTTCATTTACATCCCGCAACTCGCTCAAAATAAACATTTAGCAGTCCGATGTAAAATAATCCATGTTTTAAACAATGTAAAAGCCACAAAACCGAAGTAGGTCCCGAGCAGCAGCACACACACCCACTCACTTCAACTGACGTATTCAAACTTGACTGGTAAAGGCGCGCATAGTTGTCATTGGCCAGATTCCTGGATGACAGTCAGAATAACCAATCATGCTCAAAACAACTCGGAGAGACAGCCAATAGTGTGAAAACATTGCAATAACAGGACAATATGAAATGTTTTAAATGAAAGAATAGGAAAAAAATATACACGTGCTATTTAGTTGTATTTGTAGGCTGGCTGTTATATTTAATCAATTGTTTAAATGTGTTTTCATTGCAGTGTATGATTAAAAATGAAAGATAAAAAATGAAAGATAAAAAATGAAAGATTAAACAGTAACTTGTATACCATATATAATAACATTTATTTATCACTGTTCTGATAAACAGCAATTTAATAGAGCAAACAGTATAATTAAACAGAGCAAACACTGCATATCCATTCATATACAATTCTGTATGACGTATGTGAAAAACTAATGGATTGGTATCATGGTGGTGACATTAGAGTTACATTCATGTGACCCATAATGACCCTTTTGCACTTTCACAAATTCTTGACCTTTCCTTTAGAAACACTCTAATGCCTAATAAATGTCAACATGCTTTGTGGTACTGTTACACAACATGTTGGTTTAGGGTTAATCCCTCTGTCCAACGCAACACTTGCTAACATTGGTATAATTAAGTTACAACATAATACCCTGGGTTTCACAGGCAAGGCTTAAAGGAGAACTCCGGTGCAAAATGAACCTCGGGTCGGGTGTAATAACACATTGGTACAGACTAAATCGTTCCCTGAGATTTGTTTTCATGATAATCGAATATAAAGAGTTTTATCTCTAAAAACAGTTTAGCTTATAACGCTAGTATATTGGCATAGAGTAAGCAAAAAGAGATCGCTAGTTAATACCACTAACAAGGCTCAAATTAGCCCCACACTAACACGGCAGCATAATGAGGGTCCTTACATGCAAACTGAAGCATTGAGAACTTTGTAAGTGTATAGACAGTTTAATAAGAAGATACTTTACACAGACAGTACAGTTAGCGCATACAGACAGGAGCCATCTTGGAAAACAGTCTCGACCAATCGAACCACGAGGGTGAGCGAACAGTACGTGTAGATATTGAAGATAAGATAAATTATATTTATTTTTTTATTTTCTCTGTTGCGTTAAGTGCTTCTCTTACGCGCTCAGTGCTTTCTTCCGGAAACAACGGACCATATGAGATTCCAAGTCACAGTTCAGCTCACGTATCACCGTGTTCGTGGTTTGACTGATCGAGACTGTTTTCCAAGATGGCTCCTGTCTGTATGCGCTAACTGTACTGTCTGTGTAAAGTATCTTCTTATTAAACTGTCTATACACTTACAAAGTTCTCAATGCTTCGGTTTGCATGTAAGGACCCTCATTATGCTGCCGTGTAAGTGTGGGGCTAATTTGAGCCTTGTTGGTGGTATTAACTAGCGATCTCTTTTTGCTTACGCTATGCCCAATATACTAGCGTTATAAGCTAAACTGTTTTTAGAGATAAAACTCTTTACATTCGATTATCATGAAAACAAATCTCAGGGAACGATTTAGTCTGTACCAATGTGTTATTACACCCGAGGTTCATTTTGCGCCGGAGTTCTCCTTTAAGCCTGTAGTCCAGACTAAAATGCACGTTTGAGCTGTATTACCTGAAAGCAACTTGTAGGCTATACTGACATATCTTATGTCAGTGCCATTGTTTTGTCTCAAGATGCACACCAGTAATGTTTTTTTCTTCTAAGGTACATTTTTAAAAGCTATAATTGAATGCCCAAATTTAACTAAGGCCTAATCCTGGCTTTATATCTAAACCCTGTCTGTGAAACCGGGGGTTAGAAATTAAGGGGTTAACCCTAACCTTAACCCTTGTCTACAGACTTTTATTTAACAGCATGGATACTCCAAGGTGTTGACTGCAGTGGTTAGGTCTTTAGCATTTATAAAGGACAAAGATCTTCTCACTGTGACAGTCTGTAATGTATTTTAGCAATGATTGTTTGTAAGGATTGTCCCTAAAATAGAGCTATTGATGCATTCAAGACATGTCATAAAGATCGTATTTACGAATTGAACACACATGAACGCAACCACAATGATGAACATAGGAAGTTATTTACTGTAAAATTAGGATATTTTTTTTACAGTGCAGTATGAACATCTGTTCTGAACTAGTTCTGGCTGTCAGTGGACGTTTAGATAATGGCCAGATTGGACATCTTTTATTTACGTAATTTATTGACTGTTTCTGGATGTCAACGGACGTCCAGATTATAGTCAGTATGAACGTCTTTTCTCAACTAGTTCTGGCTGTCAGTGGACGTTTAGATAATGGCCAGATTGGACATCTTTATTCACGTCATTTATGGACCATTTCTGGATGTCAACGGACGTCCAGATTATAGTCAGTATGAACGTCTTTTCTCAACTAGTTCTGGCTGTCAGTGGACGTTTAGATAATGGCCAGATTGGACATCTTTATTCACGTCATTTATGGACCATTTCTGGATGTCAACGGACGTCCAGATTATAGTCAGTATGAACGTCTTTTCTCAACTAGTTCTGGCTGTCAGTGGACGTTTAGATAATGGCCAGATTGGACATCTTTATTCACGTCATTTATGGACCATTTCTGGATGTCAACGGACGTCCAGATTATAGTCAGTATGAACGTCTTTTCTCAACTAGTTCTGGCTGTCAGTGGACGTTTAGATAATGGCCAGATTGGACATCTTTATTCACGTCATTTATGGACTATTTCTGGATGTCAACGGACGTCCAGATTATAGTCAGTATGAACGTCTTTTCTCAACTAGTTCTGGCTGTCAGTGGACGTTTAGATAATGGCCAGATTGGACATCTTTATTCACGTCATTTATGGACCATTTCTGGATGTCAACGGACGTCCAGATTATAGTCAGTATGAACGTCTTTTCTCAACTAGTTCTGGCTGTCAGTGGACGTTTAGATAATGGCCAGATTGGACATCTTTATTCACGTCATTTATGGACCATTTCTGGATGTCAACGGACGTCCAGATTATAGTCAGTATGAACGTCTTTTCTCAACTAGTTCTGGCTGTCAGTGGACGTTTAGATAATGGCCAGATTGGACATCTTTATTCACGTCATTTATGGACCATTTCTGGATGTCAACGGACGTCCAGATTATAGTCAGTATGAACGTCTTTTCTCAACTAGTTCTGGCTGTCAGTGGACGTTTAGATAATGGCCAGATTGGACATCTTTATTCACGTCATTTATGGACCATTTCTGGATGTCAACGGACGTCCAGATTATAGTCAGTATGAACGTCTTTTCTCAACTAGTTCTGGCTGTCAGTGGACGTTAAGATAATGGCCAGATTGGATATCTTTATTCACGTCATTTATGGACTGTTTCTGGATGTCAACGGACGTCCAGATTATAGTCAGTATGAACGTCTTTTCTCAACTAGTTCTGGCTGTCAGTGGACGTTTAGATTATGGCCAGATTGGACATATTTTTTTAAGTCATTCATCGACTAATTCTGGATGTCACCGGACGTCCAGATTATAGCCAGTATGAACGTCTTTTCTCAACTAGTTCTGGCTGTCAGTGGACGTTTAGATTATAGCCAGATTGGACATAATTTCTCATTGTCATTAATCAACTAATTCTGGATGTCAATGGACGTTCAGATTATGGCCTGGACGGACGGACGTGATATCAACCTGTTTTGTATGTCCACAGACGTCGCTTGCTCAGTGGGGGAGAGTGGATTGAGTTTATTGTTGAGGAGAGTGGCAAAGAAATAATTACACACACACATACACACACACACATCATGCTTAATGTTTTATTATCAAGGTGAACACATGAAATTCATCAGTGTCTGTAAACTTCACCTACATAAATGAGTTTCACAGCACTACACTGTTTCAGCTTTGATCGCCTCGGTAAACACGTCATAAACGGGGCGTTAACATAAGCCTACTGGCATTTTATGGTTGTCAGCTTTGTTGCATTACATTTACTTCACCAGGAGATGGTGCTGCAATTTCTATCTGAATGAAGCTTCGAGTAATGAACCATTTTCGACACAATTGTATCGGAAAGCAATAATGCTTCGAAACGCTTCATTTGGCCATCACTAGCTATAGGCCTATTTTAGGGGTAATCCAGAACCATAATCCACTTAACAGGCATAGGGTCAGAACCCAAAAAATCCATAACAACAGAGTCCATGACAGGCAAACAAGGAAATCCAGGGAGAAGATCAAAACCATAACATGGAAACCAGATAAAAAAGCGCTCAGAAATGCAGTGTAACACAAACAAGACTTTGCAAAGTGTGAGTGGAAACACAGAGCTTATATAGGCCAACATTTACCAGCAAATGACACACAGGTGGAAGTGATCAAACAAAAATGAGTCCAGGCAATGGGTTATGGGAAATTAAGTTCGTAATGGGAAAGCAAGCGGGTCGGGAGGGGTGCCCTCTGATGGAGATCATGTGCAGTACAGCTGGTGGATGTAACATACGTTTACAAGTTTTTCCTTAGCATTTTTTTTTTTTGCGTACAGACGTGTCATTGTCAAAACGACCCATTCACACAGATCCGCGAAAATGACAAAAACACTGTGTTGTGCATGCCAGCCCAGTGTGTTGCGATGTCACTTTGTAACGGCTACGTACTGAACACGTAATACTCATGCGCATGACGTCACCGTTTTCACAAATTCGTGTTTTTGTAGTCTACACAGAGAGGATGACGGTATCTTTTTCAAAAACTTGCACTTTGAGACCCGTTTTCAAAAGTTTGTGTTTTCGGGCCCCCAGAACGCT
This sequence comes from Rhinichthys klamathensis goyatoka, assembly GCF_029890125.1. Classification (NCBI taxonomy): domain Eukaryota; kingdom Metazoa; phylum Chordata; class Actinopteri; order Cypriniformes; family Leuciscidae; genus Rhinichthys; species Rhinichthys klamathensis. Next base: position 2,139,917 of record NW_026606722.1, read on the forward strand.
GTTGTTGTGTAAATGACCAGCCAAAACACATAAAAAGTTTTACGTTTTTAGTTGAAATTGTCCCCTAAGGTACTAAAATGTACCTTCTAGGGGTAGGGGATATATACACGCGTGTGTGAATATATGTGTGTGTGTGTGTGTGTGTGTGTGTGTGTGTGTGTGTGTGTGTGTGTGTGTGTGTGTGTGTATGTGTGTGTGTCTATATATATATATATATATATATATATATATATTCTACATTATATAATATTTATATATATATATATATATATATATATATATATATATATATATATATATATATATATATGTATGTATATATCAGACTAATTAATGTCATTTCATTAATAGATTGGTGTGCCAAGAGTGACATTAGTCTTCACTTAGACTGAGTTAAGCAATAGGACATTATAGCCATAAAAAAATCTAAGTACTTGGATACTTAAGTACATTTGAAGGCAAATACTTTGGTACTTTTACTCAAGTGAATGTTTAAAGGCAGCACTTCTACTTTTACTTGAGTAATATTTTACCTTGAGTATCTTTACTTTTACTCAAATACATGGTATGTGTACTTTGTCCACCACTGCCTTTATAAGTACGGCACTGCCCCAGTGAAAAGCTGATGTAGGCCTACCCCTAAAGGTACACATTTTGTAATGATAAAAAGCAATACACACACAAAAAAAAAAAAGAGTTTAAGTTAATTTCACAGCCATGCAACATATATTGACTCCTTACTTTTTAGAATGTTTGTTTTCTGAACCATGCACATATTCACAACAATTAACACAGATGCAGCTGGTACTCCTGGAGCTTGCTGCAGAAAACTAAAAGAACATAAGCACACTGATTTTGGCAATGTCTTTGCTAAAGTTTTAACCCTGAGGTTAAGTGCTGGAGTGAATCATTAAGATGTGTGCTAATGTTAGCTGGCTAATTTACTGCTTGGCTTGTTACAGTCAGCTTCCTGGCAGGGCACCTTCAACTTCGGCCAGGACTGCTCCTGGAGACCTTCCAGACATCACTCACATATGCATCGCACCGAACTCAAGCACGGCCACAAAACCATTCACCAAGGAATGGTTACTTTGCATACTTCCACGGGTGGAAAAAGTATGGCAGAAATGGAGGGAATGTTTTCTTACATTTAACCCTGATAAAGGTTGAGGAGATTCAACACCATAAATTCTGTAAAGCGTGTTGAGTTTGCGCTTTTAATTATTGTTTTCTTTGTACTTTTTACATTCCTAAATACTAATGGAATTTCCAATTTAATGTAAAAATGCCTCTATTATGCTATTTTAAAGGTTTGTTTTGAAGGTCTCCTTCTATAGGTTTACATGCATCCTTATAATATACATTTAATATCACCTCATTTCTCAAAGAGTCTGAAATGATTAGTTGAAGCAGTTTGAAGATTCAGTCTCTCTAAGCCCCTCCTTTCCGAGATTATACTCTGCTCTGATTGGCCAGATGGCCCAGTCTGTTGTGATTGGTCTACTACTGCTTACAGGTCATGTCAGAAACAAAACGTCCATTTTCATAACTGAATTTCATCTCCGGAGGCTTCTTCAAATCCCCAGAGAATGCAAGGACGGAAAAGATGGCGTCGATTTTACCTTATCAATTTCAGCCCAAGTTCGATGATAAAACACTGGAAGAGATAGTCAATCAACCAGAAACTCCATCGCAAGCACGTCTTGAGCAGGACGTTTCTCAGTGGTAAGCTTCTTAGTCTGTGGTACATTATGAGATGTGATAGCAATGTTTTGAGGTACATGGTGTGTGGGAACTGTCTCACAGTTTGACATTACTGGGGGTGTTTACAGAGAGAATATTTGAGCAAGTTAGCGAGGACAACCGTGGACAACCATTTTTACATTATATTATGATACAGATAGTGATCCACTCTGTTATAATAATAATAAAGACTCTAATAAAGAGAAATTAAACTTACCGTAAAACTTTAAATAATAGCCGAGTCCCAAATAGACGCCTGTCTCTTTTACACACCTGGTGTGGCTGCAGGTTTGGGTAAATAAAGGCCGGTCTCAAATAGAGGCCGGGTCTGTTTTTTAGTTTCGGGTTGTAGGCCTATTTAATCCTCTAAACCCGTCAGATCGTCCGCTTTTTCGCGGCCGCCAAAGCAAATTTTTGTCCCTCCAAAGCCTTTTTTGATCGATGAGTGATGTAGAATAGAATGACTGCTGCGCTTGACAGGGCGCGTTGCGAGCGGAGAGAGAGAGAGAGAGAGAGAGAGAGAGAGAGAGAGAGAGAGAGAGAGAGAGAGAGAGAGAGAGAGAGAGAGAGAGAGAGAGAGAGAGAGCCCCGGCCGCGCGCGCGCACTCCCACATCTCCAAACAACACGAGCGCTGTCTTGCTCTCTCTCTCCCTCGCGCATATTAATCAAAATCAATTGACGCGATAGTAAAAGGTCGGAAGACCGCAGTTTCACGTGGAGCATTTGGAGATTTTTAGAGATTAGAGACAGGCCTATACACTCAATGAACAACATCTCAACACTAAATTATAAAGGCCTGTCTCATATAGACGTCTGTCTCAAATACAAGCCGGTGCAGTTCGACGATTTGGGAAAATAAAAGCCCGGGCTACTATTTGAAGTTTTACGGTAGGCCTGTAAGCTAACCGGGCCCACAGCTAAATAGTAAACACTTACCCAAACAATAATGGTACATACACAAACGTGAATGAATCATAAAACTCTTAATAATTACTCAGAGTAAAAGGGGACCACAGACAATCTATTAATGGACATCATTTTAGGAGCTGTGTGTAAGTTTTCTTAATGCTCCGCTCTTCAACCAGATGTAAAAGCTGCTGTCAGTTAATGAAGATTTGACGGATACACTCTTGGCTTGATTGGATTTTTGTCATATCACAATAAGACATTTCAGTTTTATGGACGTCACCATTTTTGATATTGGTCACTTTCGCTATGATTACTGGTGAGAGAATACAGGCTCCTGTTGCATTCATACAGACAGTATTCGAGACGCTACTGTAAGTCGCTGTGTGAACGGGACATTTTCGAGACTCACACCTATAAGTAAATGCAGTTGTCAATCCCAAAAACTGATGGTGTGAACGTAGTCTTAGAGACCAGAAACAGAGAAATAGAGAGCTTGGTGAAAAAAAACCTGAGGATTATTTGAGTTTTACACATTTTGATGTATTTTTTCTCAAGACAATTTAAGCAATATGGTCTAGTATACACAATATTTACCAACAGCTGTGCGCTTGTCACAGTGAGGTATGACCAAATATGTGCAGCCCCAATCGTTTCTCTGCTTTCCTCAACTCTCTCTCTCTCTCTTACACACTTCCTTCCATTCAGTAAATGAATAATTACTGAAGCAGATAAAGGCAGTATTGGCTTGGTTATTGCTAAGTCAGTGTTATTTGCTGGCTGGGCTTCACTCATGATTCAATGAAACAAGCTTTTTAGCTAAACAACCTCTCAGGAATGCTTCTCACTCACTGTGTGTATGTGTTGGCTGTGTGTCCCGGCCCAGTCTGGTATAGGGGAATGGATCTTCTGGCACTGATGTACCCAGTACAGATGCATCAGAAAGAGAGAGAGCAAGGCTCTTTTGGCAGACGGGTGTCTTGATAATCCCATCATCTGGCCAGTTCAAACCCAGAGTGGCAGACCAGGGAGTCTTCTTTTCACAGGCTTATCTTTTCATACTTCTTTTCCCCTGAACCTTTCCATCATGTCTGGCCAAACAGGTCACGAATCTAAAAGTGTCCCGTAGTGCTGAAAAATATTTTTGCAAGACAGCACAGGAGTAGTGTTACATTTTTGGTAAGTTAAGGTTTATGCCTTTTTTTTCCCTGTGTAAAAATAATATAATATAATGTAATGTTAATAATAATGCAAAAATTATTGTAGGTAATCACAAAGATTATTGTACGTAAAATACAGTCTGATAATATTAATTATCAGACTGTATTTATAATATATATATAATTATAATTAATAACTTTTAATTTAAGAGGCTTATTCATTTCACTTTTGGTGTGAAAGCACTTTTACATTTTCAAATTAATATAACTTTTTTCTTCTGTATTTGTTATTAAAAAAAATAAGCAAGCCCATGCAGCCCAGTAAAGAAAAAGTGGCCATATCTGAATGTTGGATGACTCAATGGGTGGATGTCAATGCTGGATTTATGGCATGCTGATGTGGCTCAATAAGCATTAGCACTTCCAGCAGTGTTTTGTTATCATCACACTCCTTCTCCTGGCATCTTGAGGCGGGTCATGGAACGGCAATAGAGCAATAGAAATAAAGTCAGATCACAGATCATGTCTCTAATGCGTCCCACATGAAAATGAAATACGGAGAGGAATAGCCTCCATAAACAAAGACAGGTAATTAAAAAGTTGGTTTTGTGTGTTCAATTAGCAATATATATATATATATATATATATATATATATATATATATATATATATATATTCAAGTCACCTTCATTTATAGCTCTTTATACAATAGGTTTCAAAGCAGCTTTACATAAAAACACAGGAAAATGACACATTATTGTAAAATTAATCAATTACGAAACATTCAATTTCAGCAGTAAAGCAGCTCTACAGAAGACAATACATAGTATCATTCATCTCAGTTTAGTCCAATGTTGTTTCAATTCAGTTCAATAACTGTCAAAGTCGTAAAGTTCATCATTTGTGAAACAAGTTCAATTCAGCTTTACTATTCGACAATGATGTCATCATCCAGCTCAGTTCAGTTCAATGTTGATTCAATTTCCCTCTCATTTTCCTCAGTTGAGTTTAAATTGTGTTCTCGTCTCATCTGTGTCTGTGCAGTTAAATCGCTAATACAAGATTTGGCACGTTTAAAATGTTGTAGTACAAATATCTGTAGGTAAATAAGGCTTTTAATGTTATGTTAGTGCATATTATAGAAACTATTTTTACTGTACTTTATTTTTGATTTGTTGCACATTTTGATTATTCTTGGCTGCTATTTGGCTGAAATGATACTTCTTCTGGTGGACCTTTAACCCATTACACCGCAAAAGCATACACAATAATATACACAGTAAATATCATCAAAGGGATGATAAATATTAGGATATGTATGCCTGATATTGTTCAGCTTTATCACTGAGTCTTAGTCGCTACTCACTCCATAGAGGCAGAGAGATAATCCAAATCACGTTTCGCCACATACAGTAACTGTGTGAGCTAATCCTCAATGCATATTATCTCTCTCGGCCTTCCTCTCAGAGGAAATCAGTGTGTGTGTGTGTGTGTGTGTACGTGTCCAGGCTGAATGGCCATGACAGACAGATAGAGGCGCTTTCATTCTCCATCCTGTGATCCTGCTTGTGCCATTAACAAAGCAGATACATTCTGTCAGAGTGCAGTTTATCCCGCAGCTTTTCCCTGTTTCACCGAGGGCTGAGCGGCTCTACTAACTGCCTTTGTCACACACATAACGCTGCGAGCTCTTCTGAGGGCCACTCGGGGATCACCGCACACAGAGAATCCACAGAGGAGCTTCAGTCACAATGACAATTCAATTGAGGGGCTCTAAGCTGTGTGTGTATGTGTATGTGTATGTGTGTGTGAGGCTTTGAGTGCGTTTACGTGCCATTTAATCTATGAAGATGCTCAGGTAGGCTATTCTGGGTGAATGAAATGATCAAGGAGCATCTGGATGAATCGCCACGATTTTAAGAATGAAGAAGCCGTTCAGATTAGTGTTACATTCAATATAAATGTTGGCCCTTGTGCGGTGTTGAAAACCCTTACAAACACTTCTGGTCAAAAATGACTTGCCTGAAAAAAAAAATTGCGTATTAAATCTCTCGTTATGCTACCTTGTCGCCAAATATTGGATTCAATCTTTTTGTCAGCTTGTTTTCTTTCAATTAGGACAGGTTTTGTGTTTATTTTTGGAACTGATCGATCAGAGGCCTTATTTATCCGAGCTTACGTACCACCGTTTTTGAGTGAATAAAGGGTTATCTATGGATAATCTTGTCAATTTTACATAAAATATGAAAACAATTTGCATTGTCTATCACATTAGTGTGCTTCAATGTTTAACCAGTAAATTTGGTTTGAAATGTTTGATTGTTTGTTTGTTTGTTTGTACAAAATGACACAAAGTCACACTTCTGGTGTTCCCGGTCAAAAATGACCGACCTACAAAAAAAATAGGCCTGCAAAAAACTCGTTACGCTATTTTATCACCAAATATTGAATTCAATCTTTTTGTCAACTTGTTTTCTTTCAGTTAAAGGGATACTCCACTTTTTTTGGAAATAGGCTCATTTTACAACTCCCCCAGAGTTAAAACTTCCTCTCATCAGGAACACTTTTGAACATGATATCGTTTTGTCTGTATTCTCCAAGCAAGACGAACTGAGATCACGTCTGTTTGTCTGTGCCCTTTCTGTCCACAACAGGAGTCTGATCAATTCTGCCTGGTTGACCAAATGCATTTTTTTTTCAGTGGCCGATGCCATTGCCTATATCTATAGAAATGGGAGACATATGTCTATATAACGCCAATACATGTTGACATTCATTGAATGTCATTGCATTGTATACAAAGCAGTAAACATTATAAAGAAAGATAGCACAAGCACACTTTTCAAGCAAAACAATTTCACAAATAGTAGTTTGTTAGATTTTTAGGTGATTTTTTTAGGTGATTTAACGCTTAATTGCATTGAATGTGAAGTAGTAGCATACTACAAATCTTACAAGCATAGTTTATGCTTTTTAATATTTTATGCTGAAAATATAATATTATTTAAATAAAATGCTTAAGTGTACTTAAAGAGAGTAAACTTTCATGACTATGATTCTTAACACACTTAAGAAGGCTATACTTTTAAAAAGTGCATTTTGTTATAATGTCAAATTAAAAGATTAATTTAAAAATAGGCTACATTTTAAATCATTTTAATAATATGTACTGTTATTATATATATATATATATATATAAAACAAATATTTTTAAATATAGGACACTCAATAGAAATGACAAAGTATTTTTGTTTATCATAAATGTTTACATTCGGCTGTACACCTTCACTATGTTTCAGTAACTATGAAATTACATACAAAGATTTACTTAAGTCCTACTTAAGTGGGTCAAAAAAACACAATGAAGTTTAGCTAACTGCAATTAGATAATTTATTTTATTGTACATTTACATTTTTAATTATGTGTTCAAAAACGTTACATTCAGATCACATTCTTTTAAAGTGTTTTTAGTAACTAATATTCAGTAATTAACCACTCTTTTTAAAAGTATGCTAAAGTGTACTTTTTCTTTGCAAAGGTATTTACATTGATAATTTTTATTGAATCACTATGTGTGTTCACCGGGAATTAAATCCACAACCATGGCACTGTTATTGGCATACTTTACCATTTGCTATAGTAACACGCACACGCACACACACGCGCGCATTGTCTAGAGTATATTAGCAGTTGAGATGTTTCAAAGGGTTTAGAGGAACACGAGTGTAACTCAGAGCTGTGAAGACAGGTGAGAATAAAGGTGTGACCTTCCAAGAAATCCTCAGGTTTTAAGGTGACGTCCAACAATGGTGCATGGGCAAAGCATCAAGAGAAGCCTGTTTCACACATCCTACTACATCACTGTTACTGAAACATCAGATGCGCACTAAGCTTTAACATGGACTGTGTTTTTGCACTGTTTTTAGCAGCTCTATACAGAAAAAATAGACCCCAATGTCACCTGTCTGCAGCTTTCTTTACAATGAAAAAACAATGCAAACAAGCATTTTTATGCGAGCCCATAACTCCCTTGGCGTTTGCAATGCTATTATCTGAGCTAAGTTGTCATTGTCTCTGATCAATAGTTCAATGAGCTGTCAATCAGGCAGATGTGTATCAACAGCATAGAAAACTCAACTGAGGTGACACTCACCAAACATAATTTTAGATCAACTTTGAACAATACAACGCAACAAAAAATTCCAATGAAAGCAACAAACCAGAAAACACGACAAGGCAATAGAGAAGTTAACCTGTGGACAGACAGGAAGAGAGTTATTTCCACAGCAAAACCGAGGATCTGTGGAACTCCGTCCATGTCAGCGGACGGGTGAGTAATTTTCACCAAGGGTCACTGATTTGGTTATAGAGAACAGAGAGACAAACACACCACACTGCACAGCAGCTTCCACAGACCCACAAAGGACAGAAAGGACACCTTATATATATATATATATATATATATATATATATATATATATATATATATATATACAAGGTTGTTTGAATACTTTAATGGTCTCGGTTACTATTGTAACCCTCGTTCCCTGAAGGAGGGAACGGGAGACGTAACGTCGACGTGACGACGTAATTGGGGATCGCCTTGAGAGACCAATCTACTTCAAGAGTATTAAAACGAGCCAATGCATATTGACATGCGATAATTGCATCAGCTGCTCTGCTTGCAGCGTGAGCATATAACGAGCAGGAGGTGCGTCGCATATTGTTTTACGCTGAGGAGCCGAGACGTGTTCAGCCGTACAGCGATGGTCAGCAACCGTGGCGACGGGACGTTACGTCTCCCGTTCCCTCCTTCAGGAAACGAGGGTTACAATAGTAACCAAGATATTCCTTTTCAGTTGATGTGCCAATGCAGTTGAGGCCCCGTCCACAGACCTGAAGCTGCATGCCCGTTGTACGTGGCCCCCCAGCCGGTGGCAGAGGCATCCGTGGAGACCACAGAATGCCTGGACACTTGTTCTAGGGGAACACCTGCCTGCAGAAACAAAGGGTCCGACCACAAGCTGAGAGTTTGGCGACAGTGCGGGGTCACTTGGACCAGGCACGAGGCGCTCTGCCACGCCCATCTCGGGACTCGATCGTGGAGCCAGTGTTGGAGCGGCCTCATATGAAGCAATCCGAGCGGCGTTACCGCGGCTGCAGATGCCATATGCCCCAGGAGCCTCTGAAAAGTTTCAGTGGTGCCGCTGTTCTGCGTCTGAGCGTGCTCACGCAGTTCAACACTGACTGGACGCGGGCCTCGGTGAGGTGCGCTGTCATGTTGATCGAGTTCAGCTCTTTACCGAGAAAAGAGATCCTCTGCCCGGGGGTGAGTTTGCTCTTTTCCCAGTTAACGCGAAGCCCTAGGTGGCTGAGGTGACTGAGCACCATGTCCCTGTGTTCGCAAAACTGCTCTCTCGACTGCGAGAATAAGCCAGTCGTCGAGGTAGTTGAGAATGCGAACACCACGCTCGCACATGGGAGCAATGGCTGTCTCCGCGACTTTCGTGAAGACACGGGGCGACAGGGCCAGCCTGAATGGTAAAACTGTGTACTGATATGCCCATCCCTCGAACGCAAAGCGAAGAAACGGTCTGTGTCGAGGGAGAATCGGACATGAAAGTACGCGTCCTCCAGGTCGATCGCTGCAAACCAATCTTGGGGACGGATGCACTTGAAAATGCGTTTCTGCATAAGCATCTTGAATGGCAGCCTGTGAAGGGACCGGTTCAGGACACGCAGGTCCAAGATAGGTCGTAACCCACCACTTTTATTGGGTACAATGTAGTACGGGCTGAAGAAGCCGGTCTTCATATCGGCCTGGAGGGACCGGCTCGATTGCGTCCTTCGCCAGTAGGACTGCAATCTTTGCCGGGTGAAGGCAGGGGACGCCAGGCAAACTGAATCGTATAGCAGAGTCTGATGGTACGGATGAGCCAGGGAGACGGGCTGGGAAGCACTAGCCAGGCTCCCAGACACTGTACAAGCGGGACCAACGGCACGGCAGACGCACCCGAGGTGGGGCAGCGCGGCAGAAGTGGGGTCTGAGCGTGCAACCCTAATCTGACTCCACCGATCAGTAGGGGATGAATGAGACGGCATAGGTGCGGCCTCGGGCACATCAGGCTACCGCTGGCGAAGCAAGAGGGGGCAGAGGGTGGCAAGGCATAGCGTCGCACACCGCCAACCTCGCTCTCTTGGGACCCAGAGATAGAGAAGCTGCTTTTTCTGAGAATTTGGTACAGTTGGCTGAGACTCCAGAGGTGGAACAGAATGATTCAACAAACGTTCTCCGCCCAGCCCTCCTCCGGGGAAGAGCAGCTAACTCTGGGTCGCCCGTCTCAGGGTTGCTGAGACGGGTTGTGCCGTCTTCCTGCTAAAGCTCAACGTCACAGTAGAGCTGGGTGTGGGGGAGGTTTTGTTTTTTGTTTTTCGCAGGGGACTGACACCCTTGGCGACAAACAGACTGAGGGGCAGCCCACCAGTGACTCAGGGAGCACATTGTGGCAAGCTTTTTGGTTACCTCGGCCTGCATTTGAACTGCGGAAAACCACTGGGCACAGTCTTCAACAGTGTCGCCGAAAGGCCACCTCGTGAGATGGGAGCATCGAGAAAGCGAACTTTGGCGATGTCTCATACCTCTGCAAGGCGCAGCTCAACCCCGACTCAGAACTACCCTGCAGGGAAGAGGCGGTCTGCAGTAGCACTGCCGCCCCACCATTGAGGGTAGTGAGAGAGGAAAAACTTTCTGCAGCTTTTGGCACGTTTGGCTTGCCATATTGGCACCAAAGTGTTTCCATACTGCAAAAAGTTTTTCAAAAACATCCAGGAAGGCACGGGGGCGGGGCAAGGTGATTACACATCGCACTGCGCCCCCAGTGTAACCCGGGAAAGCATGGCTGTCAAGTCTGAATCCGATTCAGCATGAGCATGCACACCATTATAGTGGAGCTCAGCATCATCTTCATTTCCAGAGCGTAACAATCCTCTCTCTGATGTAGCAATCGACATCTATCCTCTCCTGGAGCCCCGAATGAAATGCTAGGTCCATCATGAGCATGCGAGACAGTGAATGTGGCCGTCACCTGGACGGCACACAGCACGCTGATCGCTTAACCTTAATGAAAAAGGCAAGACGAACAACGTGCTGACGTGGTTATGTTCTCATAAGAGAATACAACCACCCACAAACAGAGTCTCACATGTATGCGATGCGATAGAGGAGTGAGGGGCCCACACGGATTGGTTACCGGGCGGGGAAGCCCTCACTATAATCCTCCGGTCACCCTGGCTATACCCAGAAGTAGCCCTTTTCTGGAGCACCAGAAAAAGAACTAGATCGGAGCATAGGCGAGGGGACTCCACCTCGTTTGAGGCACTTGAGTCTCGACCGCTCATCTAGAGCGCCGAACGACGCGCGCTGGGTTGCCGTGGCAACCCGCGCTGTCAGCCGGCAGCTCGACGGCACACGGCAAGCTGATCACTTAAACCTTAATAAGAAAGGCAAGACGAACAACGTCCCGACGTGGTCATGCTCTCAGAGAGAACATAAACCACCCACGAGCACAGTTTCCGCACACTTAAGCCCAGGCATGTGAAACAGTGATCGTGGCCGTCACATGAGGATAGGAAACGACTGCATCCAGAAACATACGGTTTGAATGACGTCTTGAAAACGACGCAGTATCAAACCGTGTATGCTCTTTAAGGAAAAACTGCTCTCTCTGGTGCTGAAGCACCCAGGGATGACCACGGTTACACAAACAGGACGATAGTGCAAGCCTGATGTGAACACTCACATTCCCATTGAAGGCACAACATTCTGAGCTGTGAAAACAGCTGTTTTGCCGGCTCTCGTGAGATCGCGGCCAGCGCTGTCTGCGCTGTAACAACCAACACCAGCTTTGAAGAGGTGTTCCCTGAAGAGCAGACTCGTTTTCTTCTTTTGAAGTTGAACACTGTCAGAAGATTGTAGAGCAGGAACAGTAGAACCGCTCGGCTCCGAAGCGAAAGAATGCGCATTGCCATCGCATGCCAATATGCATTGGCTTGTTTTAATACTCTCGAAGTAGATCGGTCTCTCCAAGCGATCCCCAATTACGTCGTCACGTCGACGTTACGTCGAACGTGAGCGACTGAAAGGAAACTGATTGGTTGACGAACGTCTAAGGTCTGCAATTGTTTTCAGGAAAGCGCACGGCTAAAGTAGTTCCAGGCAGGTCTTGACCGCATTACATGTCATTATCACTTTGCCAAATTATTTCAGTTGTTTTAAAGGTTCTTATAGCCAACAACAGCAATAGAACTAAAGCCCACAATGACACTGACCAAGCAAATAAATAGAGTAAACAATAGGATAAAAACGACAAATTATTTCCATGCTTTTTGCCAATAGCTTCTTGTTTATAGTAAGTGCATACACCTGCGGTAATTTACACACTTATTACCGTAATCCATGTAACATACCGGAATCTGATCTTATCCCATATAAAAAAATATTTACTTCAATAATCTACATAATTATAGATACATATCACAACAATCCTCTATTCCAAAAATTTTTGTTCAAAATCTGACCATCAATATGACCATAAATATTCTCATTCCCATTATTGAATATTACAAAAAATTATTATCATCATCCCTACACGTCACACGATTAGACATTGCAATGCATAATGAAACAACAATTATAGAAAACAATTGAGAGTACATTCCTCATTCATGCCCAAAGGATATAGACATTTTAGGTCAAAAATCCATTTACATTCCCTCTGCAAAAGTCTCCGCTCCAAATTACCACCCCTACGCAACTGTGTTACATGTTCTATAACTATGAAATTTAATTCTGAGATCAAATGGGACTTCTTATTAAAATGACAACTGGAGATTTTTGGTCTTTCCTTCTGATAGGCTTCATATGTCCAATGATACGTGTCTTAATTTCTTCTTCTTTTGTTTGTCCGATATATAGGACGATTCTCGTGAAATTCTCCAAAGCGAGACATGTCTGTATAAATATTTTTTGTGTACATAAATGTTAGTAAAAAAAAAAATGTAAGCAAAATTTTAAAACATAGTCACAAAATTCAATATTCATATCATGGTGTCTTTAATTATACGTCTCTGTTTGCTCTCAAAAACATAAAAAAAGTTCAAATTCCACAATTTATTTGTGAATTTACATTGAATTTTTGTACAACCCTGATAACAGTAGAATATTACTGCAGTGATATGAGATCCGGACCATTTGTGGTAAGAAATCAATTTAACAAAGCACAGAACGGCTGTACATTTGTCGTCTTTTCGATCCGAGTTTGGGAATGTGAGAACAGGGTGAAACAGAAAATCACAGACAAACAATAATAAAAAATAGAACACATTCCATTTTGCCAGCTCAACCTGATACAACCTCAAAACACCTGCAGAGAGAGAAAGACTTAAAAGCAGGAGAGAGAGAAAAAGAATATCACAAGAGCAAGTGTGCAGAAAGAGAAGGGAGAGAAAGAGACAGCGACAAAGTGAAAGATCACAAACGAAAAGCTGTGAGGTAGACACCGTTACATTGTCTGCAAAAAGCAACACCAAATCACACCCCCACATTCACAAGAGAGCAAAAGTGCAGACAGACGTGCAGAAATATCCATTATGATCCACAGCTCAATTTTATGACTCTGAAAAGTCAGAAACCATAACACAAAAGGTACCATTTGTCCAAACCATGAAGGACATAGAGGGAAAACTTGAAGAAACTTGAAAAAATGTCCCAATGGAATTCTCACAATTGAGACTTTGTTTTTCATAATTACAATTTTATAACTCAAAATGTGACAATATATCTCACAATATGATTTTAAGGCACAATAGGACTAAATGTCGCAATCTGATTTAAGATCTCTGTGAATTTGTTTCTCACAATTGAGATTGTATATACTGTACACAACAACAGTACAGCATTATTTATTATCTTTAATTATCTCACAGTTACCTTTTTATCCATTATGCAGTGAATTTTGGTGACATACTAGATCATATCCACAGGAACATGTTTTATCAGGGGGTTCTGGGGGCGGGGCTATATAACAAATATATATATATATTGGCCATTTTTGCTATATTTTAGTTTAATAATACATTTTATTTAATATTTTGTATTTTAAGGGTATTTTAGGGTACTAAATATTTACCTCTAAATTATGCACTATTTATGCAATACCGCATGGTGTAACATAGCTATGCCACTAGATAGCTATATAGCCCTATTTGTAAATGTATAAACAGTTGCTGCTGAGAACATTGTTTTCAGACATAATACTTGCATTTGGATATATATTTATACTTTAGTAAAGACTACTTGTCGTAGAAAGTTGACATTTGAAATGTCAGTTTTTGCATTATTATTGCAGGCAAATCTGGACACAGAGAAAGCATTTTGTTACTCATACTAGCTACATGTTTTTGAATCACACATATCGCACACGCAAACAATATTAAGACAGTTTGATGTAATTTTGTCGCAGCTATAATTGTTGGATAAGTTGTGTTTATACACCTTGTTTCATTGTACTTTTTGATTTATTATGAGTTCTGTGAAAAGTTTAAAAAAAATTGTGTTACACTTTTGGAATTATTTAACCAAAACCTTTATTTTTAAACTGAAAAAAAAAAAAATCTTAACAATTTTGTTGACTAATTAATTTTTGTATACAAGAACGGATTAAGAATGTTTAGATATTTGGGTTACAATTTATTTGCATGTGTCCCTGATACAGTGTAATTAAGTATTGAGTAATAATAATTAACTACATGTACTTAATAGGGATAGGGTTTGGTTTAGGGTTAGTTGCATGTTTTTATGCCTAATTTATTGTTATTACTATAGTAAATACATGTAACGTGTAACAAGGACACATTAAAATAATGTGTTACCGATATTTGTACTGGAATTTTTTATTTTTTTATTTTTTTGCAGTGTACGCAATGGCGTTAGCCAATCATAAAAGTGCTGTTTGCCGCCCCTTAAAATAGATAATTTCAGACATGAGGGTTGAAAATATAAAATTTTCCACATATACTGCAAAAAAACATGAATATTTAAAGTGAACCTCTAAAGAACATTAAAATATATATTTTTAAAAAAATCCATGTCATGGCCCCTTTAAGATATTATAAACATTAACATTTCAATTTCCTGTAAAGCTGCTTTGACTCAATGTGCTATACAAATAAATTCTATTTGACTTGACTAGCGGATGTGATGTAATCCACTACATCATTGTGCTATGGTCTTCAGTGAAGAAATTACATGCTTCAGATTTAACAAGAGGTCTTAAAATGGACTTTTGCAGTTATATTACTTTCTCACTTTTTGACAAGTGGGGCCAGACAGTGAAACCCCACGAGAGAAGAACATGGCAGTAACAGAATGCTTTTTAATGTAGCTTTTGTGTCGCGAACGTTTCCTGACGGCAGGTTGAATAGATCTCTCTCTGAGGGGTTAGACTCGCCTCTTTTACTCAGTGCAGCTTTAATCAATAAAACTGACAGAGACTCTGAACTTGGTTTTCCGGCGACCACCCATTCACAGACCTCCTCCTGCGATGTTTGTAAGTGCATTTGGGAGAGCGAGCGCAAATGAGAGAGAAAAAGGAGTGTGTGGGGGGCACTTTAATGCACCGGTAAATATTTCCACAGCAGGGGTTTTCATCTCAACGCAGATGATTATTACGGAGAAAACCACTGCTCTCGTGGGCAGCATCACAAACCACATCAGTCCTATACACTAAGAGCGTACAGAAATATCACACTCCTCCACAGTAAAGACCTAAACTTTGTCAGGGTTCATTGCATTTTTGTATTATACTGAAAAAAATTATAAACGCAACACTTTTGTTTTTGCCCACATTTTTCATGAGCTGAACTCAAAGATTGACTTTATCTATGTACACAAAAGACCTATTTCTCTCAAATATTGTTCACAAATCTGTCTAAATCTGTGTTAGTGAGCACTTCTCCTTTGCCAAGATAATCCACCCACCTCACAGGTGTGGCATATCAAGATGCTGATTAGACAGCATGATTATTGCACAGGTGTGCCTTAGGCTACCCACAATAAAAGGCCACTCTAAAATGTGCAGTTTTACTGTATTGGGGGGGTCTGAAAACCAGTCAGTATCTGGTGTGACCACCATTTGCCTCACGCAGTGCAACACATCTCCTTCGCATAGAGTTGATCAGGTTGTTGATTGTGGCCTGTGGAATGTTGGTCCACTTCTCTTAAATGGCCGTGCGAAGTTGCTGGATATTGCCAGGACCTGGAACACGCTTGTCGTATACGCCGATCCAGAGCATCCCAAACATGCTCAATGGGTGACATGTCCGGTGAGTATGCTGGCCAGGCAAGAACCGGGATGTTTTCAGCTTCCAGGAATTGTGTACAGATCCTTGCAACATGGGGCCGTGCATTATCATGCTGCAACATGAGGTGATGGTCGTGGATGAATGGCACAACAATGGGCCTCAGGATCTCGTCACGGTATCTCTGTGGATTCAAAATGCCATCAACAAAATGCACCTGTGTTTGTTGTCCATAACATACGCCTGCCCATACCATAACCCCACCTCCACCATGGGCCACTCGATCCACAACGTTGACATCAGCAAACCGCTCACCCACACGACGCCATTCACGCGGTCTGCCATCTGCTCTGTACAGTGAAAACCGGGATTCATTCGTGAAGAGAACACCTCTCCAAAGTGCCAGACGCCATCGAATGTGAGCATTTGCCCACTCAAGTCGGTTACGACGACGAACTGCAGTCAGACCCAGATGAGGACGCCGAGCATGCAGATGAGCTTCCCTGAGACGGTTTCTGACAGTTTGTGCAGAAATTCTTTGGTTATGCAAACCGATTGTTGCAGCAGCTCTCCGGGTGGCTGGTCTCAGACGATCATGGAGGTGAAGATGCTGGATGTGGAGGTCCTGGGCTGGTGTGGTTACAAGTGGTCTGCGGTTGTGAGGCCGGTTGGATGTACTGCCAAATTCTCCGAAACACCTTTGGAGACGGCTTATGGTTGAGAAATGAGCGTTCAATTCACGGGCAACCGCTCTGGTGGACGTTCCTTCAGTCAGCATGCCAATTGCACGCTCCCTCAAAACTTGCGGCATCTGTGGCATTGTGCTGTGTGATAAAACTGCACATTTTAGAGTGGCCTTTTATTGTGGCCAGCCTAAGGCACACCTGTGCAATAATCATGCTGTGTAATCAGCATCTTGATTTGCCACACCTGTGAGGTGGATGGATTATCTTGGCAAAGGAGAAGTGCTCACTAACACAGATTTAGATATATTTGAGAGAAATAAGCCTTTTGTGTACATAGAAAAAGTCTTAGATCTTTGAGTTCAGCTCATGAAAAATGGGGGCAAAAACAAAAGTGTTGAGTTTATAGTTTTGTTCAGTGTATTTGCGTCTGTTATCTTTTTAGCTGTCTTCTTTAAAGACAAACATGTGCAAAGTTTTTCGACTCTGTCTCTTGACGCTTTTTTGATCTTCACATAAAACGTTTTTCAGGATAAATTGGCTTTTGGATAAATTCCATTGGCTTTTGGATAATTGCAGGAAATAAGCTCTTTGGCCAACAAAAGTTTATGATTCTTACACATTTTGTTCATCATGATAAACTTCACAAATGAACACACTTTCATGAATTTTGAAGCCTAAATACAATCGGCAGAAGTGAAAAGCTAAACAAAGGCTATGAACGAACTACACCACGGTTGCAAGACATCACTAAGCTTTCGACACTAAGCCTCTCTATAAACACAACAAGGCTGTGAAAGCTGACTATTAAGTTGATGAGTTTACCTGTGCGGCGTGATGAAGTTTAATGTCCCTGACAACCTCTGTAGTCCCATTTGGCCTTTAGCCACTTGTTAGCAACTGCCTTTTTCAAGACAAGTAAAAGCTTTATAAATCACAAGTGGAGTGTTACTGATGTATTTTATGTTATAGAACAGTGATGCCCAATCCTGTTTCTGGAGATCTACCTTCCTGCAAATTTCAGCTCCAACTCTGGTCAAACGCAATTAAGATCTTCAGAAAAATGCTGCTCTTTAAAAAAGGGGAAAATGTTGTGTCCATAAGTGAATTATGTTGTGGGCTACTATTTTGAAAAGGAAGTCTAGAGTGTTGTGTAATGACAAAGTCAGAGAACGAAAGTGATGTGATCCACAAAGTGATCCACAAAATGAATGAAGTTTGTTACTTGGATACTCATGTGTTTCTCTGCGTACTAACTCCTGACACACTTGATAATTACAGACAGGAGTGTTGGATCAGGGTTTGTTCTAAACTTTGCAGGTAGGTAGATCTCCAGGAACAGGACTTGGCACCCCTGTTATAGAATCAAACGTGAAAATATGTGTTAACAACAAACTTTATTTCAGGCAATTTACCCATTGACTTCGGGACAATGCAAAAAAGTTGTACGACTCATTCCTGCAGAGCTCTATTAAGTTCCTCAAACAAAACTCAGTGTTTCTATAGCCTAGTTGGTAGATCATGGTGCTTAGTACAGCAAGGTTGTGGGTTTGATTCGAAGGGAACACTTACTGTTTGAAAATGTGGTAACACTTTATTTCGATGGTCCACTAGACACACTCTACTAACTAGAACTTTGCAACAACATGCCAACTAACTCAGAGTATTAGTAGACTGTCTGCTTAACATCTGCTAACACTTTATTTTGATGCTCCACAACAGATATTCTACTGACTATAAGTAACTTTACAACATGTCAACTTATTCTACTAACTCAAACCCTAACCTAAAAGTCTACTAATACTCTAAGGCCTGGTTTCACAGACAGGGCTTAAATTAAGTCAGGATTAGACCTTAGTTCAACTAGGACATTTAAGTATCTTTTTTAAACATGCCTTAGAAAAAAAAAACACATTACTGTTGTGCATCTTGAGACAAAACAATGGCTCTGACATATTAGATACAGTATGTCAGTGCAAGTTAGTTTCAGTTTAAACCACTTAATAATGCATTTTAGTCTGAGACTAGACTTAAGCCTTGTCTGTGAAACCGGGGGTAATGAGAGTTAGTCGACATGTAGTTGCAAAGTTACTAATAGTTAGTAGAGTCTCTAAAGTGGACAGTTGAAATAAAGTGTAACCAAAAGTGTTACTTTTAATGCACTAAGTCACTTCGGATAAAAATGTGGGGAAATGCTTCCAACTATTAGGGCTAAACATCAAGCAATATATGATAAATTCAAGCTGTTTATTCAGATACACTGAAAAGCTTCTCACAGATCAGCAAATGTCTAAGGCTGAAATAAACAATAAAATTGAGCAGAATTTAAAGAAATAGTTCACCCAAAATTGAAATTAACTCACCTTCATGTCATTCCAAACCCTTGTTATTTCTGCTGTGGAAAATAATCTCAGGGTCTTACTGCTTTTTCCCAAACTATAGCTTTTCAATTATATTTGTTGTGCGCTGCACTTCTTTATTATTCCTCATAAGGCGTTCAGTGTGAACGGACCCCTGGGGCTTTGAAACGACACGAGGGTGTGTAAATAATGACAGAAAATTAATTTATGAGTGAGCTACTCCTTTAAAAATTTCATAAAAGGATCAGCAGAAGAAAAAGAACATAGACAATGTCATAGACAATGTCTCCTTTAATGTGAACACGGTAGCCTAACCCAACATAACCTAATCTAATCTATCGCCTGCCCTCAACACGTTCCCCCATTAAACCCACTCCACCTCACTCCCACCACGATTACAGCCTTTAAATGTCACACATACACTCGCAGATGAACATTAAAATTCTCAGAGAGGCTTTTATTAGACTGCCTCGGAAAGAGAGAGAAAACCACGGAAAGAAACAGAGGGATGCTTGAGAGGTGGAAACGGAGGACAAGAAAGTCAAAACGGCAAACTGCAACGTTACATCCCGACAGCTGGACTCTTGCCGGGTCTCGCTCTGTTGTAATGAGGATTCAGAGAGCAGGTCTGGCCTAGTCACGAGAAAGCTACAGACAAAGGTTAATGAGGAGGGACCTGAGATTGCTTGTTCTCTTTCACACACTAATTGGGATCTGCCTCTCTCTAAACCTCATGATGTAAGGGCACGAGGAGCAGCGGATGCTGTCTGGTTATTAGGTTGCACGCTGCACGACTCTAAAGGAACAGGCCTGCGTTAAATGCATTTAATGGGACAATGTGGTTCAACTCCTGGAGACAGTCTGTAATGTATACCATTTAGTACTAATTGGTTTGGTTTAGTTTAGAGCTTTATTATTCCCTTTGGGGCAATTGGTTATGATTACTTTGGTGCAAAACACATACGCTTACAAAAAGAAAAAAAAATCTATTATTTTTGTCGCAAAGATGAATAGCTTCAGAATTTATAACGATTTGCCAAACACCTAATTGTTTAAAATGTTAACTGTATGCAGTATGTCTACAGTATATGCAAATTTTTATACGTTTATATATATATATATATACCCGTATATATAATCATGACAACTCTCGAAATAGTTTTAGCATGTTATTGAATATGGTAATGTTCATGTATTTGGTCTTAACGGACTAGATAGGCTACACAGCTGCTACAGAGTAACTATGAACTTGCTACTTTCAATAGATACACAAAAACACTGCAGTGAGCATGTAAGATATGATATAGACATACATAAATCCTGTAGCAGATCTAGACAGGTGGAGCTGGGGGAGGTGGAGGGTTTCAGATGAACTTTAATAGCACGCTGCAGGATTAGACTACAGTAAACAATAAACCAGACTATTCAAATGTTGAGCAAGCAATCTCATTGGCTGCAGGATCAGCAGAGGCCAATCAGGTTGTGCCATGTGGTAATGATGTGCATGTAAAGGACCTGTCAGCCTGCATCATCTGTTTCATGACTAGATATTTAAACTATCGTACAGAAGTTTGGGGTTTGAAAGATTTGTTTTAAAAATGTTTTTGAAATATGTATTTTACACTCACCAAAGCTGCATTTATTTAATCAAAAATACAGTAAAATCAGCAATAATGTGAGATATTATTACAATTAAAATATTTACGATTTGTACATATTTTAAAATGTAATTTTGATCCTTCAGGAATCATTCTAATATGCTAATTTGGTGCTCAAGAAACATTTTGTATTATTATCAATGTTGAACAACGTTGCTTCTTAATTGTTTTTGGAAACCGTTTTACTTTCTTAGATGAATAGAAAGTTATGCAAGTAAGACACAAGGAGGCAATATTTGAAGTATGTATCTCATGGAATTCATCTGCCATTTGACTGACAAAAGCTATAAGGCGTTTTTACAACAACAAAAAAGGTATGGAAAATAAACAATGACCTTATTTCTAACATAACTCCATGCAAAGCAGTGACACCATGTTACAACAATTTATCATACCACAGTTTGAAATTCTATATACACTGTGTGCATTAGTACTCCATTCCAAACATATTCACCAACTCAAATAATATAGCTTTATGCATGGACGTGTGTACAATCTGCTTAACGGACAGAGGAGAAATCGCATTTAAAAACTCAAGGGGATTTAAAAAAAGCTGTTATGTGTTCATATCATTTCCATTTTAGAATTAACTGACTGTGACGTTGCTGCTGACATCTGCTGATTTAAACTGTGCTTCATGTAATGAAAATGGAAAATGTATTGATTTTTTTTTTGTAATGTAGTGCGTTGTAAATAATTGTGCGCTCTAAAATAGCAGAGGGTAATATTACCAGTGATTTTCTGCTCTGCTGAGTAGTTTCAGTCTAAACTACAGGTAAAAGATGCTGGCCAGTAAAATCCCAGAGTTTTAAGTGCCTTTAAAATCAAACTCCTTCCCCTGAGGAACTGATCACCATTAATAAGGCGGCAGGGATGAAGTCATCGCAAATGCATAAATATAAAATAACATGCATGAATAAAATTTCAACTCTCCATATGAAGGAATGTTGGCTAAATTTTCATCTTGTTTTACTTGCGGCCATCAACATACCTGCCAAGTTAAAACCACATCCGTGGGCGTGACAGTTCAATTACCCTCTATCACATCTCTATTAGTAGTTTATGCACATTTAGAGTGGAGTAGATACAGAACAAGACCCGGTTTTACCAACGGTAAAACGCCTGCTATATGGACTTCAAAGAATACAACTTCAACCAAAGCTAATTTCAGATCAATGCTTCATGTTCACTTCCAAATTTTTTTTCTGAAAATCCACATCCTAGGACTAGGATAAGTGGTAGAATGGATGATGGATGAATAAAAATATGCCAAAAAATAAAAATAGATATTTAAAATAAAATGATATATTCAGTAACCTCGAAAAGTAATTTAAAATAAAAGGTTTAACTTTAAAGTAAACAAAACTAAATAAGCTAAAGTTATGCTAAATGCTTCATTGTTCCTCCAACTTTTTTTGCAGAAAAGAAAATAATATATAAATATAATAACTACAATCAATATAATAACATATAAAATCAAATCAAGGAACTTCAAATAATAAATTCGTATTTTTAGCTATAAAGTTAAGCTAAAATCACCATGGCCCCTCCCACATTAAAATGTAAATAAAATCAAGTTTATAACTCTGGCAATCTATATAAAATGAACAAAACTTTTTTATCCATCTTTGAACTTACTTAAGCGGACACTATTTTCTTCTAGATCTGCTGTACAGCAGAAACAAACTGTGTTGCGTTATTTTTCCTGTTATTACTGTAAAGCTGCTTTGAAACAATCTGTATTGTAAAAAGCGCTAAATAAATAAAGGTGACTTGACTTGACTCTGTCGCTCAAAAATGATATTTTAATGGCTTTGCAGTTCGCACGCAAAGCATCATAATAAAGCCTGTAAACGCATTAAAATGTAACTATACACATGTTATTATAAGCCAAGCTTGAAATGCAACACTCATTTGTATACAATATGTAACAGGGTGTGCTTGCTCCATCTGTCTGGCCACATTTCTTTTTAATTAAAGAACCAGTCACACAAAAAAAAGGCACACATTAGATCACATAAATAGAAAAAGTAGTTAATGTATGTTCTTACTAATTAAATCACCAGAAAATGTGTTATGGGGCACCTGCCGTATGGGGATACGTGTATATGTGCTATTCTGACTCCGTGCCTGTATACATGATGAAGAGACACTCACACCGAAGAAGAGCATAAGAACGTGGAGTGTTGTGAAGTGCTTCCTCTTTCTGCATTGTGTACATGTGGCGATACTGTCTCAGTGTTCCGCTCCGACAGCTCAGTGAATAGAGCCAGTCAGCAGTGCGTTCGTCGAGAGCTCTGCACACTTCGACTCTGTACATCGACTTATCCAAGGCTCAAGTGTTTATCAGCCCGATACACACCGTGCCTTTTGCTGACCTGACAGGAACTCGGTTCTCGATACTACAGTTAAACTGAAGATGCACAGCATGTTTTTCTATGTTTTTTCCGAAACATAAAAAATATACAGTATAGTACAGTATACAATATATTACAGTAACTTAAAAAAAAATAACTTCATATATTGCAATTCAACTTTCACCAAAACTAAATGTAGATAAATCCTAGAGGATAGATAGGTGTATAAAAATAAACAAGTTATAGTGTTCAGCAAAATGCTCCATTGTCCAACCTATGTTTATGGAAACTACAATATAAATTCAAATAAAAGTGAAACAATTTTTTGATAATAAATTAAATAATCTAGAGTTAAGCTTAAAATTGCATAATAATAATAAACAAGTATATAACGGTCATGTTCAGTTTTAGTTTCAGTTTCATTTTCATGGACTGCATCCGAAATCGAATACTTATACTATATAGTATGCGGGGGAAAAAACAGTACACCAACAGAGTAGTGTGTCCGAATACATAGTATTAAAAAAAACAGACAAGGCAAAAAAGTCCTCGGAAGACCTACTTCTTCCGGCGAAATTCTGAAGTGTGCATATGACGGACACAATACTATCCCATGAGGCCACGGGAGAAGATTTATGAACGGCAGTGAAGTGAGGCAACTGACGCTGGTAGGTCACATGACAACATTGCGATTGTAGTATGTCCGGATTTCATTTATACTACCCATAATCAAACTATATAGAACATACTTTTTAATGGTCGCGAAGTAAATTCAAATGTAGTACCTACTCAAGTACGTGATTTCGGACACATCGTTAGTTGTGTTCCCTTTCCGTTGTCATGGGTTGGGTTGCACCAGCCATTTGTAAGTTCTTTAAAAAAATAAAACCTAAAGTCCACACTAGAGGCTTAGGCTCAATCCCAATTCACCCCTTGCCCCTACCCCTTGGCCCTACAAGGGGTAGGGTGTCCCGATTCTTGTTTAGATCGAGGGGTAGGGCTAAGGGGTAGGGCTACATAGCCCTCGAAACAGAGGCACACTCCAAACGGACGGCTACGAGAAAGTTCGCAGAATACAATCGCGAATCACCTGCGAGATGGCTTCACAAACGGTTAAACATTTAAATTTAGCGCCAGATGACACCACCGTGCACTTTATTTACTCTTTATAATAATGATATAGTCATTTAAATTAAGAAATTGTATAATAAATGACCTTTCCGAAACAGAAAAGACATACATTTCGAGGAAGGAACGTTATAAGCATCATGTTTCCTCAAAGTTAAGAGCAGCTGCGCTGATTGTCAGTCGTAAAAACTCTGTAACGGCAGAGCCATCGCCAATGACTGATGACCTATCGGGTTCATGAAGGGTTGTTCCATTTCGTAGTGGAATATTTCAACCCCTTGGCCCTTGTAACTCTGTTTTAAGGGCCAAGGGGTACACTCGAAAACAAGGGGTAGGGCCAAGGGGTGAACTGGGATTGAGCCTTTGTAACTACTAGCTAGTTTGTAACTAACTCTGTACTTTATTCGGTTTCACTATTTGCTCTTAAGGCACACCGTAGCTAGTAGGTCGTACAGTAAGCTCTCCGTAAGGTAATGCGCAGTTGCATAATATGACATTTACCCTCAATGATCCAATAGCAGCCTTCAAATATGTGAGCAGAAGTTGTGTTGAAATGCAGTGAATTTCAGTTTATCCTTCATTCTAACTTTTTTTTTTTGCCTCAAGTAACTAATGTTAAAAATAAGTTTCCGTTAAATACGATACTACTTAATCATGAATATCACAAGTGTTTATATGTAAACAACCTTCAGAAACTGTATTTGAAACTACATTAATAAGGATCAATAAATGAATGCTGATACAAAAACAATACGAAACAAAAAATGTCAAAACTAAGCTAAGTTGTTACTCACAACCGGCCCTTGCAACCCGTTACTAAGGATGTTTTCATTTGTTGTCATGGTTACTCATTGTTTCATTGATTTCATACATCTGATTCTTGTTTAGTTCATTTGTTAGCTGTCTATATACACTCACCTAAAGGATTATTAGGAACACCACTGTGTTTGACCCCCTTTCGCCTTCAGAACTGCCTTAATTCTATGTGGCATTGATTCAACAAGGTGCTGAAAGCATTCTTTAGAAATGTTGGCCCATATTGATAGGATAGCATCTTGCAGATTATGGAGATTTGTGGGATGCACATCCAGGGCACGAAGCTCCCGTTCCACCACATCCCAAAGATGCTCTATTGGGTTGAAATCTGGTGACTGTGGGGGTCATTTTAGTACAGTAAACTCATTGTCATTTGCCCAATTGGCACTAAGGGGCCTAAAGTGTGCCAGGAAAACATCCCCCACACCATTACACCACCACCACCAGCCTGCACAGTGGTAACAAGGCATGATGGATCCATGTTCTCATTCTGTTTACGCCAAATTCTGACTCTACCATCTGAATGTCTCAACAGAAATTGAGACTCATCAGACCAGGCAACATTTTTCTAGTCTTCAACTGTCCAATTTTGGTGAGCTCTTGCAAATTGTAGCCTCTTTTTCCTATTTGTAGTGGAGATGAGTGGTACCCGGTGGGGTCTTCTGCTGTTGTAGCCCATCCGTCTCAAGGTTGTGCGTGTTGTGGCTTCACAAATGCTTTGCTGCATACCTCGGTTGTAACAAGTGGTTATTTCAGTCAAAGTTGCTCTTCTATCAGCTTGAATCAGTCGGCCCATTCTCCTCTGACCTCTAGCATCAACAAGGCATTTTCGCCCACAGGACTGCCGCATACTGGATGTTTTTCCCTTTTCACACCATTCTTTGTAAACCCTAGAAATGGTTGTGCGTGAAAATCCCAGTAACTGAGCAGATTGTGAAATACTCAGACCGGCCCGTCTGGCACCAACAACCATGCCACGCTCAAATTTGTTTAAATCATCTTTCTTTCCCATTCTGACATTCAGTTTGGAGTTCAGGAGATTGTCTTGACCAGGACCACACCCCTATATGCATTGAAGCAACTGCCATGTGATTGGTTGATTAGATAATTGCATTAATGAGAAATTGAACAGGTGTTCCTAATAATCCTTTAGGTAAGTGTATTTCCCTAAGTTTGCTCAGTGTTGGCTGTGCTTTGCAAGCTGTTGGATATCGCTCTTTCATTTTATTTTATATAAGCATCATCTTCTTCTTCTTCTTCTTCAGCCCGAAACGTTACAATGACTCTGTAGCTCAACATTTATTTTAATGGCTTTGCATTTCCCTTGCAAAGCATCATAAAGCATGTAAATACATTAATATGTAATTATACACATGTTAATATAGGGCAAGCTTGAAATGCAACACCTATTTTTACACAATATGTAACAGGGCATCCTAGCTCCACCAAGATAAACCCTGGCCCGAGATAATCTGAAGACCCTAGATTATAATATCCCCAACCTTAGCAACATTAAATTAAAGCACCAGTATATGGTTTTCTAAAGAACTACAGAAAAAAAAAATCTGTAATATTGCTTTGGCCTCTTTTTTGAAGTGGAACCTTTAAGAATAGTGGCTCAGCATCAAGGCACCACCCTTTTTAGATGTGATATTGACAGAAAATGTATGGTGTGTTTGAATGGGAGTGTGTGTGAGGCTCAGGATATCATCCAAGGGTTTGATTTACACAGATGCTTTTACAGTAGAGCTCTATTGAGTCCTGCATTAATCTACGCCACAGAGCGCTCCAATGATTGATTACAGCGAGTTTGAGCAGCGCGGCAAAGCTTGGCCGGTTCAACTGTAACCGAAACCTGGATTAATGGAGCGTTTTTCGGGGAGCATCTCCTATTAAACGTGCATATTTAAGTAAGGTGATGCATTATCTCTATCTGCACTCCATTGTCTGTTATCTATGAAATCTCTCTGCTCAGCCACATTATTACAGCATGTGGAACAGTTAGGCTGAAAAGTAGGGCTGTTTCTTCGTTTAAGTGGAATAGGCGCCGCTTGAGCCTCAAAGTCATAATACAAAAGAGTCATTGGCAGAAAACTCCGTTACAAAGAGATGATGAAAATATGTTACAATGATAATTGTTGACTTTTCTTCCAAGATGTTTAGACGAACAAAAAAGCTGGGTATTGTTTACGTGTGTGTGTGTGTGTGTGTGTGTGTATATTGTACACCACTTGGACAACTGTGATGAAAAATGAGTCAGCTTAGCATTTACAGATACACAGAAATGTTATTATGTAATGTAATATTGTTTGTGAGTCATTGTTTGTCTTATGGAGACCTAAGCAAACCCAAAGAACAAACATCACACCTCAATGTACCGTGGGACCTCTTCCTTAATGAAACCATTTGCATACCGATGCACAAACATTTAACACACATGTGGAGTTAATGAATATTTTCACAGCACGGCCTCGCTGAATATCCTGATGATACTAATTTGTGAGGAAACAATAGCTCTGTACATAGCACAGGTTGCAAAGCCTGTAATTTGGAGTTGAGTTGAGAATCACATGCAATTAAAGCTGCTGTGTATGTATTTTTCTTCAATGATAATTTACATTCTCTTATCTAAGCCATTCATATGCATATTTAAATTTTAAAAAAAAGTGTCATTAGAAATGTGCCTGTGTTGCTAGTGTTTCACAGCACTTTCAAAGTGAGATGTCCAGTGACTGGCTCTAAATTGCGTGTTTAATTTTCTCCAAAACAGTTGATCGTGACTGTGGCAATATTTTATTTTGTTGGTTGATGATGGAAATGAAATGTCCCGTGAGTGAAATTAAAAGGTTAAAGGGTTAGTTCACCCAAAAATGAAATTTCTGTCAGTAATTACTCACCCTCATGTTGTTCCAACCCAGTAAGACTTTCGTTCATCTTCGGAACACAAATTAAGATATTTGGTAACACTTTACTTGAAGGGGTGTGCATAAGACTAACATGACACCTTCATAATCATGACATGACACATGTTATGAATATGAAGGACGTTTTTATGCATGTTTGTGACAACTGTCATTAAGTGTCATTCGCTCAGTTATGACATTTTTAATGCAAATATGACATTGTTTGAGATGTCTTTGTTATGACACCTTGACACAAACCAATACATCATAACCTGTCAGTGTCTTTGTCATGACAACTTGACATTACTAAGACAACACAACCTGTCATAAACATGACATAGCAGATTAATTATCAAACTTAAGAAACCACTTAGCTTTATTGGTTAACATTACATTAAACTGTCAGGTGGTTGGTTTTGACATTGGCTGTCATGAAGCCATTATAACTGTTTAATGACAAATTCAATTTGTACCACTGTAGTTGAGGTCACGAAAAATATTCATGACACAGTTATAATGGCCTCATGACAGCCAATGTCAAAGCCAACCACATGACAGTTTAACTTAATTTTATGTCAAGTTGTCATGACAAAGACACTGACAGGTTATGATGTTATGGTTTATGTCAAGATGTCATAACAAAGACATCTTAAACAATGTCATATTTGCATTCAAAATGTCATTATTGAGCGAAAGACACTTAATGACAGTTGTCATAAACATGCATAAACCCTACTTCATATTCAAGACTTATGTCATGTCATGGTTATGAAGGTGTCATGTCAGTCTTATGAACACCCCTTCAAGTAAAGTGTTACCAGATATTTTTTGATGAAATCTGAGATCTGTCTCTTTCTGCCGGCCCAGAAAAGTTATTAAAGACATCGTTAAAATAGTCCAAGTGACTACAGTGGCTCAAGTTTATCAAGCGACGAGAATACTTTTTGTGCGCAAAAACCCCCAACAATAACAACTTTATTCAACTATTAATTTTCTTCTGTGTGGGCCTCTGACGCGAGTTCAAGTTTTGCGCATTGCATTGTGGACGCACAAAAGCATATTGTGGTCAAAACATAGCATTGTGCGAGGAACTGCAAGAAAATAAATAGGTCATTATGTATAAGATGCACCTTTAATCTTTTTAACCTTTAATGTTTTACTGCCTTTGGTGTTCATTTCGGCTGAGAACTGCAGTGAAATGTAGGCTATGTAGGCCTATAGGTATGTACGTTTTTGCCGTTGTGCAGAAATGTAGGCAGAGTCACGTTTTTCCAGTGAGTTGGTTTTTAAAATATAAAGCGGATGACAAACCCAGCACATCCACAAGCCTACCCTCTTTCCCCTGTAGATCAGAAGGCTCAGCGCACTAATGGAAGGTAACTGTCTGCATATCTCTGCAATGTCCTGACAAACAGTGACAACATCTCAAAAAAACACATTTTCAAAGCCTCAACTGCTTCAGTTTGTTTGTAACGGCAGTTCCAGAAGCAGCTTGCAGTGGCCAACACAACAGATTGCCATGACCTGTAAACTGGAAAGTTACTAAGATCCACTTTACGCTATATATTAGATCCAACTTTTTGAAAACAAGCAAGTCTCTCCACTTTATGGTGCGCATAAGAACACCCATTAGACACGGTAAAATACTGTAGCACCCATTCTCTCAGGTTCATTGCTAATAAGCGAAAAATCCTGCTGAGACAAAAAAATACTCTCTTTTCATTACCTCGCTGTGAAAAGGAACATGCGACTCACTGGATTCCATCTCTCTGACCTATTTTTAGCATGTGAGATCATCATAATCTAATGTGAACCTTCCTATGGGTCCACTTATAGTCATGATGGGCAAAACAACCTGCACATGATTTACTAAACAGTGCACTAATTAATAGGCGTATGGGAGGAAGCCATAAAATCAACCCAGAAGGGAAATCAGCAATAAGCATTGGCTGAAAGTATGCATGAGTCGAAATGAGTCAAAGTATACCATAATAACCTATTTTCAGAAATTAAAACTAAATATGTATTGTAATCATTTATTTTTCATTAATTGCACTGAAGAAGAAAAAAAAGTGTGTCCTGTTTTCCAGTACAAGTATCTAAACATTCTTAAATCAAGATACATTTACTTGAGATATCAAGTCTTGTTTTCTGAAAAAAATTTTTTTTTAAATTAATAAAAATTTAATTAAAAATTAATAAAAATTTCTTTTTTTTTCAAAGAAAGGTTATCTTAATTTCAAAGGAAAACAAGTTTATTTTTCGCACGCCATTGCCAGACTTTCTCTTTCATTTTACTTTTTTTTATCTCGTTTTGAATTTTTATATATACATATATATATCTTTATTTAATAATGTTTAGATATTTGCACTGGAAAACAAGACAAAAATACTTAATAGGATTTTTTTTTTTTAAAGCCAAACAGGGACTCAATTGAAACCCAACATTTTATAGGTTCCCCTGTCCTATATAGTGTGACAACATACTATTGGGGGCATATTGTCACAAAAAAGTGTGTGTGTTAAAGGTATACTTCAGGATTTAGCATTAAGCTTTGTATTAGTAGAAAACCTGTAGTATTTTCAAATTACCATGCTTTCCACCCTCATATCCCCCTGAGACGAGAGATTTATGTATTTTTTGTCTGGAAAAAATCCTCCGATGACGCAAAAATCGTCATTTTGTGTCATCGGAGGATTTTTTGGCCAGAGGCTAAAGACTACAGCCAGTAGAAGGAGCTGTCCCGCATGTTCTCAACCCGCCGAGAGGCTGGGATCTCACTCACAGAATGTACACAATAGTGTCAGCCATCTTTTTTGGAAGCTAAGCTAGCAGCCTCTTGTTCTGTGGAGAAAGCTGAGTAACTTAGAAAGCTGAGTAGTAGGGGTTACCATTCATCGTCTTTTTCCCAGACATGTCCGGCCGTCGAGATCGTACAAAATGTCCGGGATTCAGCTTTTGCTTTCTGCAGTCGCCATTCATTGTTTACATGCACACCTTTTGTTTCAATCTAACTGAATTCATTCCGATTGGTGAATCTGAATGTAGTGTTTACATGAACGCTAAACAAGTGATCGGTTGATGTGTGTTTTAACCAGCCCGTTCTCATCCTTTGGCGTCATACATGTGACGCTTTGTACATTTCGTTGAAATCTTACGCACATGGCATCGTTTAGCGTGAATATGAGACGCAGATCCCAAGGCGTCAGTTCCGTAACCCGACCCCAGACCAAAACCTGCCCATAACAGTGCGTGTTATATTGACGCTAAAGGATGCCATGTGCGTAAGATTTCGACGAAATGTCATATGGCGTCACCTATATGACGCCAAAGGATGAGAATGCATTTGTTTTAACATTGCTAAGAAAATTTCCGCTCCTCCTTGAGAGATACGAGAGCGGTGCGTCTCACAGGTGTCGCTCATCGGTAATCACCCCACCGGCCTCGCGCAGTTCTCCCGCGGCCCTCACTCGTCCTGCTCGCCACAGTAAACATCATGAATGGCGACTGTAGAACGCAAAAGCAGAATCCCGGACATTTTGGGCGATCTCGAAATCCCAGGGAGACTCATCACGGAGACTCACTAGTAGCCTAGACTTGTTGTTTAACGACTGCGCTCTGTTACCGGTAGGCGTGGCCTCCTAGGGCAGCGAAGCAAGTGCATTCTGGGAGTTGTTGTCTTTCATCCACATAAGCCAAAAATACATTTTCTTGCTTTTCTCAGTCTAGAAAGCTCCAAATTCAAAAATAATTTCACATTTCTTCTACATAAATGACCCATTTTAAATACACATTCATCTTTCCAAAGGTGAAGTATACCTTTAAGTGTCCCAAATTTTGGGATTTTGGACCAGCTTGTTTCTGAAGACCGCAGGACAATAATCTGATGAGACATTCTGTGTGACATTGACCCTCTTGTGTTCTAGGTCTTTATTTATTTCAGTCATGAGCACAGATCTGTGGACGGCTCATGTTCTGTCTATGGAAAAGGTTCTCTTCGGTCGGAAGAAATTTCAAAATGAGTTTCCAGGGTACAGTTCAATCGATACGATCATTTGAGAAGGTTAGACTTACAATATCCTGACATGTCTAGAAGAAGAGGAAAAGGAGAATGGGAATGTCTTTACTGTCACTTTTAATCAATTTAATGCATTCTTGCTGAATAAAAGTATTCATTTCATTCACAACGAAATAAACAGTAGTGCATTCTAAAAGTACATCACAGAAGAAAATAATGAATTTTAATGATTAAGTATTTGACTGGTTTTAAGGTTGAGAATGTGAGTGCTTGACATTATATTGAACTAATTATGTTGCTGTCGTAAGGAATTTGTTCATTTTAGCATTTTAAAGTTTATACTTAAGTAAAATGATGGAAACAAATAAAATACAACATCAGAAATCACACAGAAGAGAACAGAATCTGTTGCCATTCATGTCCAAATTTAAGACAGTGCATATTTGTGTGCTCATTTACACTTTACCATAGTTTTTAAAGATTATTTATTACAGCAATTATATATTTTTAAAGTATATAATTTTATAATATAAATTAAGTGCAAACTGAATGTAATGTTTTCAGACACTTAATTGCGTTTTAATTGTGTTGTAGTTGAAAGAGTTTTGACACACTTGAGTAGTATACATGTAATTTCATTATTACTCATAAATAATTCATAATTATTCTCATTGTGTACTGTTAAAATGTACTGCTAAATGTCCTGAAAAGCATATGGTAAACTAAAGCATACTATAATGTCATTTCTATTGATACTTATTGATAAGTATTTATAACATATTGCAATTAAACATTTGTAAAGACGAGTACATTAACAATATATTAATTTAAATGTAACACATGCTACAGTTAAAATTATAAGCAGTACATGTGATTTAGTATGTAAGTCAACACATCAAAATAAGTTATTTTATTTTAAAGTATACAACAAAAGATTATTAAAACTTGATTGTGTAAACCAAAACTTTGCATTTGACATATTACGAAGCACATTTCTAAATAAAAAAAATTACTTCAGTGTTACTACTAGACATTCATGAAAGTGGGTTACACTTTATTTTAAGGTGTCCATGTTACAGTGTTACTATACATTTAAGTACTGAGTAATAATAATTAACTACATGTACTTACTATAGGGTTAGGAATAGGAATAGGGGTTGGCTTGGTTAGTTGCATGTAATTATGCACAATTTATAGTTATTACTACAGTAACTTGTAACATGTGTAACAAGGACACTGTAAAATGAAGTGTTACCTGAAAGTGTACTATTTTTAAGAACACTTAAGTGGCCTTTTATTACATTCATAATTATATTATCTGTGCCAGCCAATCAGCTGCCATTGAGATGAGTGGGAATGCTGCCGGATAGCTTTCTTCTTGTGTTATAGTCCTCCTTGGTGGGGTCTATAACACTACAACACTCAGCACACTCCTCATAAGCCTCTCACAGCGCTCTCAGCTCTCCTCTATATGCAGTCGCTGAAGGCAAGCTACCGTGCTCGCGGTGTATAATCGTCTGAGGCTCCATCAGGGGGGCGGCCATTAGTCAGGAATAGAACCACAGGTGGAATACCAACAACCGTTGTGATGACAACCTCACGAAAGGACGGATCACCACGGTAACCGAAGAAAATGTGTGGAGCGTCTGAGATGAGATAATGGAGGCAATATTGAAATGTGGTGTGAAGCCTGATTGTTTACTTTAGGCACGGAGAGGAAAACAAAAACAATTTGTGCAATAAGTAGACGTAAATGAATAAGGCAGTGCATAGTTTCAGCACAGCGCAGTGTGAAACAGGTGGCGACTGTGGGGAGCGCTAATATGAGCGTTTTAAAGGTTAGGGATACATCTTAACTGCTGTAACAACCCGACCTGTGGTCCCCCTCCTAACAGACAGAGGGCGCTCTCTCCTGTATACTGAATCCTCTGTTCCTGTCACATGGGCCGCGTCGCAAAGCTTAGGCAGTGACTTGTCGCCTCGCTGCCCTATCAGGCAATGAGTCTGCAGGCAGTGTTTGCGCAGGACGCTAATTTCGGACAGACTTCTGAGGCAGAATAACGGCTTAATGATCTACAGCAAAATAGCGAGAGCTTTGGTTAGAACTAAACAAATATTTAATGACTACATTTGTCATTTCCCACTAGAAAAGATATTAAAAGTGGAAAAGGTTGGTCAAAAAATTACATATACACACAAACTGACCACCAACCGCGACCTTGCTAATTTTATTTTTTAAGCTTAACTGTGACAGAATGGAAAACACAGGATTGTGGGATATCAAAGGCAGTGAAGGATACATCTATGCTGCCTTCAAACATCGATCAGATGAAGGTTTCTCAGGAGACAGGAAGTGATGCTGGATTCGACGTGGCTTGATGCCTTCCTACATTGGAATGCGGACATAGCCACGGTTTCTCCAATCTGGAGCCTGTTTCCCTTTGTCCATTGCGACGTATTGTATTCTAAACCTTTTCACATTGTTGTGTCTTTCCTTGATTTTGGATTATCTGCTATATTATACCGTTTACTCTCTTGGATTTGTCTTTAGGATTTGTTTGGACAGTTTTGGACTTTGTTATAGACAAAAATAAGCATCATATCATTAACTCCTCAATGACCTAAAACACAGTGATGAACAGAAACAAAATATTGTAGAGTTTTGTTAAATTATTGCACTAAATATTGTAGCAAATATTGTAAAAAATAAGAAGACACAAAATGTACCTTCTGCATTTATTTAAATTGATCTCCAACGCTATCTCACGACCAATTTGTACGAATTCGTTCGAGTGATTAAAAGGTGGGTAATTCGTACGAATTCGTACAACCTCACTCGTATGAATTCGTACGATTTGTCTAAACCCATGTGATGGTTAGGTTTAGAGGCGGGGTCAGGGGTAGGTCATTCGTACAAATTCATACGAATTAGCCACCTCGTAAAATTCGTACGAATTGCCGTGAGATCGGGGTTGGAATCTCTACAGATTCATTTAAATTAATAATATGGTTCACTAAAATAAATTAAACTTTCCAATTCTTCACATGAGAGAGTGGACATTGTGTGTGATTATTGCCTTGCTCAGTTGTAAACCTGAATGTGCAATATAATATCCATGCACATAAAAAAGTATTTTGTCACGTTCCACATGCTAAGACAGGTCAACACCCGTTTGATCAGGTTGGGAGATCATCTAGACTAGCTCAAGCCAAATAAGACCAGCAAGCCGCCTGTTCTTTTTTTTTTCAGCAGGGCAATATAATGTCCTGTATAATATAATATAATTTCATATTCTCAAAAATATCATGCTTTTATCTTAACCTGTCAGCTTAAAGTTCTTAAGGCATCTCTTCCTGTCACACACAGGTCATGTAATGAGAGAAAATGAGATAGTGTAAAGTGTTCTGTATTTTTCACAAGGGACAGTCAAACCGAGCGATACAAACCAAGAAATTCTGCTATACTAAAAGCAAAGGAACGAGAACAAGACAAAAACACTGGACAAAAGTTAATCATGACAAACAATTAAACTGATTCTTTCCAAATTTACAATAAATAACCATGGAAAACATGGCAATTTCTGCAGCTGCACTGTGAAAAAGAAATTGCTTCAACTTAAAAAAGTAAGTGTTCGTGCTGCCTTAAAGGGGTCATGAACTGGCTTTTTAAATTGTTTTATATTGTTGTCTGAGGTCAACTTATGACGTTCGCTTGGTTTTTACATTCAAAAACATCAAAATGAATAAGTAATAGGCTATTTTCTACCCTAGTTTTGAGCCTAGCTCAAAAACGCTCTGTTTTTATGGGCGTCTCGCATTGAAGACTTGGAAGTAAATGCCCACTGCTTTGAGTGGATAACAGTTTTGCATATTATAATGAGTTTCGTGTAATGCGCGAATCGGTGGGCGGGGCTAAACCGTCCGTGTTGAAGTAGGCGTTGATCTTCTTCTGCGGGGGTTGGGGTGTTTTATCCTCTTTGTCGTCATAGTTCCCCACTTTGAAAAACGAGTCGTTTGCTGAGCCTGGTGTCAATAAAAGCTTTTATTGGATTAACAAGGATGTTTTCAGTTCTGAAACTTACAGGATATTCTTATAATTTGATGACCTCTTGGATGTCAAAAGCTCAAGGAAAATTTGATTTCTCAGTTCATCACCCCTGTAAAATTCTAAGTTTAAATCAACCTGAAATGTGAAGTTGTACTAAGTGACAACTTGGATATTTGAGTTGACTAAACTTGACAACATTTTAAGGCAGCATGAACACTTCCTTTTTTAAGTTGAAACAACATAATAAAAAAAATAAAAAAAAGGTAAACGAGGCGGCCGTCCAGCTGAAAACAATGTAATTATATGTTGTAATGTGACGTGAATTTTCTGGGTTCCCTATGAGAAGCTGGACAGAAAACTCATGTGTAGTGTGAACACATATGTACAATTATGACAACATTTTCAATGTTATATGAAATATTAAAATAGCATGCAAGTATTTTGAAGAAAGAAATAAAGATTGAATAAGGATAGATTCGAGGTTTGTTTAAGAATGTGATCTGAGGGTGACTCAGACTCCCATGCCGAATACCAGGTGCCCCTGAGAACCTTGTTGAAGATCACAGCTTTCTGAATTATTCTTCCACCTGTTCTTGGTTAGCTGTAGAATGCTTTAGTCAATGGCCTCAAGCCTTTAGCCCTATATACTGTATGTGTAGAGTATTCAGCCTGTGGCCTAATGCCCGCAGGGTAAAACCTGTGCTCAACAGGTAATGAGATGTAGTGGTTAAAGACAAGGCCGGGTAACTGAAGTTTTGCTGGTTTAATGCCTGAAGGGGTGGACAGAATGACCAAAATCATAACTAATTTCAAGTCACAGTAAAATTCACATATAAATCAATGGAATCATGATATAGTTATTTTTTAGAAATGTAACAACAACATTGAAGACTTGTACTTGATCCAGACAACAAATGATTTATACATTTTGCATCAGTATAATATATATAAACACTCTCAAAAGTGAACCATACATATTTTACTGGAAGAGCTATGTTTTATTTTATTGTAAAATGGCCAACCTATGCATTGTTGCACACCTGTTGAATTCTATATTACGTTGTGATGTTGCCCAGCAAATGTAAACAATCTAAACCATTTTTAAAGTGCAGCATTATGCATCGTCAAAATAAATTGAACTTGATAAAGGCATTCAACTTGAGTAGTCTAAGAAAGGTGTACTTTGGATGAAAGTGTGTACTACCAACACACTCTCACGGCATTTCATAATGACTCATTTACGTTTTGCCAAATTGATGGTAGATTCATAATACATTTGTTTGATTTCATTCGTACGTTTTTGTACAGTCTGCCTATGCCCCATTGAGGGTTAGGTTTAAGCTTAGTTTTCTTTTTCTTCTAAACATTTTGTAACAATAGTTACATTTCATTTTCGTTTCGTTACATTTCTGGCTAAATCAGCGTTTTTGAACAAATCTCTTGAGTGAATGATTCAATGACAAATACATTTGCTTAACAGTCACTTGTCGCCACCTACTGGTACATGGTACAATTGATACAATATTTATTTGAAGCGTCACGTTACTTTCATGAGGTGATTTATTTTATATCACCTCTATTTTGATTGCTACCGTAAACATCAGTTTATATCTGAACTATAAACTTGTATCCCGGTATATCTGAGATGATTTGAATTATTTTAAGATGGAAATAATGATATTGATGAAGCTGTTTCATACCTTTACATGACAACTGCTCTAGGTTAGCGGCAGCGCCAACGCAGATTTGAATGATTTGTTTAATAGGTTTAATAGACACAGCCGAATTGCTGTCATTTAGGAATTAGATTGCGTAGATTGCGTGGGTGTTTGAATAGAGATCGCAATCTTTTAACGATTAATCGTGCAGCTCTACTCATTGGTATCCATTATATAATAGATTCTGGACTAATATGAATCCAGCAGCTTCAGGTTATTCGTGTGTAACACCCTCGGCATTGGCCTGAATCAAGTTGTGAAGTCTC
Organism: Rhinichthys klamathensis goyatoka; assembly: GCF_029890125.1. NCBI lineage: Eukaryota > Metazoa > Chordata > Actinopteri > Cypriniformes > Leuciscidae > Rhinichthys > Rhinichthys klamathensis. The sequence goes on from NW_026606722.1 coordinate 2,178,041, forward strand.
TGTGTAATATCTCTGACAGTTTGCAGTGCAATTAGCCTGGATTTCTTCAAACTCTGTTTAGAGGTGTTTAACCGGGGCGGCGTCTCAATGTACCCGGAATGCAGACGAGCAGGATTCACTGAAACTGAACCACTCTCAGGCTGCCAGAGAGACGCTCAGCCTTCATGTAATATTTAACATGATTTATGGCGGTTTGAGCTGAGAAACGCACGGCTTCTCTCGGCTTCTTGGAGACTCTCGGCTATTGTCCTTCTGAAAAGCTCTCAGCTTTAAGCCTTATGGGAGTGGGGATTTAATAGAAACTTTTCACAAATAGGTTTGGCAAAGAGAAAGTGATTTCATTCATAATGTGTTGAATTGAAGAAGGGCACTTGGGATTTTTGCAAGGAGGCAATATTAAAGCACAGGACAGAACTGCATGAACAGGCTTTTACTGACAGTATTAGGAAAGTACAGTGTGCAGTTGCGCACAATTTTTAATAAAAGCAGGACAGATAAATTGGTAACACTTTATTTTGATGGCCCACTTTAGAAATTCCACTAACTAACTTTGTAACTACATTTCAACTGTGAGTATTAGTAGACCGTCTGCTTAATAACCTAACTCACATAACAGTTACTGATACTTTTAATGACTTGTAGTTGAAATGTATAGTTGCAAAGTTACTTAAATGTCTAAGTGGACTATCGAAATAGTGTAACCAATTTCACCCTTTGATTAATACTGCTGTCTGTTGTTACTGTAGTCAACCCATTTTTACTCCAACAGTACAGTAAGTTTGAAACAGTAGTTGAGTTAAAAAAAACAGCCCAGAATGTTGGGTTAAAAATGTAACCCAACCCAGATGAATTAAAACAGCCTGGCAACAGGTTTGTACCTTTTTGACCCAGAATTAGGTTGCCAAAGTCACCTAAAACCCTTACACTACCATTTATATTGTTTTTAATAATGAACAGTATCTTACGCTCACCAAAAGGACGTATTTATTTGATACAGTAAAAAAGTGTGAAATAGCTGAATTTTCAGAATCATTACTCCAGTCTAGTGTCACACGATCATTCAGAAATCATTCTAATATGCTGATTTGATGCTCAAGAAACATTCATTATTATTATCATCATAGTTTAAAAAATATATTTTATAAAGCAGCAAACTGTTTTCAACTAATAACTAATTTGATTAAAAAAAAAAAAAAAATCATACAGACCCTAAACTTTTGAACAGTATAGTATGTGTCCATAAATCAAAGGAAACACAATATTTATTAGATTTTTTTTTGTATTATACAATAAAGTGTATAAAAGGGTTGAATGGTCCGGAGTCGAATGCAGTCCACATTCCTTTTTATTGTAAAAACTGTTTGAAAACTCTAAAAATTAAATTTTCCCACCATACTGTTACACTAAAAAAAATAACTCTTTGAATGAACATAAAAAAATCATGGAAAGGATTTCCACATGATTAACTTGCTTTATTTCAGCATTATGCAATTCTGTTATTCCAATTTAATGTACTTACGTTGGGTCAACTTAATGTATTAAGCTTGATTCAACTTATTTACTATGGTTGGGCACAGCTTAATTTAATATTGTCAGCGAATTTAAAAAGGCTCCCTGATATGATTCAGGTATTCAAAGTCATATATTCATTCATCCAATGCAATATAATTTATTTTAGTGTCCATTAATACATTTCTAGACTATAGCCAACTATTGGCTACCAATAGCACTTTTTAGCATCTTAAATGTTAAGATTTACATGTGTCATCAACCTAAGCATTTGCTTTGAGTATTGCCGAATCAGTTTTCACGCTAACCAAATGCTCCACTCTTCTCCACAATGGTAACCACTGTAATTTAAATGGTACTAATAATTGCAATGTAATTGAACATTAAACACAATTACGCACTATCAAGTCTTCCCCTTTTCTCATTTTCTCAAAAAAACCTAAAATAACACTTCATTTTAACATTTATTCTCTCTTAATTCAACCATATGCAAAGCATGCTGGGAACTAACAAGCACCGCCCAGTTTCAGTTAATGCAACACAAATCAATCATGTAATCCAACACAAGCGGATTAAGTAAATTTAAATGTTACATATTTAAGCAGATTGAACACAATCAAATTAAGTTCGGGCAAAATGGCAGTTGGCTCGCACTATACTGCCACCCTCTGGATGTAAGAACTTTTTACTTAACATAAATGGTTTGTGTTTAGGCAACGCGTTAGGATTTTGTACTGTTAAGTTGAGACATAATTACGTGGACCTTAATAGAAAAAACATTTCAAGTCAAAAAACACAATTATTATAAGTAAACTAAATATAAATATATTATGTAAAGTGCACAACCTTCCTCGTTCATTTTTTTTGAGTGTACAAAGGTCCAAATTATTATAATCTCTTGGTGTCACAATTGTAATAGTTCACTTGTTTTAGGTAGGAAATTATGTAAATTAGTTGCCCCTAAAATTAAGCTATAGCCTGTTACAATTTTTTTTTTCTTGCAATTAAAAGTTAAAGTTAAAGATGCAACTATGAATTAAATATGTGTTGAGAGAGAACATCCACACATCTTCACACTTTTCTTACTCCGAGACTGACATCTTTACAGTCATTTCTTTGCAGACGTGACCCTGCTTTATCTGTCAGGGTGAGAGAAGCTAACGAAGAGTCTGTAGTCTGTTGAATGTAGCTCTATAACTGTACAGTAGAGGGCTGACGATGTTTTACACATCTGCTAATTGGCTGGTATTACAGTTCCAGTCCTTCTTCAATCACACTCCTGCCCTAACAGACTCAACCAACAGCAATCTTCTGATGAGTCCCAATTACTCCAGTTCAGCCCCAGACGGGCTCATGCTCAGAGCTTTCACCATAACTACAGACATGAGTGCAAGACCTCAAACTGACACCTTAATAATCCAGTTCAAGCTTCAATCATATATTCACTCTTATCTCCTCACAGAGACGAGAGAGGTCTGCGGATGGCAGCTGATATTATCTAGCAGTGGTGTGTCGGCTTCTGAAATGGAAAGTCCGTCTTCAAATTCAAGGTTTTTTTTTACTCACAGATCATCATTTCTGATTCATTTTGATTCGGATGTAGTCCGGGTGAGTGTCATTAAAGTATAATTCAGTTTACCATTTTAGTTTTACATTGTCAGTGTTCGGCAGTACACTGACCCATGGAAGCTTGTTTCCGCCACAGAATAAAACATTTTAAAAGATAATTGCCGACTTTTCATCTCACAATTGCGAGTTTATATCTCGCAATTCTGACATCTTTTCGCAATTGCGTGTTAAAAAAGTCAGAACTACGAGAAAAAAAAGTCAGAATTGCACGTTTTTTCTCACACGTCTGACTTTATCACACGCAATTGTGACTTTATATCACGCGATCCTGACTTTATAACACGCAATTGCGAAAAGACTTCAGGAGTGCGAGATATAAAGTCCAATTCTAAGGAAAAAAAGACTGACTTTTTTCTCGTAATTGCGAGTTTATATCTCATAATTCTTGACTTTATAACACGCAATTGTGACTTTATATCATGCAATTCTGACTTTATAACTTCCAAATGCGTGTTATAAAGTCAGAATTGTGAGATATAAACTCAGAATTGTGACATATAATTGCGACTTTATAACACGCAATTGCGACTTTATATCACGCAATTCTGACTTTCTAACACAATTCTGACGTTATATCACGCAATTCTTCTGACTAAATAAAAGTCACGCAATTCTGACTAAATCGCGTTATATCAAGCAATTCTGGATTTATAACACACAGCTGTGACTTTATATCATGCAATCCTGACTTTATAACACGCAATTGCGAAAAGACTTCAGAAGTGCGAAATATAAAGTCCAATTCTAAGGAAAAAAAAGACTGACTTTTTTCTCGTAATTGCGAGTTTATATCTCATAATTCTTGACTTTATAACACGCAATTGTGACTTTATATCATGCAATTCTGACTTTATAACTCCCAAATGCGTGTTATAAAGTCCGAATTGTGAGATATAAACTCAGAATTGTGATATATAATTGCGACTTTATAACACGCAATTGCGACTTTATATCACGCAATTCTGACTTTCTAACACAATTCTGACTTTATATCATGCAATTCTTCTGACTAAATAAAAGTCACGCAATTCTGACTAAATCGCGTTATATCAAGCAATTCTGGATTTATAACACACAACTGCGACTTTATATCATGCAATTCTGACTTTATAACACCCAATTGCGACTTTATATCACGCAATTCTGACTTTATATCATGCAATTCTGACTTTATAACAAAATTGCGACTTTATATCATGCAATTCTGGCTTTATAACTCACATTTGCGACTTTATATCACGCAATTCTGACTTTATATCATGCAATTCTGACTTTATAACTCACATTTGCAACTTTATATGACGCAATTCTAAGATAAAAAGACAGAATTGCGAGATCTAAACTCACAATTGTGAGAAAAAAAGTCCGAATTGTGAGATAAAATACAGCAATTACCTTTTTTATTTTTCATTCTGTGGCAGAAACAAGCTTCCATACTAACCACATTTCAAAGACAATAGAAGTAACTATGAAATTACATTTAAAGATATACTTAAGTACTTAAGTGGGTCAAAAAACACTCCAAAGTTCAGTTATTGAGTTTATTATAAATGTAAACTAATACATTATCATTTAATTGCAATTAACATGCAATTAAGTATCTTTATTAAAAAAGTATATTCAGTGACACTTTAGTTTAGGGTCCAATTCTTAACTAGTTGCTTATTAGCATGTATACTACTAGGATAGTGGTTGTTTATTACTTGTAAAGCACATATTAATGCCTTCTTCTGCATGACCATATTCTACATTCCTTAATCCAACCCAACTTAACTACCTTACTAGCTATTAATAAGCAGAAATTCGGAGTTAAATAGGCAAAAGTCGTATGGAATTGGACCCTTATCTAAAGAGTGACCATATATTCCTTTAAAGTACTGTATATTATTTCCGTAATGTGAAAGTATGCAAGTACTACTTGGGTTTACATACTGTATAAGGGAAATTGTATTTTGTCCTGATCACAATTGTTTTGTCACTAGTTCAGCTATCTAGTTTTTAAGGTTACAGAGAAATTGCATATTGCCCACACACTGTAAAAATAGTTGTAAGCTGTTCTGAACATACTAAGAAAATCAAGAGCCGTATCCCTCTTTAGCAGGTGGCTCTAACATAGATGACCTCTCTTTAGTATCTGTTTAGCCCCTGTTGGCTTATTTAGCCATGAAGCGGCAATTAAATTTAATGGAGTCAGGGCTCTTAAATGCTCCAGATAAAGTACTGACCGTGACAGAAAACAGGATAAATAGCTCTAATAAGTAGCCCACGGAAATTCAGCTCTCACACTTTATGACAGAAAAGTTGTAATTGCACCACTACTTACAAAGTAGTGGGGGGGGGTCATTACAGAAAACAACTTCACTGACTACTACAATTACTATTGAACACCTTCTTAAAGCTGCAGTCCGCAGTTTTTCCTCTTTGTCGCCATCTCTGTTCGAAATCCGCAATTGCAGTTATTTGTGGAATTATCAACTTTACGTGAGTTGTACTTCAACACCCTCGACACGGCACAGCGCGGATGAACACAATGTTTGAGGAGAGTGTGCAGATGTCAGTCACCGCGCCGGTGTGGATACTGTCGCTCAGAATCACAGATTATTCTTTTTGGAAGTATGACCAACATAATCATTTTCACCGGAAAATGTCATCTGAACAAGTAAGTAACATCCACTTTTGCTATGGTTCACACTGCAGTAAATCGCGCTGATTAAATCCAACAATCGCTTATAAGTTATCATATCACGCAAAACCATGCAAATTATACTTTGTTCTCAAATTGTTAATGTTAACAACGTCAGCATTGCGTGACTACATGTAATGCCCTTCCGATATGTATCCTTGTTTTCGCACGATCCGGTTGCAGTCTCTTTTTTCACTCCGAAGTCCGAACGAAGTCTTTTGCATTTTACAGCAGGTGAATCTGTTGTCACTGGTGATTGTCGTTTGAACCTTTCTGGATCCGCCATCAAATTGATAAGTTTAATTATATCAAGTGCAGTGAGAAAAGACTAAATCTCCACCTCCAGCATCCTCACACGCAATATAGCCGACTAGCCGAGACTCTTCGTTATGTGTACAGATGTGACGTAATGACTCAATATAGCCGACTAGCCGAGACTCCTTCTTTATGTGTACAGATGTGACGTAATGACTCAATATAGTCTACTAGCCGAGACTCCTTCTTTATGTGTACAGATGTGACGTAATGACTCAATATAGCCGACTAGCCGAGACTCCTTCTTTATGTGTACAGATGTGACGTAATGACTCAATATAGCCTACTAGCCGAGACTCTTCTTTATGTGTACAGATGTGACGTAATGACTCAATATAGTCTACTAGCCGAGACTCCTTCTTTATGTGTACAGATGTGACGTAATGACTCAATATAGCCGACTAGCCGAGACTCCTTCTTTATGTGTACAGATGTGACGTAATGACTCAATATAGCCTACTAGCCGAGACTCCTTCTTTATGTGTACAGATGTGACGTAATGACTCAAAATAGTCTACTAGCCGAGACTCCTTCTTTATGTGTACAGATGTGACGTAATGACTCAATATAGCCGACTAGCCGAGACTCCTTCTTTATGTGTACAGATGTGACGTAATGACTCAATATAGCCTACTGGCCGAGACTCCTTCTTTATGTGTACAGATGTGGCGTAATGACTCAATATAGTCTACTAGCCGAGACTCTTCTTTATGTGTACAGATGTGACGTAATGACTCAATATAGCCGACTAGCCGAGACTCCTTCGTTATGTGTACAGATGTGACGTAATGACTCAATATAGCCGACTAGCCGAGACTCCTTCTTTATGTGTACAGATGTGGCGTAATGACTCAATATAGTCTACTAGCCGAGACTCTTCTTTATGTGTACAGATGTGACGTAATGACTCAATATAGCCTACTAGCCGAGACTCCTTCGTTATGTGTACAGATGTGGCGTAATGACTCAATATAGTCTACTAGCCGAGACTCTTCTTTATGTGTACAGATGTGGCGTAATGACTCAATATAGTCTACTAGCCGAGACTCTTCTTTATGTGTACAGATGTGACGTAATGACTCAATATAGCCGACTAGCCGAGACTCCTTCGTTATGTGTACAGATGTGACGTAATGACTCAATATAGCCGACTAGCCGAGACTCCTTCTTTATGTGTACAGATGTGGCGTAATGACTCAATATAGTCTACTAGCCGAGACTCTTCTTTATGTGTACAGATGTGACGTAATGACTCAATATAGCCGACTAGCCGAGACTCCTTCGTTATGTGTACAGATGTGGCGTAATGACTCAATATAGTCTACTAGCCGAGACTCTTCTTTATGTGTACAGATGTGGCGTAATGACTCAATATAGTCTACTAGCCGAGACTCTTCTTTATGTGTACAGATGTGACGTAATGACTCAATATAGCCGACTAGCCGAGACTCCTTCGTTATGTGTACAGATGTGACGTAATGACTCAATATAGCCGACTAGCCGAGACTCCTTCTTTATGTGTACAGATGTGGCGTAATGACTCAATATAGTCTACTAGCCGAGACTCTTCTTTATGTGTACAGATGTGACGTAATGACTCAATATAGCCGACTAGCCGAGACTCCTTCGTTATGTGTACAGATGTGGAGTAATGACTCAATATAGTCTACTAGCCAAGACTCCTTCTTTATGTGTACAGATGTGACGTAATGACTCAATGTAGCCGACTAGCCGAGACTCCTTCGTTATGTGTACAGATGTGACGTAATGACTCAATATAGCCGACTAGCCGAGACTCCTTCCTTATGTGTACAGATGTGGCGTAATGACTCAATATAGTCTACTAGCCGAGACTCTTCTTTATGTGTACAGATGTGACGTAATGACTCAATATAGCCGACTAGCCGAGACTCCTTCGTTATGTGTACAGATGTGACGTAATGACTCAATATAGCCGACTAGCCGAGACTCCTTCGTTATGTGTACAGATGTGGCGAAATGACTCAATATAGTCTACTAGCCGAGACTCTTCTTTATGTGTACAGATGTGGCGTAATGACTCAATATAGCCTACTAGCCGAGACTCTTCTTTATGTGTACAAATGTGACGTAATGACTCAATATAGCCGACTAGCCGAGACTCTTCTTTATGTGTACAGATGTGACGTAATGACTCAATATAGTCTACTAGCCGAGACTCTTCGTTATGTGTACAGATGTGGCGTAATGACTCAATATAGTCTACTAGCCGAGACTCTTCTTTATGTGTACAGATGTGACGTAATGACTCAATATAGCCGACTAGCCGAGACTCCTTCGTTATGTGTACAGATGTGACGTAATGACTCAATATAGCCTACTAGCCGAGACTCTTCTTTATGTGTACAGATGTGACGTAATGACTCAATATAGCCTACTAGCCGAGACTCTTCGTTATGTGTACAGATGTGACGTAATGACTCAATATAGCCTACTAGCCGAGACTCTTCGTTATGTGTACAGATGTGGCGTAATGACTCAATATAGTCTACTAGCCGAGACTCTTCTTTATGTGTACAGATGTGACGTAATGACTCAATATAGCCGACTAGCCGAGACTCCTTCGTTATGTGTACAGATGTGTCGTAATGACTCAATATAGCCTACTAGCCGAGACTCTTCTTTATATGTACAGATGTGACGTAATGACTCAATATAGCCTACTAGCCGAGACTCTTCGTTATGTGTACAGATGTGGCGTAATGACTCAATATAGTCTACTAGCCGAGACTCTTCTTTATGTGTACAGATGTGACGTAATGACTCAATATAGCCGACTAGCCGAGACTCCTTCGTTATGTGTACAGATGTGGCGTAATGACTCAATACAGTCTACTAGCCGAGACTCTTCTTTATGTGTACAGATGTGACGTAATGACTCAATATAGCCTACTAGCCGAGACTCCTTCGTTATGTGTACAGATGTGGCGTAATGACTCAATATAGTCTACTAGCCGAGACTCTTCTTTATGTGTACAGATGTGGCGTAATGACTCAATATAGTCTACTAGCCGAGACTCTTCTTTATGTGTACAGATGTGACGTAATGACTCAATATAGCCGACTAGCCGAGACTCCTTCGTTATGTGTACAGATGTGACGTAATGACTCAATATAGCCGACTAGCCGAGACTCCTTCTTTATGTGTACAGATGTGGCGTAATGACTCAATATAGTCTACTAGCCGAGACTCTTCTTTATGTGTACAGATGTGACGTAATGACTCAATATAGCCGACTAGCCGAGACTCCTTCGTTATGTGTACAGATGTGGAGTAATGACTCAATATAGTCTACTAGCCAAGACTCCTTCTTTATGTGTACAGATGTGACGTAATGACTCAATGTAGCCGACTAGCCGAGACTCCTTCGTTATGTGTACAGATGTGGCGTAATGACTCAATATAGTCTACTAGCCGAGACTCTTCTTTATGTGTACAGATGTGACGTAATGACTCAATATAGCCGACTAGCCGAGACTCCTTCGTTATGTGTACAGATGTGGAGTAATGACTCAATATAGTCTACTAGCCAAGACTCCTTCTTTATGTGTACAGATGTGACGTAATGACTCAATATAGCCGACTAGCCGAGACTCCTTCTTTATGTGTACAGATGTGGCGTAATGACTCAATATAGTCTACTAGCCGAGACTCTTCTTTATGTGTACAGATGTGACGTAATGACTCAATATAGCCGACTAGCCGAGACTCCTTCGTTATGTGTACAGATGTGACGTAATGACTCAATATAGCCGACTAGCCGAGACTCCTTCGTTATGTGTACAGATGTGGCGTAATGACTCAATATAGTCTACTAGCCGAGACTCTTCTTTATGTGTACAGATGTGGCGTAATGACTCAATATAGCCTACTAGCCGAGACTCTTCTTTATGTGTACAAATGTGACGTAATGACTCAATATAGCCGACTAGCCGAGACTCTTCTTTATGTGTACAGATGTGACGTAATGACTCAATATAGTCTACTAGCCGAGACTCTTCGTTATGTGTACAGATGTGGCGTAATGACTCAATATAGTCTACTAGCCGAGACTCTTCTTTATGTGTACAGATGTGACGTAATGACTCAATATAGCCGACTAGCCGAGACTCCTTCGTTATGTGTACAGATGTGACGTAATGACTCAATATAGCCTACTAGCCGAGACTCTTCTTTATGTGTACAGATGTGACGTAATGACTCAATATAGCCTACTAGCCGAGACTCTTCGTTATGTGTACAGATGTGACGTAATGACTCAATATAGCCTACTAGCCGAGACTCTTCGTTATGTGTACAGATGTGGCGTAATGACTCAATATAGTCTACTAGCCGAGACTCTTCTTTATGTGTACAGATGTGACGTAATGACTCAATATAGCCGACTAGCCGAGACTCCTTCGTTATGTGTACAGATGTGACGTAATGACTCAATATAGCCTACTAGCCGAGACTCTTCTTTATATGTACAGATGTGACGTAATGACTCAATATAGCCTACTAGCCGAGACTCTTCGTTATGTGTACAGATGTGGCGTAATGACTCAATATAGTCTACTAGCCGAGACTCTTCTTTATGTGTACAGATGTGACGTAATGACTCAATATAGCCGACTAGCCGAGACTCCTTCGTTATGTGTACAGATGTGGCGTAATGACTCAATACAGTCTACTAGCCGAGACTCTTCTTTATGTGTACAGATGTGACGTAATGACTCAATATAGCCGACTAGCCGAGACTCCTTCGTTATGTGTACAGATGTGACGTAATGACTCAATATAGCCTACTAGCCGAGACTCTTCGTTATGTGTACAGATGTGACGTAATGACTCAATATAGCCTACTAGCCGAGACTCTTCTTTATGTGTACAGATGTGACGTAATGACTCAATATAGCCTACTAGCCGAGACTCTTCGTTATGTGTACAGATGTGACGTAATGACTCAATATAGCCGACTAGCCGAGACTCTTCTTTATGTGTACAGATGTGACGTAATGACTCAATATAGTCTACTAGCCGAGACTCTTCTTTATGTGTACAGATGTGACGTAATGACTCAATATAGCCTACTAGCCGAAACTCCTTCGTTATGTGTACAGATGTGGCGTAATGACTCAATATAGCCTACTAGCCGAGACTCCTTCTTTATGTGTACAGATGTGACGTAATGACTCAATATAGTCTACTAGCCGAGACTCTTCTTTATGTGTACAGATGTGACGTAATGACTCAATATAGCCTACTAGCCGAAACTCCTTCGTTATGTGTACAGATGTGGCGTAATGACTCAATATAGCCTACTAGCCGAGACTCCTTCGTTATGTGTACAGATGTGGCGTAATGACTCAATACAGTCTACTAGCCGAGACTCTTCTTTATGTGTACAGATGTGACGTAATGACTCAATATAGTCTACTAGCCGAGACTCTTCTTTATGTGTACAGATGTGACGTAATGACTCAATATAGCCGACTAGCCGAGACTCCTTCGTTATGTGTACAGATGTGGCGTAATGACTCAATATAGTCTACTAGCCGAGACTCTTCGTTATGTGTACAGATGTGGCGTAATGACTCAATATAGTCTACTAGCCGAGACTCTTCTTTATATGTACAGATGTGACGTAATGACTCAATATAGCCGACTAGCCGAGACTCCTTCGTTATGTGTACAGATGTGACGTAATGATGCAAAGACATGCTCGAATCTCCCGTGGAAATCCACCAGTACCACTGGAATTAAAAACATTATTACAAGCTTTGAATCGAGCTAAGGCAAGCAGATAGTTTTTTGGATATGAATGATATGAAAATTGGATATTTTTTATAGAATGTATTTTGGATCATTTTGAACCCCCCCAAAAAAAGCTACGGACAGCAGCTTTAATAAAAACACTGATATGACCATCCATTTTCATCATAACTTTGTCGGTTGCAGTGAAAGGGACATTCTGATTTCGGAGAGCATTTGATTGGACAGAAATCTGTGTAGTGCAGGATGAGTCATGGATATCTTTAGTTTGTTTTCCTTGCCCACAAACACTGTTGAAAAGTCTGGGGTCACTATGAGTTGTTTTTTATTCAACGAGGATACATTAAGTTAATCAACAATTAAAGCAAAAGACATTTATAATGTTACAAAAGGTTTTTGTTCAAAATGAAAGCTGTTCTTTTAAACTTTCTATTCACCAAATCATCATATTAGAATGATTTATGAAGGATCACGTGACACTGAAGACTGGAGTAATGATGCTGAAAATACAGCTTTGACCACAGGAATAAAATACGTTTTGATATAAAAATAGAAAGCAGTTATTTAAATTGCAATAATATGAAAATGTTTTACAGTGCAGCCTTGTTCAACTCAGAATCTTCTTTCAAAAAAATTACAAAATTACTCAATGTTAATAGACAGGAACTAAAAACCGCAAACTATAATTTGATTTCATGAGGTCTTTTACCAAATCACACAATCTCAACTTTTTAGATAAGGTCACCCTTACAATGCTCCTGTGTGTAAAAACCTATACACAAAAATATACACTGACACATTACCAGTAAATTTCAATCAAAACCGTACAGTTACCTTGAAATCACGGCTAGGTGAAGAACAAGTTTCCAGTGTCCATTTAAAAATTGATCAGAAAGATTTATAAGGAAACCTCCTTCACCCAAGGTCTTCTCACGGCTCTGAGAAATAGAGTTGCAACTTCGTACAATTAAATGGGTGGCACTAAAGACGTCTCACAGAGAAACATGACATTCCTCAAACTGCCTTTTAAAACTGTATCCTACAACAGTAAAAAAAAATTGTAAAAAAATAGAGATGAGATGAGATATACTTCCACACATAAAAAAGAAGCAACATCTGCAAACCATCACAGAGGAGAACCACACATCATAGTCCATAAACCCTCAGCCACCTTATTCTGAAGATACATTTAGTTTGTCTTAAATAGAGACATCCCAAGCTAATATAATTGTTTGCATGTCACTTGCTAAAAAATAAACTTGCACTATAAAAATTTGTTTTAATTTAATAGTTTCAATTTTTTTTAAGTTTATCAATTACAGTATTTAAATGATGTAAACGTAAGAAGAATCTTCAGTTTTATCACAAAACTACCTTTTAGAAAAAGAGAAAAAGTGAGTTAATCGTTCAAATAGCTTTCTCTCTTTAAATGTTCAGAATGTTCATTCTTCTGACAGGTTCAGTCAGGGTCAGAAGACCAACTCTTCATCATCTTGGGACTTCACAGCCCAGCCACTGCTCTTCTGGCAGGACCGGAGGACATGAGTTCTTTCCCCGGTGGGCCAGGGGGCTGTCAGAACCAATCATGCTGTCGGCCCCGAGGGCTCTGTCCAGGGGGATAACCTCATCATGTTAATATCCCAGCATGCTCTCTTGCTCAGAGTTTAAGAGTAGGGATCAGACAGAATCAGGGCACAACCGCAACAACTATACACGCAATTCTTCATTATTCATACTTCTGCCTCATTAATATCATACAAGTGGTAGAAAGCAACTTCATCTCAGCCTGTTAAACAACTTCTTCAGACATCATGAGCAAAGGCTTGTTTGTTGTCTGGTCTGCAAAGGCAGTCGATAAAAAATGTGTATTTTATGTGTTGGTTTTTTTAATAGTTTATTAAGTCTTAATTTTAAAAATATGTACATTTATGTATTTTACATTAGGGCTTAACATTATTACCCACCAACCTGCCAAATGTTGGATTTCGGTTGAATTTTATATATAGGCTAATATACATTACATATATACATACTGTACATGTAATAGTATAATGGTTCAGTGCGTCAGGTCTTAAAGTGACAGCAGCCTAATATACCAGCTGGCAAATTATGAGATAATATTAAGAATATCTATACTATAACAAAAACTTTAAACATGGGGGGGGGGGGGGGGGGGGGGGGGCTATAATAATAACGACACAGAAGAATGATATCGTTGGACACGGTCATTTATTGGTATGCTTTTAGCATAGTAGTTTAGCATAGTGCTAGCTGTTTAAGAAAAGCTCTTTTGATTAACTACAATAAGATATCGCACTAGGTTTTTTTCAAATGGGAAGTGAGGACAGGAGTATGATTCTGCAAGGATAAAGGTGCATGTATTAAACCCAACCATTATTAAAAAAATCCCCTGTCAGTAAGATTACAACATGTGCACATCTGTAAAATTATACGATAGCTCAAACAAAACCTTACGGTTAGATTTAACAGCAATTGCTGAGGGGAGAGGAAATATATCCCTTAGTGTTTAGAGTTTAACTGTCAACTCCCAATTATTGTTAATAACTTGTATGATGTTTTTGCATTCTGTATAAAATAATATAATAGGGCTTCAGCAGCATTTTCAAATAGTAAAAATGACAACTGTTGCATCTATATCATCTTGTTAATAATTGTTTTATTTCTTAGTATTCTATAGCATTTGCATCAGCCCTTACTTTTGTAATCCAAGGTGAACACACACACACACACACACACAGACACACATTTCCTCTCGCTCATAGATTTTCAGCATCTTCACTGTCTATAGATCAGCATGATGGCTTGTGCATTGATGTCTGCTAACTACATGTCTCCTGTTCGAATTCCAGTTAGTGCTGAAAGCTGTGGCTAATTTACACCAAACAATTAATTCTGCTTCAAAAACAATCTTGGAGTGTGGTTAAGCCTAGCAAGTACTAGTTACAAAAACATTTGAGACAACCAGGACCTAATTATAATTTCCTACAATATTCATTTTTGTATTAGAATTTCACTAATTAATGCTATGCCAACATCTGTCATAACACAACATTTACATATAAAGACGATTTTTAAAAGTTGGACTGTGTTTGTTTTCACACACACACACACACACACACACACACACACACACACACACACACACACACACACACTTTGTGTATTGTACTTCAAATCTTAAAAAAATAATAATAATAAATGTGCAAACAATATATTGAAATAAAAGACCAATTAAGTGAAATAAAGAGCACATTAAATGTACTTTAGGAGAGTTATGACTATTTCTTAACACACTTAAGTACACTTTTAAAAAGTGCACTTCGTAATAATGTAAAATTAAAAGTTTTACTTTAAAATTTAAGTACAATTTAAATCATTATGTTTAAATAATTTTGTGTTATTTTTTTATTTTTCCTGTTATCACTGTAAAGCTGCTTTGAAACAACCTGTATTGTAAAAAGCGCTATATAAATAAAGGTGACTTGACATGACATAGTCTAGTAGTTAGACTTATTAACCCCTGTGTTTATGAGCCCTTGTGTTCCCTTTCGAAAGGGAACTCGCACTGCGTCGATGACGCTTTGGGGAACGCCTCAGGCATGACAGGTGTCTGAAATCACTATCAAATCACAACAATCATGTTGACAGGCGACAGCACCTGAATCATTAGCATGAATGATTAACGTGCGACCTGGAAGTATAAAAGGGCACCTTGCAAACATGACAATCATCTTTTTCGTCTTCAGGTACTGTTCTGTCTGTAACGCTAAATGATTACGGTAAGAAAATAATAATGAAACGCACGGTGAAGGCTGATTGTTTTCTGAAGTGTGCCGACATGAACTGTGCGTTTTCTGCCTGGGTGAAGAGCGGGAGGTTCTCGAGGGAGCCGCCTGTGCAAACTGTGAGCGTTTTTCTCTGAAAACGCTCCGCTCTCATCTAACCCTCTTCTTGAGTGAAGAGGGCTCAGCATCTGGACCTCGTGGTTCAGGTACTGCTCGTGCTGAGGCAGAGCGGTGACTTGCATCATGGGGTTCCCAGGTGGAGCTTGTCGGTCGTCTTGAGAGGGGTGTGAACCTCTCAGACAATTCGATGGTTGACGAGAGTGAGCTGCAGGTGGATAAGGAAGACTTTTCTCCTACTGTTCCTGCAGCGAGTGCTCTTCAGCACGAGCAGGAGATGGTTGATGAGGGTGATAATTAGGTAGATCCTGAGCCCTCTCACCCATCCTGCCCCGTGTATGCGGAGCTGGTGGATGTTATGGAGCGCGTCGTCGGCAGGATTCATCGGATTCACCGGTCTCGCCCTATTGAACTCTTTGGCACCTCCGTGGAGGCGGTGGTTGGGAAGTTCAGGGAGGCAAAGGCGTGCTCAGCTGCTTTCAGGACCTGCATACCGCTGAGATCCGGTCCACGACCAAGCAGGCGGGAGGGCCTGGCCCTTCACTGTCCGAGGACCATAGACAGGGCCAGAGAGCCAGTGTCGCCTCTCGTGCGGCCCCTCCATGGAGGAGCAGGGCGCAGAAGAGGCGTGACTCCTGCAAGAAGAGGGAGTAGATGTCATTACATCACAGTCTTATCCTCTTTTCCCGACTCCCCAGGCGGTTTGTACATCAGGCCTGGGGCTGGGCCCATGATGAGAAATATGTTCTGATGGCCCGCCTCAGCTTGGTTAGTGAGAGCGCCTCTTTCAGGCAGGTAAAGTGGTGGACCCCAGGTTCATAGAGAACTATCTGCTGAGTCTTCACTCCGCACGCCGCAGGTGAGCTGACTGGTCTTCTTTAAGGAGCTTTTTTTTTGTGTGTGTAACTAACACTAAAAATGTATTTCTCTACAGACTTTGTTCCCTGTATAGTCAAGTCAAGTCAAGTCAAATATATTTATATAGCACTTTTCACAATACAGATTCTATCAAAGCTGCTTCACAGTATCAATCAAAACAATTTAACAGTGTTTGTTTATTACTGGAAAAAGACATCCAAGTTTGGTAGAGCTGATCAGTGGTATGATGGGTCATTTAATTTGAATATCCCCAACTGAGCAAGCCAAAGGCAATGAGTTAGGGGAGCATGTTTGCGTTAAGGATTAAGGTAAGGTAAAATTTGGATGTTGGCTCTGAAGTACCCCTGTAAGGTGGCTAGCACGATAGAGAAGCACCAGCTATTGGGCTTCTTTTTGATTGTCTTATGGCTTCACATGGTGTGCCACCGCTCATTCTAGTTATAAGGACTTTTCATAGCTTAGGCTTACTCTCATGATGAGAGCCTTGAGGCCGCCGTTCATTCACATAATGGAATGTTAGCGGAGCGCTAAGTTCTTGTCAGCCCTTGGGCTATTAGCCACCTCAGGGTAGAGTAGTCTGAAATAAAATAATTATTACTAAGAGAGGAGACAGAGTATAGTAGATTTTTCTCTAGACTGACGCTGGAGCTTCAGATAGATCGTATGCCCGGCCCACGGTGCCCTCTGACATTTTCCTAGTGCGCCTCCGAGCCTCAGGTAGATCTATGCTTATAGGCTGGCCCTCACCAGGGCCACCTCTAAAAGCTGGCCCAGGCTATACTAGCGATAGTGGAGGCATTTCTGCCTCTGGCCATTCACTACGTGAGCTCAGGCTTCCTTCTTCACTAGATTACAGCCTTCTCCCATAATAGGGAGTCATTCGGCTAGGGCCTGCCCCCTTCTCTGCATTCAGGGGTGCTAAGAGTAATGCAGGTTGGTAGTAGAGGCATGATTGTTAAAGATCTAGGGTTAGGCCTCCAGTAAGGCCTCCCCATTAATATGGGTCTTTCGGGCAGGGTTAGGCAATATTTCGCTCTGCGAAGAGATCGTTTGTTGCCAGACCCCGCTGTACAGAGCTAGCATATGGACTTGGGCCTCCAGAGTTGGCTCCACTCAGCTCGCTCAACTACTGCTCAAGTGATGGGTTGAAGTTGGCAGTGGCTCAGTGGTTCATGTAGTTTGTCTACAAACCAGAAGGTTGGTGGTTCAAACCCCGGTTCCACCTGACCAAGTGTCGAGGTGTCCATGAGCAAGACACCTAACCCCAGCTGCTCCCGACGAGCTGGATGGCGCCTTCCATGGCTGACACCGCCGTCGGTGAGTGAATGGGTGAATGTGAGACAATCTGTAAAGCGCTTTGGTGGCCATTGGGTCTGTGAAAGCGCTATATAAATGCAGTCCATTTACCATTTACCATTGGTTGGCTTGCAAGTGAGCCCCACTCCCCTAGGCTGGGCACAGGAGAATCCCTGTCACCTCTAGAGCCACTGGCAGGCCCGCACCCAGTTAAAATTATCAGGGGCAGATGGTTGTTACTCCCCCGTCGGCTCAGGGTAGTTCTGAGTACTCCATTCTCAGCTCTGTATCAATCTACCTCACACCACTATGGCTCGGGTTGAGCGGAGAGTTCTAAACTTCATTTTATTCTGGTTTTTGAATTACGCTCCCCTGAAGCCAGAGCATTCCCATGACCTGATGCCCATGCATATAGATGGTAGGCCCCTCAATCTGGGGCCTCCACTGAGGCAGAGTGGCGTATGTTGTACTCCCCTTGCTTAAATGGTATTGCTTTGTTGCTGAGTACACTGCCTTTGGCAATGTGATTAGGTACCAGGATGCTAGGCACAGTTTAAACAGCTTTTCTGCCAACGAAGGCTGCGGGGTTAGGTAGTAGGCCTCAGCAGGCCTCCTTGACCGGGCAGCCCCAAGAGGGCTCTTTAGGCCAGCTTACCTCAGGTGATTGGTCTTAGTAGTTCGGGCAGCAGACTCACCGGTGGGTAGTAGGCCTTAACAGGCCTCCTTGGAGGTGGGTCCCAACATTGTGGGACATACAATATGGCCACAACCAGGTAGGTAGCCTTATTAGGCCTCCTGTGGGCTGGCCCAATAGTTTTGTTAAAATAGTATGGTTCCCAACAGTGTATGTTGTAGCAGAATAGACTTGCTATCAGCTAGTAGGCCCAGGCCTCCCTGATTGGCGAGTCCCCAGCAGCGGCTGGCCTTATCAGGCCACCATGTAGCTCAGTCCCCGACTTCTCTGGTCCGTGGTAGTTAGTCTCTTTCATAAGCTTCTTTAGCTAGGTGTTATTTATAGCATAGGGGGTGGAGCTTTAGATTCTAAAGAGCCTTTGATTGGACAGAAGTTGTGATGAGAAGCTAAAGAATGCGGTGATGTCATAAAAATCTGTGATCCATTTTAGCGGAAGTAAGATACTGTAAGTTTTGAATGCTTTTATCTCCTAAATGTAGGGTTCAACGTTTGGCCCGCAACAATAGAATAATATTAAAAAAAAAAAAAATTTTAGCCATTAACACCTTTTACATGACACTATTTCTTTTCATGGCCATAGGTAAAAATAATAATAATAATCTACTACACTATTTCAGTAAAAAAACATTTCAATCCTCTTGATGTTCTCTTGTAGCCTATACTTTCCTTATGTGGGCTTCTAGGTCGCTAGCACCTTTATTTGACTGACACATACATGCCAGCTTTGCAGGTCATGCATTCTGCTTTACACGGATACCGACCGAAACGAAAACATGGAAATTTACATTTGAGCTTTTTTTACGCTGTTAGCTACTTACATCTTATCTCGCAAAATTGTAAACTGTAAACTGACTGTAAACTGAAGCGTCGAGTCACGCTGCTAAAATTCTGTGAACATAAACCGCCTACTTTGATTTGATTGGTCATTTCAAATATTCTGACATCGACGAGCAGTGACAGACCAATGAGGCTGAGATGAACACCCACACACCCACACACACACACAGGCCTCTGTTTTCTGATGTGCTCTCTTCTTCGAGCCGCAGCATATTGAGGAACACGCTGATTATAACAAGACGGGGCGAAGCCGAAGCCGGTTTCATATGTTTTGTGTGCAAAGGCAAGCGCCAGTCAATTTAAAGTATATGCTAATGGACCCATGAAAAACAGTGAAAACAAGATATTTTCATGAATTTATAAGACAGTACGTAAAAAGTGGACATGTCCGCGCAAAAGAGGACGTTAGGTCACCCTACTAAATGTGAATTTTGTCATTGTTTTGGAGCACATTAGCTTATTCATAACCTTAAGTCTAACATATTCATACTAAAAGCTAAAAAACTTAAATTTTGATTTCAGGGGGGCTTTAAGTTTACTTGTACTTGACTTTTCTGGTAGATGTGTTGTGGTTGAATTTACTGCAGTGCCCATGAAAAGTCTTTTTTTAAATGATGCTATCAGATGTTATTTTTGGAATCTTTTGTGTTATTTATCCTGCTGTGTGCAATGTCCTGATGATACAAGCCGATTTGATTGGACACGCGGTATTGCCACAGCAACACTCATCATGTCGGTACAATGTGACATCGAGTTAGCCAGCCAACTTCATATAAATGATGATCAATCTGATGAGAATGAAGCAGAAAACCAGAAGGACGGGAGGAAAAAAAGGGGGAGATGAGGTAGAGGCGAGATGCTATTCACTGTTTAATCATAAAATCAACAAAGACTAGAGAGAAATGTAATTTTTGTTCTCTCTTCAATATGACAGTTCCTTTCCTTCACTCCATTTGTCTCTTGTCTTTCTGAATGATACATTAGATCAGCAAAAAGCATCATTTATTTATCTGTCATACACAAGACATTGTTTGACTTGCATTAATATATCAGCCGCTAAAAGAGGTGGTGGGGGCGGAGCTTGTGCTCAGCCCTAGATTTAAACAAGTTTACTAAAGAGAATCGACGGATGGATGTTTCGATTATAAAAGACAGCCACTTTGAGTAAGGCTTCACAGTTATGCACAGATTTGAGCAGACACTAGTCTGCCTTTAAAAAAATGGTGTTTTGTGGATTTTGGCCCATGACGGTTAGAGTTGAGGTCAAATTTTTTGGCTAATCAAACGCTCTCTACAATTAAAAGTTCGACTTCATATGGCGCTGCGCATCCCTATCAGTCCAACACTGCAACACTGGCTCAACCAATAGCAAGAGTTTGGGGGTGGGGCTATCTGTTTGTCAACCAATGACAGATAGGTGATCTGGAAACCTGTTTTAAAACTGTAATTGTTTCATTTGGTGATGCTAGTGGTGTAGAAATTAGGCACTTTACCTTTAAGCATCCCACACAAAACACTCTTTGTATATGGAAGGCCTTGAAAGCCTGTTGTTAACCAATCACTGCTTAGTATTTAATTTCCCAGGAAGAAAGCTAGAGTGAAATGGAGCAATGGAGCTCTCTTATTAGAGAAATATTTCAATTTCAGTGGTTTGAGAGACACATTCATCTTCCAGCATGATTTGTGCTGCATTGTCTCCAACAAAATAGACACTTTTGGCTCAAGTAATTGCCTCCATTCAGTGCATATTTCTCAATCCTGTATGACACATTGTGACGGTGCTTTGATAAGAAAGCAAATTCTGTCTTTTTTGCTAATATTTTTACTATATGTTCTTTTCCTCTCTCTTTCTTAACATTCCTCTTTCTTTGTTTGCAGACATCAAGTATCAGTTGGTGTTGATGGTATCTTTTAAAGCCCCCATGAAATCAGAATTGGCTTTAAGTATGACAATATTAGCCTTACTGGTATCTATAAGCTAATGTGCTCCAAAACAATGACACAATTTGCTTTTAGAAGATATAAGAGTTTAAAACTTACAGTACAGCTGCGGCTGAAATCGGAATAAAATTGAATTTCCTTCCTTCCTTCCTTCCTTCCTTTCTTCCTTCCTTCCTTCCTTCCTTCCTTCCTTCCTTCCTTCCTTCCTTCCTTCCTTCCTTCCTTCCTTCCTTCCTTCCTTCCTTCCTTCCTTCCTTCCTTCCTTCCTTCCAATGTGGTTCCACTTTAACTTTTTCTTTGCTGTTTTTCACAGATCAACTTTTACAGTTTTTGTCAGTTTTACAGTAAATTTTGAAACTATGAATGTTGCCATATGGCAGCTGTGTAAAATAAGTTTACAGTAATGTTGTATAGTAAAATTGTATAGACAGAGACAAGTAGGCCTATATTATTGCTCTAATTTATTCAATGATTATGGTAATAGAATTGTATTTAAGCATAACTAACATAATGTTATAAAAAGGAATACAATTTAATAGTGAGAAACAGTTAAGCTTTCAAGAACAACATTGATGATAAATTCTAATGATTCACCAAAAAATTGAATAAAAAAAAAAAAAATATGAATTCATAAAAGAAGCATTAAATGGATAAAAAGAGAAATTATTGCTTTTTTTTTGGTACAGACAACTTGCAATTGTATTCTTTTTCTCCCTTCTTTTTTCAAATTTCTCTCTTTTTTTGTTATCACAGCTATTTTATGTTAAAAATCTAATGGGGAAAATATGATATCATTACTGCATAATGAGGATCATATAGGGGACAAATGAAAGGAACGACTTCCTCTGAGTTAAAATAATGCGATGCACACAAAATGTCTTGGGATTTCGGGGACAGGCAAAGGCTGAATGTGAGGGGCTTTCAGAGCATAAGCTATAGGTAACTTTGGCAATGGATTTATGTCAGTGCCATTAGAGGCTGAGAGTCATGTATCAGCTTCGCACTATTTACTGTGTGACTCATTCCATTCCAGTCATTTTCATTATGGACCAGACCTTTATCCATACACCCTTGGGCCAAGCAATCAATAAAACACACACACACACACACACACACACACACACACACACACACACACACACACACACACACACACACACAGTCTATACCATAGGTTATACTCAATGTATACACTGGCACACTTTTAAATCAATATATAGCATACTTAATGACAGATATTTATTGTTTCAGATATGGTAAACAGTTACACTTCATCCAACTGTCATTCTGGTCTAATAAATGTTCCATTGCTGTCTTTATAACAGATACTAAGTTGCACTAACTATGCAAAGCTTTTCTGGAAGAGACTTTTATTTAAGCTGTTATAATGAAGTTTGAAGGTTTAGTTGTTTATCACTATAAAAAACACATTGAAGTCAATTCAAATGTATTGGTTATACTTTACAACAAGGTCCCTTTAGTTAATGTAAGATAATGTCTTAACTAACATTAACTAGCAATAATCTTTGTTATCATTAGTTAACCCTCTGGTGCTCTTTGCATGGCGGTCAAAAATGACAGAATGTTTTTTTATTTAATATTTTGTATTTTCAGGGGATTTTATGGTACTACATTATATTTACGAAATAGTTATAATCCATTTATTCACGTTTTCAGCATAGACCTGAAAATTACATTTGCAACTTAACCTGTAGGAAATCTTGAATGCTTTAAAGCACAAACTTAAGTTTGATCTCTTTTTAAAGACGACACTTAGCAAATTATTGCTGAAGTGAAAGTTTAAAAAACTGAACTTAAAAAAGATTACAGAATTTCACGTTTATTGTTATGAAAAATGCACAAAAGTATTATTTTCGATTTTCAATATTTTCAAAAACCCCTTTTTTCTCTAAAACTGCCTAAATCTGAACAAGTTGTGTTCCAAATTCGAGCTTGATATCTCCAAAAAAATAGCTTTTAGTAAGATTTTGTTTGGCCGCAGTACCAAAAGATTTCCCTAGATGAAATGTAATAATCGTTATGCTTTATATTCACATTTAGCAGATTCGAGATCGGTGATAACAGTAAATATTTTGCGACGATACAAGCAATCAAGCAGTTGAAATAAATAACCTTTTTTTTTTTTTAAAGAGAAAAACATTGTAAACAAAAGTCTTCTTTTCAATAATTGGATTGTTATGAGGCTTTTTTTTTTGTCATTATGATATCAGGCCAGTTGTATCACCCTGACATTTACGACTTTGTTAAGTAAAAAAATAATGACAATAATTAAAACATGATCATCATAGATGAGGTGTATCCAAGTGATTTGTAATGTATTTTTGAACTGTTTACCAGATTGACAGAAAAAAAAAGCGACACCATGTCTTTGACCTGTTAAATAAGTCTTTTGGTGTCTATAAATGTTGAAATACTCTTCTGTCTGACTGGAGAAATTTTCAGAAGTGCAGAACAAGTCATTGCTGTCGCTTGGTTTCATCTTTGTTTTGAGTTCTGGAAGTTACAGTATATTTTTCACGGTACAATGAACTCTTTTATCTCAAGAAAAAAAAGGAAAGGAAAAAAAAGCAATTCCTCATGATATGAACAACTGAAGTGGGCAATAGTTTTCAGAAGCAGTGCAATTTAGCTAATAAAGACTTTTCTTGTGTAGGGTGTATTTACAGTTTATTCACTATTTGAATGAGTCGGTAAGGGATCTTACCTGAGCCTTAAAGAGGCCCTTAAGTGGTCCCGCATCTTTATTTAATGGTATCTGAATAGCCACTTCACTTTGTAGTTCTGCAGGGATTTGACATTGGAAAAACATGCGTGAAATCTCCAACAGAAAGCCGAGTGCTTCACAGCCAGAATCAAAGACAGAAGCACCAGAATGATGGAGAGCAGGTGTCTGTTTCTCTAAGCCCTGAGCTTAGCTAGTTCTCTCATTACAGGGTTTGAAAACTGCTTGGATGTTGTTTTCCTCAGGCCTGTTCTTTCTGAGAAAGCAAGAAATAATGGACGAGAGGGGTGCGGATACAAGTGGCATGAAAGCAGAATAAGAGAAAGATGGGGGAAAAAAGCATGAGAATAAAATACTTCTATGTGCCGGATCTTAGACGTAGCTTTAGGACAGCACATTTTCCCTCATCCCACCCTCTTCTCCGAGTGCAAGCCAAACAATTAATTGGAATGCGTTTTAACTCAACACTGCATAACCCCCCTGTGTGTTTGTGAGGCAATCGTGATAATTAATTTACAACTTTAATAACTTAATAAAAAAACAAGTGTTTGTTTATGTGAGGTTTCAAATCCCCACCTAACATACTTGTTTTTTAATGAGCTAACCTAATATTAATAACACAAAGTTTAAAGGAGAAATGTCAGAAACGAATAAAAACACCGAGCCTCATTCACTAATAATTTTGCACGATTTGTTCTCACACAAAACATTGGGCGGACGTCTCAACGGGTGCATAAATTCGTTCTTACCCTCGTTCTAAATTGGATTGCAGTTCGTTATTTATTCAGATTCATACTTAGTAATTTGCATAAAACACGCCCAAATCATGCCCAAATAAGGGATTTCCTCATATCCTTACCCATCGCTTTAAAGGGGTGGTTGATTATGATTTCACTTTTCTAATTTTAGTTTGTGTGTAATGTTACTTTTTGAGCATGAACAACATCTAAAGTTACGACGCTCAAAGTTCAAAGCAATTTTATTTTACAGAAATTGCTTTTTTTTAAGGACTAACAAACGGCTGAGCTTCTTCACGGGTTAGTGACATCACTAACCCTAAAATTTACATAAACCCCGCCCCCGTGAATGCGATTTATAGACGAATCCGGCGAAACTACCGGAAGTAAGCGGGCACCATAACTGAGCTGTTGCTGGGTAGCGTTGCGCCATTGCCTCCTATTGTTTTATTTGCAACTTGCGTCCACTGGAATAAACAGCCCGCGATTTACGACTGGCACTAACGTTACAACTTTTATAATGTCGAGTGGGAAAACATGTTCCGGTTTAAATTGTTTCAATGGCGGCAGTAAAGGGCGCATTGGGGCAGTAACGTTAGTAACATTACTGTTATGTGTCTGTTGTTTATGTTTGATTTGCTTGACTGTGACAGATTTTTTTTAAATAACAAATTAAAATGACAAATTAAATTAAATATAATGCAGTTTTTGTTATAATAACAATTATTTAATGACATAAGTAAAAAAATATAATAAATATGTAATATAGAGCTCAGCAAAATCTCCTCTCTAGCTATTTTTTCTATCCAATTAACATGCTATGGTCATTAAATGGCTTTACCTGAGCTAAATGTAACGTTATGTGACATAATTGTTCTCCTGCTGACCTCTTTACATGGTTTAAAAACACTAATTTGTCGATATTATGTATACTTTCTAGCTGTACCTTACCCTTGCCTTTTGCAATGTGAAAATGAGATAAATAATGGACACAAATGAAAAACATGAATTCGTTTATTTGATGTCATTCATTTATTTATTGTTGCCAAATGGACAGATCTTTTTATAGTTTCCTCGTTAGCTAACGTTAGCCTAGCTAGCTTGCCAAGCTATTTTCATAAATAATCTGTAAGATCGTTTGTACCTTCATCTGTGACTGGAGGCCACTGTCTAACATCATCAACCCAACAAGTCATTCTGCCTGGCTGTAGCTGGCATCGAGGGTGCGTTATCACGGAGGTTTGTTTACATACCGGTAACAGCTCAGTAATGGCGTCGCCACAAGATGGCAGCCTACACAGAACGCTCGCCGGATTCGTGTATAGATTATCATGACACAATATGATAATCAATGTCTAGAAGATAGTTAACTCCACATCAGCAACATAAATTCATCAACTAACCATTAAGAAATGTCCTGTTGCACTTCTTCTTGAGTCTCTCCATCTTTGTCCGATTCCGGTTTGAACATGAGGCTAAAAGTGATATGACCTGCTAACACACGTGCTCTTGAAGCTCCGCCCTTTGTCACATGACCTACCAGAAGTATGTGATTTCACCTGTGCCTTTCTATTCCTCACTCACTTTCTCTGGTTGTCCAGCTGCCTCAGTATAATTACCCACAATCCTCATCCTTACAGCCCTGACAACCATTTGACTCCGCTGCTAGTGAAGGATAGAAAGAGAGAAGGTGTGAAATTGAGGGTGAACAACGCATCACACGGAAACATGCTTGTTATTTTGACCCAAGCTGTTTGCTCGACCTCGCTGTCTCGCTCGCACACTGTAGAGAGGTGAGAGTCTTGCCTGATTGAAGCAGCTCTTGGAGGAGGGTTAAACGAGTGGGGCATGAGATGTGAGGGAATGAAAGAGAGAACAGGAACTCTCTACTGCTGTCAGTCAGGCACACTGAGCAAACAACAGTGTTAATGAATCAGCGTATTGCCTCACCCAGAGCATGACTAAAAACAACATCCAGAACCCTACAAGCATGATGGAGGGCAGGGGCAACCATTCATTTGTTTGCTTCGTAGACCAAGGCTATTCATTTAAAGTGCCCCTATAATGCTATTTTAAAGTTTCCTAATGTTGCTTTGGAGTCTACTTCAACAGGTTTACATGCATCAAAGGTCAAAAACACTGTTTAATTTCCTCCTAATATACATTTGCACATCACCACATTTTCGAAAATTGTAAATCGAAAAACATTTTTCTGAAAAAGTCCGCTCCATCTGGTAAACACCATTTAATCCGTACGCGATGATGTAATAGGTGCGCTCTGTGGCTCCGCCTTCTTTGACATGCTCAGGTATTTTGAACGTCTTTTTACCCCTAAGTGAAGAAAGAAAAATAACTTTGCTGTGAGTATATTGGGGCCTTAACATGGCCACGCTAACCGTAATAGCATACTACTTACTTTTATTAAATTCAGAAAGTCTGAAATTCCAACTATCTTTTTGGGAAACTAGAAACTAAAATATATGACATCAGGCTTCAGGTCACAACTCAAATACAACTTAATTTCACCAAGACAAACATGGTGGCACCCCAAGTTAAGGATAAACTTTACTTTTAAGTACAAACTGTACTACTTATTGTAGAAATGACAATAACTGGGTAATAACTAGGTACTAACATTGAACATACCCCTAAACCTTAACTTAAAGGAGAACTCCGGCGCAAAATGAACCTTTGGTCTAATAAAACATTGGTACCTAGTCAACCGTTCTCTGAGATTTGTTTTCATGATAATCGAATGTAAAGAGTTTTATCTCTATAAACTGTTAAGCGTATAACGCTAGTAATGGGGACATTTAAAAAGTAAAAAGAAATCGCTAGTTAATACCACTAACAAGGCTCAAAATAGCCCCACAAGAACACAGTAACATAATGAGGGTCCCTACATGCAAAACGAAGCATTGAGAACTTTGTAAGTGTACAGACCGTTTAATAAGAAGATAAAGATAAAGACAGTCCACTTCGTGTATACAGAGAGGAGCCATCTTTGGAAAACAGTCTCGACTAATCAAACCATGAATGACGTGCTAAGTGAGCTGAACTGTATGAAGTTCAGTGAACTTCTGAACTGTATGAATGGCGTTCGTGGTTTGATTAGTCGAGACTGTTTTCCAAAGATGGCTCCTGTCTGTATACACGAAGTGGACTGTCTTTATCTTTATCTTCTTATTAAACGGTCTGTACACTTACAAAGTTCTCAATGCTTCGTTTTGCATGTAGGGACCCTCATTATGTTACTGTGTTCTTGTGGGGCTATTTTGAGCCTTGTTAGTGGTATTAACTAGCGATTTCTTTTTACTTTTTAAATGCCCCCATTACTAGCGTTATACGCTTAACAGTTTTTAGAGATAAAATTCTTTACATTCGATTATCATGAAAACAAATCTCAGAGAACGGTTGACTAGGTACCAATGTTTTATTAGACCAAAGGTTCATTTTGCGCCGGAGTTCTCCTTTAACCCATGTAGTTACCTTACACAACTCGGTACTTCTTTGGGTAACAATGCAAGTACATTGAAAGTGCTCATACTGTAAAATAAAGTATAACACTCTTAAATGAGTCAAAAAATGAGTCACATATGCCATGATAATTAAACCTCTTTCTCTAACATTTGCAGGTTCAATTGTGTAAAACACAGTAAGTTATCTCTCTGTCAACAAATGCTACCATCATTTGTATTCCACAGTTTGTTTGGCAGGATGACAATGAATTATGTAAAATCTCCTCCAGTTCACATCTGGCACAACAGTTTTAATTCATGTTTTACTTTTCCAAAACATAAACTTCACAGACGCATCTTGTTTTATTAAAATGACTTGATTAACCACGTTCTTCAGACATCAACTGCCATTATTTCTGGAACAGTAAAGAACATTTTAATACTGTTGCTAGCAAGCAATCCATAGATTCACTCCGGCTCAGGATGAGGCTTCGTGCCGCAAGCAATGTTTTAAAAAACGGTGTCACATCATGCAGGTTTTTAAGATGTTGTCACAGCATGTATGTTTTAAAGGACGTGTCATTGCTATTTGGGCCATCTCACATGTGCTGACAATCCCCACGCGCAGCAGCTGAGAACGAACCGCACCACCACATGGAGCTCTCCTGAAGCGAATGTTTTTAAATAAATAAACACCTGACCTCGTTTAACGTGCGTTTCTTTCGTACATAAGCACATGATCTGCGTTTTCACGTGCTGTGCATGTGCGTTTGTGTCTCATTCCACTCTCTAGCTGAACTCCCTTTCTTACGTCAATCATTAGCGCTGAATCGGTTTAATCTCTTCTAATCAGCCCTGCTCATTTTCAGCAGAATCAAATGCAAATCTGTCAAAATTACAGGCAACAGCCACAGTTTAGAGTTTTAATTCGAGCATTTGCCCACCGTTCCTGCTCCTCTGGCTCCTTAAACCAGGTCGTTTTTTAGGGGGGGGGTTATCCTTTATGATTTTTGCTTGTCCGATTGTATGAAATGAACTTAGACATTTTATTTTCATTTCCAGGCAAAACATTGACATCATTTGCGTAAATTCTCACTTGATTACTCACTTTGTATTTCAATTTCACGCATAAATGAGGATGTCAGAATGTGATACATTTAGTTATGTGAAAAGGCTGCAATGCGGTCAATCTTGACCAAAGTCTTAGTTATAAGCTGATACACAATATGACATATAGAGCTCCTAATAAATAATCTGGCAGTCTGCGTAAAAGGAAAAACAAGAGTGCATCCAACTTTAGCTAAAAGTTAAAGAAGACTTTATGACATTAATGGACGTCAAATTGTTTGACTTATAGACCTTATGCACCAGAGAAACGAGGGCGCCGCCATCTTTAGAATATTGTCTTTGAACTTCCGTTTTTGCGGTCGCTCTGTATATTTCTATGGCATCGCTGTCCAGGATTAATTAGCTGGTGAAGTTGATTTACTTATTGTAGAGTTAACGAAAGTTATCATAAGCATTGTAATGTTTATGATAAGCATTGTAAAGCATATGTCTTAACAAATGGACCTTGGGAATTTTTTAAATGAGCCGTTCATTCATAACTATGCAAGTTTGCTGTGAAAATACAGACCGGAAGTCAAAATGTCCAGTGAGTGTCCCTAAAAGCATGTTCAGCTTTGTCCGAAACAGATTAATGTGAATCTGGCAACATTTTATAACGTTGGCAGTTCGGAAATGAAATGTCCGGAGAGTTGCTTTAAAAAGGTTAATGCTCTATTGCGTTTGAAAATAAAGTACCACCTACACTAAACCTGATCCGAAACCTAATCGACAGTCTTGACAAAAGCAAACATAAGATTATACAAATATTGTATTTGCTTAAGCAACCATGTCATTGTTGCTTGCTTCAAGTCTTTGAGCTCTTTTATTGTTTGCATTGCTGCTGTTCTACATTCCACTGTAAACATGATTTGTTGGTAAGAAGCCTATCCTGGTTGCCTTACAATTTTGAGTTCATTTAAACTAAACATTTTGAGTTGATGCAAAGGAAAATGATTAGTGTATTCAACAGAAACTCAAAATATGATGTTATCTCAATAACATTTGTGAAGCTGATTTGACAAAAGATTTGTGAAAAGTTGTAATAACAAATCATGAAAATATTTTTTGTCCAGTGTGAGCTACCAAGCAAGTTTACTCTGGTAGACAAGCCATACATATGGAGGTGGTTATGTGATGCAAACATAAAAAGGTATCAGTTTACAAATCATGCACTATTGTAAAAGTGTCTTGAGGTTATAACATATGCATAGTTCTGTCATGAAACCCGTCCTTAATGCAAGCTGATGATGTTTACACTGTTAACTACTTGGCACAAGCTGATTGGTTCATGTCGCATCTGCAGCCAAGAGCTTGCTTGCTCAACATTTAAATGGCTGGTTACCATTAACTATAGCAGCTTGCAGCGTGCTTTCAGAGTTCGTCTCAAACCCTCCACCTTCCCCAGCTCCACCTGTATAGATCTGGTATGTGCAATCGATATATGCTATTAAATTAACATTGTCATGTCCATTACCATGCTAAAAATCTTCAGAGAGTTATCATGATAGAAATAAGTCTTTATGAATCGATAATCTGCCCATGTACATTTAACAAAAAATGAGTTTTGCAAAAATGTAGATAGAGGCACATTTTGTTTCCAATGAGCCTATGTTGCGAAATTGAAATGACACCACACAAACCCAAGCAAACACTTGCACTAATGTTAGCAAAGTTTGGCCTGGAAAAGAATAAAAAGAAGTGTCTGGAGTCTGTCCTCGTCCTGAAGAAATCTTTTAACCATTCACAAAATTTGTCTCAGACAGCAAAATGGTGGTAAAAATCGTACAGTGAGCACCTGCTTTATTTATGGATGAAGAGGGGAACGGGAGGATGTAGAAGCATGAAATATTCCCTCCTTGATGAAATGTTCCATCCACCCTTCTGCTGTAGGACGCATCTGCTGTGATCAGCAATGAGTGTGAGTGTGTCTGAGCATGTGTGTAACTGTTAAAAGCAGCTTGTCTGTGCGCAGTTTAAATGAACATTGGGCATGAAAAAGTAATAGTGATGTGAGTGAAAACGGATGTGTGTGTTTCTGAAGTAGCTGGGAATATAGTTGAAGAAGAAGGCTAGTTGTTGAAATAGTGTGTCAATTGACTTTATCGTCAACATCAGGATTTACGGTTAAAAAGTATATGCCTGTAAGGAAAAGTGAGATTTCTACAAACAGTTTTGGCCATTGCTCTCACCCATAGTCTTTTAAAGCTATTTGTGAAATTTATGAAACAGGAATGATACCGCAACATATGAATACTGCTTAAATTTCTATGACCAAGCTATGATCACACCCAATGTTCCAACTACCATCCAATGTCATTAATTAATGTATATTTAAAACTCATCAGCAAAGCATTGGCAGGTAGACTAGAATCTGTGATGCCAACATTGATGCACCTTGATCAGACTGGCTTCATAAATGGTAGACACTCCTCAGAAAAGACTAGAAGGTTAATAAATATAGTTGATTTTTATAACAATTCTTCCAACACACACAAACCACCATTTATAATTGTATATTTAGATGCGGGAAACGCCTTTGAATGGTCCTTTCTCTTCACTGCACTCAGTCACTTTGGTTTTAAATCATATATCATCAACAGGATTAAAACACTATAATACACCAACAGCATCTGTCATAACTAATGGTATTAAATCAATTTAATTTAACTTAAAAGGTTACCCAACAAGGCTGCCCACTATCACCGCTACTGTACGTTCACACCGCCGCCGACTTGAGCTTCCAAAGCGGCCGGAAGTCATTCATTTTCAATGGAAGCTGGCTTTTCTCAGCCATCGGCGTCGCGTTTTGGGCGTTTTGAGCGTCAATCAGAAAGTTGAAAGAAGCTCAACTTTATGGTAATGAGCTATGACGCGGTTCAGCGGCAAGCAGCGGCAAAACGCCAGCAACCAATCGGAATTCACGCTGGCTGATTCCAGAGAAACACACGATGTAAACTTTCGTTCCTACCAAAACATTAGTTCCGAGAAAATGGAAAAGAAGCTAATAATCGCCGTTGCTGGGTTTCCTATCATTTATGACATGACGTTGTTTGCTTATAGGGACCGCATGAGCGCAACTTTAATTTGAAATATTTACGAACGCTCGTTTTAAAGCGGGAATGCAATTCATTTGCTCACGGTGACACCGATTTGACCGCAAATAATAATAATATATAGAATAGCTAACTATTCTTTTTTTCCCGACCAAATGTGACCAAAAGAAACGGTTATAAAAATGCTGTCATTATAAAAGGTTTCTTCAATGTATTGCTTGTTTTTTTCTGTTACTATTACATTTCATGTTGTGATACTTCTATTCTCCCTGCAACGTCAGAGCGTTCAAAGCGTCCAAAGCGTCAACAAGCTTCCCCGTATTTTTTGACAAGCGTCCTTGACAGGGCGGCCAGAGCTTCTTTGACGCTCAAGTCGGCGGCGGTGTGAACGTACAGCTACTCTTTGCACTCTTCATTGAACCCTTGGCAGTGGGAAGGGTGAAACATCACCACCATAAAATAAGTTTGTATGTGGACGACATTCTTTTAAATATCACAAACCCATCTTCATCACTTCTGTCAGCCCATAATCTGATAAGTTATTTTAGTAAAGTAACAGGATACTCAATTAACTGCTCAAAATTTGAGATTACTAAATTGAATTGGGACGCTGAGCCATTCGAACGTAAAAACCAAAACTATAAAATACCTTGGAATTCATATTTCACCTAATTTCAAAGATCTGTTTAAGCTCAACCATGTCCCCTTACTACAAGACATACAAAATAGCTTGGAGAGATGGAACAATTTGGTTGTCTCGAAAATCTATAATCGGCCGTGTATCATCTGTAAAAATGAATATACTTCCAAAAATGTATTATCTCTTCTCCATGATCTCTGTCACTCCACCTTCAGGCTGTTTCTCCTCTTTAAATAGTACAATATCTAAGTTTTATTGGAAAAAGAAAAAAAAAAGCCAGTTTAAAATGATCCACTATTCAAAGGCCAACAAAGTTTGGAGGACTGGAAGGCTCTACTTTATTTCTCAACAGTTATTTTACATCTACCACTGGATACATAACTTAAATCTACCATGGTTAAATATAGAAAATAATCTGGTACAATCATTAGATATAAAGCTTCTTCCGTTAATAGATAAATCAATAAAAACTCGCCTTAAAAACTGAGCTTATTCAGTCAAAATACAAGTTACCTTATCAAACTTACTTTCAATATACAGTTAAAAGAAGTCATACAAAAATCAATTGGTTCTGGTACTCTAAAAAAATTGTAATTCCACCATTTACCAAACTATTAAATCTTTAAAAACCAAATAAAATACTATCACAAATATACATTCTTAATATCTACAGAATATAATATAGTCGCTCCAATTCAACAATTGGCTAACTGGCAAGAAGTTTGCAATAATATTATTCTCTGTCTTGCAAAACCAAAATCCAAATGATTAAATATAAGGTTATCCATAGAACACACATCACAGCATACAAACTGCAGCGCATGGGATATATTAAATATATATATATATTATAATCCATACTGTCCAGCCTCCACTGATGATTAATTTCATGCATTGTGGCGGTGTCCACTTGTTCAGTCATTCTGGCCGGAGGTCATTCATGAGCTTGGGCTCAACATCCCAGTTTGTCCCATAATATCTTTACTGGGAGACATGTCTACATTGCAGATTTCTAATAACCTCAAACCATTTTCATTAATTTCTCTGTCCATAGAAAAGAAACACGTTCTACTTAATTGGAAAAACAACAGAACTCTCAATAAATCATTGGCTCAAATAATTATTAGTACACTCAAACTTGGAGTAATTAACTGCATTTGCACATTATAATGAGTCCTTCGAACAAACCTGATCCCCTTTTTCCAATACCTAAATAGGAGAACTGATTCCTCTTTGTCATAAACCATGAGAAACTCCTAAAGAAAGGTTTTTTTTTAAATTATTATTTAAATCCTCTTTTAAAAATGTATCCTCATTTCCTCTCCCCTTCCTATAAAATCTGATTACAAAATATTACATATAAACACTTTAATTAATAATTAATAAAAGCTCTCTGGGTCTGGCGGGTGGGTCTGGCACGGGCATACCCGTATACACTACCATATCTATACATCTATATATTTAGATGGGTTTTTTTCTCTCTTTTTTTTCTCCCTTTTATGAGTACTTGTGTGTATATTCATGCCATTGGTCTCTTCATTTCTATAAGCAGCTATGTCTTGTCAATAATAGTAAATAAAAAAATGTAAGGAAAAGTGTATCTTAGGTCCTGTTATTGAGCAGCAGATCTATAGTGTTGTGAGATCACTTGCGTTATACCGTTCCATTCCCCTCCATCTAGCTGTTTAAATGCAAGAATGCATCTATTGTAAAAGCCCCTAAGAGTGGTGTGTGATTGGGGTCAGGTGAACCCGAAACCAGCCGAATTATACAGGTTAGCAAATAGTAATTGGGTGTTTCTTTAAATATGGACACTTTTGTCCCTGTGGACTTTTAGAAAGTAAACTCTATTTTAAAAACACACTCACTAGTTTAATTTGTCTATTAAAAATGTCAAATAGTGGACATACTGTACATGCATCACAGGAGAATTATGCCATTTTTTTTCAGAATGTCATCAAATGATGACTCTTTTGCCTTGCTATGGGTAATTTCATCTATCTTAAACACACACAATAAAATAATTCAAGTAAATGACATTAAATAACATTTCACACTTTTTTTATAACTTAAATTACAGTTTAATTGAAAATGACACTAAAATACTCTGTTTACAAGTGATATTTACCTTGATTTTTCACATCACACGTCTCATATTTCATTTAAAGTTCTTCATTGACAATTTTTGTGACGGAACACATTTGTGTAAATGACAAAAATAATGAAAAAAATATTTGCACACAATAAATATTGAAATAGGTTATGATTATTGTAATACGTAAGCGTTTTGTTAAGATCCCAGTTTTCAATGCAATAATTCTATTTGAATGATTTGAATGGTGTATGAACACCGTTGAAACATTTGAGGTCGGTAAGTTTTTTTTATGTTTTTGAAAGTCTCTTATTCTCACCACGGCTGCATCTAATTGATACACATTATTTTTTGCATGGTTTGTTTGAGAGCGAAGCATGCTCATTGCGAATGTTGGGCTCTCTCTGCAAAGGTTCTGCACGTCTTATGTTGTTGCTACGATGTAAACTACGAGAAAAGCTGTTCGGCTCGGCTAGCTAACATTACAGTGTTGATGTAGTGTTTAGCTATGGGGCTCTCGCTGTTGTAAGATTGTGCGGCAATAAATGTAAATATCAAATATTTGAAAAAGAATGCGTTTTTTAACAATCAAGCATTGAAGACCTATTCTAATACACCCCAAAAACAAAATCAAGACTTCGTAAAAGGACTTTGCAATCCCAGTGGTTGAAACCTATGGCAGAGACAGTAGCAAAATTTGTGAATGAGAAAAAATGTATCTGTGTGTGTCTCCAGACAAAGCAGTGACAATTTAGCGAAACGTAAAATTATCTTAAAACAACCACAATGGAACACCATATTACATGCTATAAACGATAAGCACACAAGCTCTAGATGGATTGTTGATGCTGTTCATTTAGAGCTGGCTGTTTGTGGATGAATAGTGCACTTGTGTTGGTGTGCAAGTCTGCATTTGTGGGCTTTGTGTGCATCTGCTAAATCTACAGCCTACACCAGTCTGACAGCATGCTGTGCTTCCGTTGTGCAAGCGGAGAGATACAGGGTCAGACTCATTTATCATAAGACGAAACACCTTTGGTTGTGCATGTGTGTGATGATGCAGCTTCTGTTCTGGAACACATGCTATGCACACACACACACACACACACACACAAACTGAGATCAACCATGCATAAACGTGACTCTGGCCTTGTACATGTGGGTTTAGCACAGCATCAATAATGTTTCAAAGGGTACATTTTAAGGTGAGACTTAAAAACAGAAGTCTCAGTTTCTAATATATCATATATGAGAACAACTAAACTGAATCCAAAAGAGGATATAAAAGGACGGCAGGGCGTATGATCAGAAAAATAGAGTAAATGAGTAAATTATCAGGAAATTATAATTCTAAAGTGAACTAATCCTTTAAATCTTTACCTATTTGTGTTGAGGCCATAGCTGGTGATATCAAGAAAGAGCAAAAAAGTTGGCCTTTGTGTCATGAAGAAATAGTTAGCTGCTGTCTATGTGTTGGGTGAACATAATCAGTGTTAATTACATATCCCTCTTTCAGCACAGAAACTGGCCATGTGCCCTGTCCAGTCCAAACACACGCACACACACACACTGGAGCCACCAGGGTGAAACATTTCAAGAGGAATGAATCAATTCCATTAATTAACAGGCTGGTATTCTGCTAATGAGAAACACATTTAAGCAGGGTTTTTTTTAAATGTTGGCAACCTTTTCGCCTCAACAGTTTAAAAGCCTCTGAAAAGTGCTGCTCCCAAGAAGTTTATTTGTTGTTATTTGTCGTCATTGTTAGTTAAATGTCTGCATGAACTGCTATTCTCGAACCTGACACAGAGAAATACAAATTCTGTCATTGTTTATTCACTCTCAAATTGTTCCAAACCTGTATAAATGTCTTTGTTCTACTGTACACAAAGGAAGATATTTGGAAGAATGTTTGTAACCAAGCAGATTTCGGGCCCTAGTCAATGGGGACCGAGATCTGTTTGGATCTCAATTTAGGTTTTTAGGTTAGGATGTTATTTAAAGTTTGTGGTTGAACACAATAGAGCAATATGGCAGCACACACAAGACAAAACACACGAATAATGGCGAAGTATGCCATTCTTTCAGTGATATTCCTCATAGAGAGTATCTTGCAACACTAATGCCCTGAATCTCCCATGAAACATTATCAACCAATTTAATGGAAACGCAGACACGAGGAGCCTTCGAGTCATTTTGGAAATAGGAATTATTGATTCCTAACACATTTGCTGACATGTATCCTGTAAGAATTTAGGGTCACTTTTAATTTCCCGGCCACAGATATATGAATCATTTCGAGAGTTTTTACACACATTCATACTTTGCCCAGAAACCTCCCTGGACATCCACTGATGAATGTGGAGGATGGGATATGGGTTTTGTGAATTATAATTAAGTTTGAGTGACTGGTATATTGCGCAGTGCACATGAAATGAGGGATTCGTAGTCCGTCCAATATTAGAGAGGTTGTTTGAGGACCATCGTCCGGGACATTTAGGGAAAGTTCTAGAATGGCATTTTGCACCCTAAAGTTATTTTGTTTGATAAAATGATGAGGTGGAAATGATATTTGAAACATTTTCGGAATAAAAATGTCAGACTTGCTTGCTATCTTGCTGCTGCCCATAGTTGTCTAACGGCACATGGAATCTGCTGACCGACAGTAACTGAACAAAAGACGTTTCAGCAATGAACCGGAACAAATGGTTTTGGTGACAGGATTAAAAAAAAAAATGATAAAGATTCAATGGGATCAAAATGACCATTGGTGCCAACTTCTTAATCCTTCCATCTCCATCTGTTTCTGCTCAACCGGTGACCATGGCACAAGTGGCATTTCCTTTTCCAGCTCGACAACCGCTGGGGACTCGATAGCCATGCCGCTTTTAACACCCTGTCTATCTCACCAGGCGGGGAATTGACCGCCGTGGCTTGGCTGCAATTGCTTTGGCTTATTTCTGCTCTGTTTCCTTTCCATGTCTTTCTTCGCTGCATCCGCGGGACGTCCTACCTGTCACTCTCTACCCACTTCCCTCATTTCAGTCTCTAATATTTCGCCTCTTCGCAATCCCATCTGACTCTCTGCCCGTTTCTAACCCAACCGTGAGGTCGTGTCTGTGGGCAATGGCTGTGACGTTTCCTGATCTCACTTCCTTTGTCACTCGTTCATCAGCACATATTCTGGTGCACGCTACACACCGTGACTCTTCTGTCCTTTCCAGCTGGCTGAGGCGCTACCATCTATCCATCTCTTCCCGCTGCCTTCAAGAACGATTATCGACTTGTCTCTCCTCACCTCACTCCTCTAGAATGTCTATCATGCTATTGCATATCATCACTTTCTCTCTAATAGATGTAGCACATTTGTCACACAACACAAGCAACTTTTCTAAAAGTTTTTCTAAAGGTGTAACTCCTGGGCGTATACAATTAATTTGCTTGTTTTATTCATTTATGTTTTCAGAATATGTCAGAATAAATCCAGATATATTTGAAAACTGCGTTTTTGTTTCAAAAAACATCTCCACCCACATTATCATTTTCAAGTTTATTCCAAAAGTTGCTTGTCCACACTGTCTGAAACGTCGGAAAATCTTGAAATCATGCGTGTATTGTAACAAAAGCTCCTTGATATGATACTGAGACTAAACGTAATACATATCTCATTCTGTTGGCACAATAATTTTATTAGCTCAATATTCCACTACTTACTGCTGCGTCCAAGCCCCACTTAATCGCCATTCCATGTAAATGATCTATTATCTTTGCAGAAATCAAATTTTGTCACGTTTCTGTTCTGTTAGTTTCATTTTCATGGACTTTTAGTTTGTTTTTCTCAGTCACATGTTCTCCTTTGTCTTAGTTTCCCGCCAATCATTAGTTTCTATGGACACTGATTTCTCGTCACAGCTGCTTATCATTTAGTTCATTATCTCTGTGTATTTAAGTTCAAGTATGATGACGCATTAATCAGAAACCAAAGTAACAAGTTAGGAGAGGGAAACTGGGACAAAGGAAAACAGGCAGGGCCTATACTGGTAGAAACGAAACAAAAACAGGCAGTTCGTGAACTGTACGTTTACCAAAAGCATCCCTGATTTTGGAAATAAAACGTCTGTCAGTAAAGGCTGTAAAACTTGAACTGAATCACAAAAAAACATACATCTGTGCTAATAAAATGCACATTTCACATATGCATAAACATGCTGTATAGTACAATTCTAGCACACACATACCCATAAACACACACAGACACATCTGCTAGATGCAGAACACAAAGCAGCTGGAGGCATTAAGCAATGCTGTATAAACACTATTACAGCAGAGTCCATTAAACACAGAGATTGCTGTCATATAAGCATATTCACTTTACCACACACACACACACACATACATTTGTTTTTCTATGACGGGAACTTTCTATTGACTTCTATTGATTTCTAATGAGCTGTACCCCTAAACCTCTCCCTGACACAAACTTGAATAAAAATGTGCCCAAATATTGATCTCAGATATAATATTTAAAATAACACATTGACACATATTGACAGCATCTAAATAAACATACTAATAATACTGTCTCACATACCAAAATAAAAAGCTATATATATTTATATTAAAGTAGTATTAAGAATTAAAATGATTATTGAACATGTAATACGCACGAGCATGACAGCCTACATTTTTGTAGTTTATATATGGAGATATAAAAGTTTCAAAAGTAAAACTATTTCAAAAGTTTCCGTTTTCAGGCCCCCAAAACGCAGTTCCCGTGTAAATGAACGACCAAAACACATCACAAGTTTTTCGTTTTTAGTTGAAAACGGTGTCTTGATAACGCCCCCTAAAACAAAACATACACCTGACAATTAAACTTGGTTTAATCCTTTCGCATGAGTTTTGCTATTTTCTTTTCCCAGCAGATCTTACCTTACAGCTCTATTTGTTTGCTAATGAAGTCTCACCAAAAGCTGGCTTCTAACACTCCAGTAATATCTATAGATGAGGGAGTGAAAGAGCGAGAGGCAGATAACTGACAGAATGACAGATAGACCATGAAACATGAGCCAGTTGTGTGTCACTTCCAATTTAAGACTTCCCTCCCTAGAAGACTGCAATTTACATGTATCAAATACATGTCAATAATTCAGTCAGAGCATCTTCAGCCAATCCCAGTGTGACGGTTATATAATCAGCTGCTCCTGTATCACATCTCTTTGCTTTATGCTGAATTGCTTAAACTGAGATGATCAAACTCCTGTTAACACTATATTTTCTGCTATGATCATAGAGGAAATAAAATTGTTAAACAAACAAAAACACACAAAAAATGTATCACACAAAGCTCATATAAAATAGTAAATAAGAGAGTCTATAAGGTCACACTTTATATTAGGGTATCTTTACTATGTACTTACATTAAAAATGTACATATTGTGTTCATATTGTATTGCAAACCACTTTTGCTGCTATTGAGGTTGGATATGGGTAAGGTTAGGACAGGTTTGGTGGTATGGGAAATTAATTAAAGCTTTATTTACATGCAGATATTGAAAAAAAATATATGTATACAAGCTACAATGTAAAAACATGTATGTACATGATCAGTGTCAAATTATTAATTTAAATGTTTGTACATAGTAGTTAAAGACAAAAAAATGTGCACAACTGTTTAATGGCTTTAGAACCACATATAATATTTAGATTTACTTATATCATATTTGTAAATATTGAGCTTAAAGGTCATAATCATTATTATCTTATACCCGAATCCATCTCATTTTTGTGATCCATAGATGAAAATAAAAATCATACACACCCAAATAATTTGTAGAAACATGTAAATGATGATGGACTTTATATTTAGGGATCAACAATTCCTTTAATTGTATTGCTTTTAATAAAATGAAGTGTGTGGAATAGTTCATCCAAAAATAAAAAATTAATTTCATTCATTATAACGTTCCCTGTCAGTGACTTTCTCTCTTTTACACAAGATTTAAAAAAAAAAAAAAAAAAAAAAAAAAAAAAAAACGTTGGGAATCGAACAACATTGGAGACAATTGACTTTTATTGTATGAGAAAAAAGAAAAGAAAGAGAGTGAAGGCTGAGTGAATGATGTCAGAATTTTCATTTTTGTGTGAACTATCCCTATGTCATTGTGTGTGTCAGTTTCAATAAAATTTTTTAACATATCTTCAATATTATTGTCTCCTTCATATTAAATTGTTTTTCTTTATTATTTGTTGCTTTGGGAAAAAGCATCTGCTATATGAATACATATACATTTTATTATATTTTTTATTACTCAATGTTATTAGGTTGTCAACAATACTGACAGACACTCGGATTATGATCATGGGGGGTAAAAAAAAAAAAGGTCTGTTCTAGTTTCAAAGGTGCTTGGGTGTGTGACAAATAAAAAGTGGGACCGTTTGTGGATAACGCTGTTCTGAGCGACACTTCCGCGCAAACCTTGAACAAGCCACCCTGTGATCGCATTTCAAAGCGCAAG
Organism: Rhinichthys klamathensis goyatoka; assembly: GCF_029890125.1. Taxonomy (NCBI): domain Eukaryota; kingdom Metazoa; phylum Chordata; class Actinopteri; order Cypriniformes; family Leuciscidae; genus Rhinichthys; species Rhinichthys klamathensis. Next base: position 2,219,889 of record NW_026606722.1, read on the forward strand.
CCGTGTGAGAAAGAGAGAGAGGAAGAAAGATTTTAATTGCATGTGAAAAGGGATTAAGAGCTGAGGATGCTTTCGTGTATGAGACGGTGTGAGACAATGCTCTGTGATTGCAGAGTTGCTTTGCCTTCCACAGCTGGGCTTTATTTTCACTGCTGAAATTTAGAGTGCCTCTAAACACATTGCTCACCATCTGTTATATCACACACAGACCCACACACACACATTCACGCTATATGAGCTAGAGGTACATTCTGTCATCATATTCTTTCTGGGCATAATGACCTACTGTATAATAGTTTGACTGCAGATACAGTTGAAGTCCAGTTCCCATCAGTAGACCTGTCCTCGGGCCTGTGGAATCTCATATCTGAAACTTGATTTACTCCTTCAGCAAAGTCAAGCCACTGGAGATCGGTGTTTCATATTCTTATCACACTTTAACTCACAATTAACTTTCACCTTTTACCGTATTTGGAATAAATCTGTAATATTTCTGCATTGCCATTAACTAAATCTAAAACTACTGGAACATTTTTGTTAATTAAAATAAAGCTGAAATAAAATAAATATTAGATGAAAAATGTATTCCGGTTAGATACCAAGGAACAACTCTTATTTTTAAACAAATAAAGACCAATTTTTATTTAAAAAGGAAAGAAAAACGAATAAAAATGACAAAAACACATTACGAATGACTAAAAATGTCACTAAAATTAAAATAAAAACTGAAAGTATCAAATAAAAGCTAATTCAAAACATCAATACAAACTATAATATTATATAAATCGTGCTAAAATAACTGCAAGGGGTCCTGAAACACAAAATGGATCACGATTTCCACAAAAATATTAAGCAGCACAACTGTTTACAACATTGATAATAATATAACAAATGCTTCTTGAGCAGCAAATCATCATATTAGAACGATTTCTGAAGGATCGTGTGACACTGAAGACTGGAGGAATGATGCTGGAATACAGCTTTGATCACAGGAATACATTACATTTAAAAATATGTTCAAATAGAAAACAGTTTTATTAAATATAATATTTCACAATATTACAATTTTTACTGTGTTTTTGATGAAATGAATGCAGTAAGCATTTTAAAAAGAGACCACAAACCATTGAAAGATAGTGTGTACATGTCTCTCTCTATATATATACAGCGGGGGAAATAAGTATTGAACACGTCACTATTTTTCTCAGTAAATATATTTCCAAAGGTGCTACTGACATGAAATTTTCACCAGATGTTGATAACAACACAATGAATCAGTACATACAAAGAAACCAAAACAAATAAGCTCAGAAATTAAGTTATGTGTAATAATGTGAAATGACACAGGGAAAAAGTATTGAACACATGAAGAAAGGGAGGTGCAAAAAGGCATGGAAAGCCAAGACAACAGCTTAAAACTATTAGTAATTAAAAAGCAATCCAACCCCCTGTCCGTGCACATTAATAACAGCTGGTTCAGTCCCAACGGATGGCCTACAAAAAGGTCTCATTGCCAAGGTGTCACACAAGACACATCTCATGATGGGTAAAAGCAAAGAGCTGTCTCAAGACCTTCGCAACCTAATTGTTCCAACACATAATGATGGCATTGGTTATAGGCACCATTCTAAGCTTCTGAATGTTCCAGTGAGCGCTGTTGGGGCCATAATACGGAAGTGGAAAGACAATCATTTCACCATAAATTTGCCTCAACCACTGCTCCTCGCAAGATTTCAGATAGAGGAGTTAAAAGAATAATCAGAAGAGTTGTCCAAGAGCTAAGGATCACTTGTGGAGAGCTTCAAAAAGACCTGCAGATAGCAGGTACTGTGTTCTCAAAGAAAACAGTAAGTAATGCACTCCACCACCATGGCCCGTATGCACGCTCACCACGCAAGACTCCATTACTGAAGAAAAAAAGCATGTTGAAGCTCGTTTAAAGTTTGCTGCACAACATTTGGAAAAGCCAGGGAAATACTGGGAGAATTTAGTGTGGTCACATGAGAGCAAAATTGAATTGTTTGGATGCCATAATACACACCATGTTTGGAGGAGAAATGGCACTGCACATTACCCTAAAAACGCCATACACCTTGGTGTTAGCTCTTGGACAACTCTTCTGATTATTCTTTTCACTCCTCTATCTGAAATCTTGCGAGGAGCAGTGGTTGAGGCAAATTTATGGTGAAATGATTGTCTTTCCACTTCCGTATTATGGCCCCAACAGCGCTCACTGGAACATTCAGAAGCTTAGAATGGTGCCTATAACCAATGCCATCATTATGTTTTGGAACAATTAGGTTGCGAAGGTCTTGAGACAGCTCTTTGCTTTTACCCATCATGAGATGTGTCTTGTGTGACACCTTGGCAATGAGACCTTTTTGTAGGCCATCCGTTGGGACTGAACCAGCTGTTATTAATGTGCACGGACAGGGGGTTGGATTGCTTTTTAATTACTAATAGTTTTAAGCTGTTGTCTTGGCTTTCCATGCCTTTTTGCACCTCCCTTTCTTCATGTGTTCAATACTTTTTCCCTGTGTCATTTCATATTATTACACATAACTTAATTTCTGAGCTTATTTGTTTTGGTTTCTTTGTATGTACTGATTCATTGGGTTGTTATCAACATCTGGTGAAAATTTCATGTCAGTAGCACCTTTGGAAATATATTTACTGAGAAAAATGGTGACGTGTTCAATACTTATTTCCCCCGCTGTATATATATATATTGCTAACCAATTTAAAAAATATATATATCTTATTTTACTTTCAGGTATCTTTGATACCTGATTTTGATATGACTCTAATGGCCTAAACCCCGGATGCCATTTGTGTCCATCAATGCCCCTGAGTGACAGCTAAATCCATGCAAAGATGCATGTATCGTGTGCTAAGCAACTACGTGATCAATGTATCAGTTGTGTGTGTGTCCTCGTGACTCCAAAATAAAGCATGTAACATCAGGGAGCATCACACAGCACTCAGACTCTTATCTCCTGGTGTAGCATTCCAACACACAGCTATATTTACCTCCCAATCTTAACTACAGTGCTGATCAATTTCCTCCAGTCTGCCCGGCTCTTTGAGCGCCAGTGCGGGATGGATTGAAGTCTGCTCTAATGCCCGTGACAGCGGGTTTCAAATTGCAGAGCGCAGAGAGTGAGGGAGCAAGAGATCTCCGATTATACAGCAAGTGTTCTGAAATACTTCCTCTAATTCCTGTATCAGTTTTATGCCATGGCTCTTTGACCGTGTTTCTTCAAGTGAGAAAACATGAGAGTCCGAAACAATTGTGGTTGACGATGAAATTGGAAAAAGCTCTTATGGTTATTAGTGGGACACTTTATCTGTGTCGTGACGACAGTGTGAGCAGGATGTGGACCACTCAGAGAAAAATTAATAAAAGTCCCGTCTTTCGGTTAAAAGAGCCAGTCACTTTTCTGATTCCACCTCTAGAAAGAATGCGCATAGTTGTAGCGGCATACTGTATATATACTGTATATACACAGGCCAAGATGGCCGGTGAGTGAACCGACTGGAAGGGATTTTGCTGTGGTTCAAGTCGCAAAGATGCAGGTAACTAGAAAACACTGACAGGGACAAACTATCACTTACAACATCTCTGTTACAATGAACTGATAGAAGAGAGTTGGGGTCACTGGAAAAGAATCACTTACTTTTTAGAAGACAGCAATGGACTTTCAGACACCAGACATGTCAATCTTTCTCTCTTTCTGTTCTCAAATCAACTGAACAATGTGTGTGTGTGTGTGTGTGTGTATGTGTGTGTGGTACATTATGGGCAGGGCTTGACATTAACACCCAAAAACCCGCCAAATGCGGTTGGATTTCAGCAGTGGCGTTTAACGGAGTTACTTCTACAAGCCACTTTGGCGGGTCGAATTTTATATATCATATAAACGCAGTCTTTTAAAAATGCTTCTGAACGATTAAACTAAGTGGTGTCAAAAAAAATAGATTTTTCGATACATTTTGATACTGAAATATCTCTGAAACGCATCCAATACTCATTTTCTGCCGAACAGATACATGATACCAGCTGCGCTTTCTCACGAGTTGATACACAAACCCGCCTCTCCTCACTCACTCGTTTCATTTGCTTCGGATGAATTTTGTTGGTGTTAAAATGCTTGAGTTTCGGCATGGAATTGCGCGTATTGCACATAATTGTACTCATTCCCGCAGATTTTGTGCTCACACCCAAAGTGCACGCACATAAAGCCGCATCTCAGAACTATATTGAGTTATTTTCGCTGCTTATTGCACTTAAACAGTCAAAAACACACAAAATAAAGTCAAAATGCCAGTCTTGGAGAGTATTCACGTAAACACAGTCAGTTATGTTTGAAGTGAACGTAAACAGTTGAGAAAGAAAACACGTGTAACAGTATAACGGATCCTTAAAGTGACAGCAGCCTAATATACCTGTTGCCAAATTATGAGATAATATATATAAAAAATATACATATATATGGCAGTTTTTCCCCATGGTATTGATGTCAAAATGGTGGCCAGTGAAAATGCTGAGTGTCTATCTTTAGAAAACCACTAGCCACAGTGGCTGGTGAGCCAAAAATGTTTTGGTCCCCATGAGGAAAACAGCTTATAAATCATAGTAAGTGATTCTTTTTTTTTGGTAACACTTTATTTTAAGGTGACATAGTTACACATTACTACATGTACTTTATGCATATTAAATTATGTAAATTATGCATAATAAAAAGTAACTAACCTTAACTCTATATAGTAAGTACATGTAGTTAATTAATATTACTCAGTGCTTATTTGAATAAGTACAATGAAACTATGTCACTTTAAACTAAAGTTTAACCTTTTTTATGTAAAAATGTATAAAGGTTTCTGTGATGTGTAGGTTTAGGGGTAGGGTTAGATATAGGGGCTAGAATATAAAGTTCGTACAGTATAAAATTCCCAATAAAAAATGAAAAAACAACATGTGTGTGTGTGTGCGTGCGTGCGCGCATGTGTGTGCGTAATGTGTCTGTGTAACTGAAACACAATGCTGACAGAAGGAACATTAGCATCCAATGCTTCTCCCATTTTCAAGAATTGCAGTGTGCCAAAAATGTAAATAATTAAAAAGTCATTAAAATCCATTGAGCCTTACTTCAATACAAACTCATTACAACTCTGAAAATAACTGACCATTTTAAACAAGTGCGACAGTTTTTTAATAACCTTAGTATTGTGGAAATCTATAATTACATATAAATGCACCAAACGTTCAAAATACACACACAGATAGTTCCACTTAATGTTTATGTTCTATAGTTAAATGTACGCTATGTAACTTTCGGCCCTCTAGCGGTTAAAAAACAAAACCGTAAGCATTTTGCGGATGAACATTGTTGTGGTTGTGATTTCGGCTCTGCGTGACTGTGCGGATGAATATGGTTATCATACTGCTCATAAAACAGTCACTACTAGGCTTAAGAGATTTAACCAGTTTAGATGGAAAGGATCTCAAGCGGAGCTGAAGACGTTACTGTAGTTTTACACATTAATAGACATGGTACTTTCTTTAACCCTCTGGGGTCCTTCGGCCCAAATGGACCCGAAGCATTTAAATATATATTTTTTTTAAATCATTGCTTTATCGGAATGGTCCGAAATTTGGTGACTTTGTTGGTACTTGGCATATGAACACCCCAAAAAATTGGGGACAGGATTTGAATAGTCTAAGTGGTTGTAAAAAAAATAGTCACACTCAGGACCTTCGGGTCCAAATGGACCCGCATAGGAAATGAATGGGAAATTGGCAAAAATGTGAAAATACAGAGTTATTTTGTGCGTACAAACTACAAATCAGCCACGATCCAGAAAAAAAGCACACAACAGTGAAGGGGTGAATCTATAAAACATCAAGAGTGCAAAACAGACACATCCACACACACACACACACACACACACACAAACACACTTTTATACACATACACACTAATAAATTCAGATTACATATGGGTTTTGAATTTTTAAAATGCTCAGTTTGTCCACCAGATGGCATCCATCTCATTTCAAAAATTGCTTTCATGAGGCCTAGGCTTGACTCTAAAATGAAATACAGCTTTAAAAAAATAAAATTAAAAAATATATATATTTTTTAAATTTCTATTATATTCAATGGGGAAAAAATGGGTCATAATTATTGCATAAATATTAATTATAAATCATTTTTATTTTTGAAATTATCTCAAAACACCAAAAAAGAAAAGAAAAAATATTATAAAAAACAAGTAAAAAAAAAAAAGATGATTTTTTTTAAATAAATATTAATCCCACCCTTCCGGCCCATTTGGACCCGAAGGTCCTGAGTGTGACTCTAAAATGAAGGACCCCAGAGGGTTAAAATAAATTCCAGCACAGCTCTACAAGAACCATGATGAAATGACCATTCACAATAGATAATGCTTTTTCTCCTCTGTACCCGAGATCGTTCAACCCGGCCTGACCAATACTGTTATATTTTAAGCCCGAACCCGAACCGACCGGAAACCGAAGTCCGTTTCTCACAGCAAAAAAAAACTTCTAGGAATACTGTATTTTAGGATTGCATGCATTGCAGTTAACAAATACATGCAATCAAACACAGCTTCATCAAGACACAGTCAGCACACCAGAGCAAAAGAGAACAAACGACGCAATCTCCTGTGAAAACCCTCACTGTAAAAAATTATCGTGAATTTAACGGTAAAAGACTGTAAAAATGCTACAGTGAAAAACTGTTAATTGGTTAACAGAAAGTTTCCTTACTATATAAGGTAAATAACTGTGATAGATCTAACGGTACATTTAATGTAATTTTACTGTAAAATACCGTTAAATTTACAGTTTTTGAAAGTGAAAAAGAACAACTCATTGTATAATTTACAGTGAAAAACCGTAAATGGACATTCCGACAATTCCCTGCGTGACACTTCACATTTGATGTATTTTTGTTGAAATAACTATGTTTCTTCTTAGTTTTCTTAGTTCTTTTCTTATCAGTTATGTACATTAGAGTTTGATGTTACATTTAATGTTGTTAAATTAATATTTATTGCATTTTTAAAATTTCATGTGTTACCATGATGCTGTTTAGTGTTTGTGCGAATGACACTGTGCAGCTTCTATATATTAGTACTAACCTTCTCGTGGAAGAGCTGCTTGTGATGAGCTTTGATTTATCATGTGACTTTCATCACTCCTGTGATGATTGTTGATTGTCAGTGTATTACAATAACAGATATTAATATATAAATAGGTTGGTAAATTAACATAATATCAGATAATGAAATACGGTTTATTACTGTAAATTTTAAGTTAAGTAAAACCAATAACGTCAGTACCATATTTTTGACGGTAAAGTTCTGGCAACCATAGCTGCCGGTATTTTACCGTAAAAATGGCATTTTATTTTTTACAGTGCTCCAGACAGGTCTAAAACATAAATAGCCTTATATTGTGCTTACCATGGTGAATCAGGGTAAGACAAAAACACATTTTGGAAGAAGGATTGATGATGTATTGTCTCATTGTTTAACCCTTAAACGCATAGGCTGCACAATACTGTGTCATTTTCTCTGAAAATGCGTTGATTTGTTAGTGTGAGTGATGACCAGTGTCATGTTGACCATTCTAAGATGGCAAATTGACAAATTTTGACTAATTGGCAATTTTTTTATGTCAAGATCTGTTGTCATTCATACTGTAAACTAGTGTAAACTATACACTCATCACACTCGTGGCAATTCACAACTATTTAACATTTTGGCAAATCGGTGATTTATTTGAATGAATTAGTACGATCTCATTCATATGTTTTCATATGATCTGCTGAAGCCCCACTGACAATTACATTTAGGGGTGGGCCTTCATGCTTACTTTGTTTTATTAAAATCATGTTTCCATACTAGTCACATGGTACGAATTCATAGGAAATCCTCATGAAATCTGGCTTATTATACTTCATATTGCACTGTTAAGTATAGACTACTGAATTTATACAGGAAAAAGAGAGCCATACACATGGAAATTAATTTTTTTATAAGAAAATGGCAACTTTTACATACTGTAGCGGTCAGGTACATTGATGTATCCAGCTTTTTCACTAACTGCAGCCTTTAATGATGAGTTTAGGGCAGTGATGCAGTTTTACGGTTTCTGATGAAATTATTTTTTGGAGAGGAATAAATTCAGAATAAGAACAGATCGATAACCACGTCAGAGTAAATAACAGCTGAGATGATGTAATGAATGCAGCACTAATGGTGATTGGTTCAGATTTTTATCCGAGGGAATTCTGGGTGAAGGCACATTGACATTCCTGTAAATCAAGTTGTGGTTAAATAAATGCCAGCACTCAAAAACGGCATGGGAAAGACTGAGGGATATTTATGAAAATTAATTTTTGCGCTAAATGCTTACTGAGCTGAATGTGGGTACGTTATATATTACATTTTCATAGTGGGGGGTTATGAGAAATAAATCTATTTAGACACGGTTATGAATTTTTGTAATCCTCAAAGGGGACCAAACATCAAATTGCTCTGTGGGGCTTCAGTTTACACACTGCACATTTGGAGAAAATCCCTGGGGTCATTGCGGGTCTGTTTGCAAAATAACTGCTCATTTAATGTACATATCGCTCCAAAATATATATTTCACAAGATTTTCTTAGCAATTATTGGGTCCAATTATTAAGTCACCAAATCCATTTCTAAATCTCTTGTGGGAAATTTTGTTCATCAGGACCCAAAGAGAAAATAAATAAGTTTTTTTTTTTTGCAGAGTGAGTTTGTCAGCATTATTATTAAATATATATAAAATAAATAAAATGCTCTTATTAAAGTGTATACAACATATGTGGGTATATGTTTGGATTCAGCAAGGAAATCCATAGTATGAGCAGAAAAAATTTGATATTCTGTTTATGTCACAATATCTATACATTCCACTCTTAATATAGTCACATTCCACTGAAACACATAAAACATATTTTGTGGCTGTGTGAGTTTTTGGTGCACGCGCGTGTGTGTGTGTGTGCTGTTTAGGTGACAGAAACAACGCTTGTTAAGGCTTGCCACGTTTTCTCAAGAATAATGTGAGGAAATATTTCCGACAAAGCAGAAGACACGAAAATAGTTGAACCCTGAAAATATGAGCAATTAATTGCAAACGTACCAACCTTTCTCCAAAGAGCTGTTATTTATTAGGGTGTTGTTGTGATTCTATGTATAAGCCCAATTTTATAAGCAATGCTTTATAATACATTATTTACATTATTTAAATATCTTATTTTATTTCCACATGGATTGATGTTTTCACTTTTTCTTATAGTTCTGCTCAACTTTTTGTTTAAATGTGTTTCCTTGCATTAGTTAAACTTTATACACAGTTATGTGGGTATAAAATGTAATTTGTATTCACGTTATACTTAATATAACATTATCAGTATTTTACTCATTCTTGTTTTATTCTTTATGCATTCAGTTTTAATCTCATATTAATTGTGGAATTGCGTCATTTATTTGTACTTTTACTCATAAAAATCACAAATTAAAACCTAAAATATTGATCAAAGTTAATGTTTTGTTATCCTTTCTTCTCTAAAGAAACCACTCATCAAGTCTGCAATATGGCTCTATTGATGTTTTAATATACTGACTTAAAAACCCAGAGGCCAGCCTTCCAAACATATTGATCTTTAATTTTTACAAGCATCACCATAATCTCTGCTAGTATATCTCCACATGTCTTCCTTGAGGGTTGAAACCTGTTAGAAACACTTTTTCAAAAGATGTAAATAAGTGCCTGACTCATCAGCTGTCTGGTAGTGTGAAGAATGGCTGAAACTCCAGGTTTGTTCGTTTTTGGACAGGTGAATGCATTTGAATTGACACAGCTGAGCCGAGTAAAATTAAGTTTTATTAATGGTGATGTCACTTTTCATATACTATATGGAAAAAAAGATTGACCTCCACAGGATCAGACAATAAGTTTATTTAAAAGAGTGCTAGTGTTAGCAGCACACATACTCTCTGACTCAGTTAACAACAAAGCGTTTAATTCTGTAGCGGAGGTAGAGATGCAGGTTGTTCCAACACTCACTTATTACTATTATTATGAATCCTGAAAAAAAAATTGTATCACAGTTTCAGAAAGGAGCAACAATAATGTACGGCATGTGTAAAATAATGACTTTTTTAACCTAAAATCGCATAAACACATTGTATTAAACCAAATACACAAAGTAATGTTTTCATTATTAAAAATTGAGCACCAATAATAATAATTAAGCACCAAATCAGCATATTAGAAAGGTTTTATGAAGGATCATGTTGACACTGAAGACATGGGTCATGATTTACACATGCTTTGCATCATAGAAGTAAATCACATTTTTAAAATATGAAGATAGAAAACATATATTAATTTTAAATGGTTTTAATATTTCACAATATTAGAGTTTTTACTGTATTTTGGTCATATAAATGATTTGGCATGATATCTCAAATTATTAATATGGCATTTCATGTTTCTGCACAATGTTATCAGTTTAAACTCAATGCTGTATTATCAGGAAAACAGCAACAATTGTAATTCTTAAACACCTGCAGTGAGTTCCCTTTCGTAGTCACTACAAGTTACGTCGTGACCGCGAATGGGGTTCGCTTAGAAGCCTATCATCTTCGAAAGAAATAAAAAGAGCCAATGGCAAGGAAATGCCATGGGTCTGCGGAATTTGCATGCCGTAACTCCGCCCCACTGCGTGGGTATAAAAGGAGAACGCCGGCAATATGCAGATATGTTTTCGCTTCGGAGCCAAGTGTATGCTTCACTCCCAAAGCCATCCTGAGATCTTCTCTTCCTCTTCGAGACGAGCTTCTCTCCAGGTGTTGGTGTGATGGCAAAAGTGAGAGTCCCCTCATCCACACCCCGATCTACCGTTCCCACGGGAGCTGGTACTTCGGCTGGTGGCCAGGGTGACCTGAGGGTGACAGTGCGGCACCAACAACCGACGATCCCCCTCTCCAGTGTTACAACCCGCGAGCCGTCCGGATGGTATCCCACGCTCGTCCCGGTCACATGACGCGGGTGGGCCGCGGGTGTCATTCGGCGCTCCATAGGAGGATGCGATGTCGATTACTGCATCACAAGTTGGGCAGGAGTCCTCGGGAGATGACGATTCGGCTGTGCTGCCACCTTCGGTTGAGCCAGCATTGCCCGAGTCAGATCCCGAGCTGACGGCCATGCTTTCCCGGGCTAGAAGATTGTTTTTTGGGTGCGGCCGCTGACCCCCGTCGGCGGCCAACCCCAATACCTTTCTTCCCGGACGTGCATGAGGAGGTCACGAGGTCCTGGAAGACACCCTTGTCTTCCCGCGATCGCTTGCCGACCTCCTCCGCCTTTCCTCCCCTCGATCAGGCCGCTGCTAAAGGGTACACTGGGGTCCCCATGGTGGAACGCTCTGTTGCGATGCAACTGTGTCCACAGAGTGCTTCTTCCCGTGGTGACCCAAATCACCCCTCCAAAGCCTGTAGGTTTTCGTCTACTCTGGTGGCGAAAACCTATAGAGCTGTGGGGCAGGCAGCCGCCTCACTGCATGCCATGGCCACTCTGCAAGTCTACCAGGCCCAGATGCTCAGGGACATGCACGAGGGAAAGACTGACCCAGGGCTCTTTGATGAGCTGCGTGCCGCCACTGACCTCATCCTCCGGGCGACGAAAGTGACCGGACGCTCCCTGGGTCAGGTGATGTCCACTAACGTGGTCCAGGAGAGACACCTGTGGCTCAACCTGGCTGATATGCGAAACGCCGAGCGAACTCGTTTGCTCGACGCTCCCATATCCCAGGCTGGCCTCTTCGGCGGCGCAGTTGAGGACTTCGCCCAACAGTTCAAAACCGCCCAGAAGCAGACTGAGGCTATCAAGCATATTCTGCCCTGACGGCCCGCTGCTGCCTCCACCCAGCCGTCGGCACAGAATCCTCAGCCTGCTCGCCGCCGAGGGCGCCCTCCTGCCGCTCCCGCCCCTCCCGCACGGACCCAGCAGCAGCCTTCATCAGGGCCGCGTCGTGGAGGAAGCCGTAGGAAGGCGCCACAGCCCTCTCCAGCCCCGCGCCCCGCTAAACGCCAGGCCATTCATCGTCACGACGTAACGTCTCCGTTCCCTACTCAAGGAGACGTTCCCTAGCATAAGAAGTCAGTGAACTTGCTAATAAATTATTTGTTCTAGACAAGAATTGTACAGTCTGTAATTTAATTTACTTAATGAACCAGCAATACAGCTTTTTAAAAGCAGTTTACATGACCTCAAGGTTCCATAAAGTCACCATGAAATCAAAATGGACAATAATTCATTATAAAAAAATTTCCATGCGCATCATTATTTTTTATTAATGTGTCCTCGTAATCTTTAAACAAAATAACTTCCTCTCGTCATCTCTTCTACTAAGGAAACTAAGCATTGCTTTCTAACCACTGGGACTCAGCAAATTTAATAGGGGACCTAAAATGATTTTAAAAAAGATAAGATCAATTTTTTATTTAATTTTTTGTCTGTGAAGAACCAGGATTCGCATGGTCTTGGAAAACCTGGATATTTGAGAAATCCTCATTTTGAGCCTCAAATTTGAGTTTTAGACCTGGAAACGTCTCCATAGGAATATTTATAATATATGTTTTCTAGTTCTACCAGAAAGACTCGGGAGAATTAATACTGAGACAATAAACATTTATTTACGAGCTCAGCAAGCAATCAAGTTCTTTTGCGTAGGTCCCGTCCGTAACTCGCATTCCGAGGGTACGGAATCTGCATATCCTGCCTGAAGATGAAGGCAGGGGCGCAGCCCACCCCGCGAAGTAAGGAAGGGTGCCATCTGGTGGTGGTGGGGTGGAAGGGGGAGAGGACATCCTGGCGTCTTCAGGGTAGAGGGGAGAGCCCGTCTGGAGGTGATGGGAAGGATGGAGGGGAGGATCCAGCATAGAAATGTTAGGGAGATTAAGGAAAGTCCCGTCTGGTGGTGGATGGGGAGGATGGAGGTGGTTGAAGCGACAGCATCTGAGAACTCAGACATGAGTAAGTACCACCCTTTTATACTGGCTATTAGGATATGATTGGATAAATAAGAAGGTAATACATGACGTGAACAATTGAGTCTTTCTGGCAGAACTTGCGCTAAGCTTCATTTCTGACTAAACTCCTTTTCTCTTAAATATGTTATCAGGTAGAAATTGTGAGATTTTTTTTAAATCCTTAATACTTATCAGTAAATCATGAACAACTGGAAAAGCTTTGGAGACTTGGACAATGGAGTCAAAAAGGTTTAGAATGATTAAATGGAAAGCAAATAAAGACTTTTGATTTAGAATCATACTTCAATAAACAATGGAAAACATCTTGGTTACAACTGTAAATCTTGTTCCCTGAGAAGAGGCCCTCAGAGGGCCTCCAAGCAGTATAAGCAGCAAAGAATGGAAATCCCCATCATGGAGGTTGTGCTATGCTAGGCAGGAAATGTTCATTGAGTTTGCTTCTTCGCCAAACCTCATGCCTCTTAGCCGTCGATTCGATATTTAAACTGGCCATGGCTCGAGTGATAATCTCCACAAGCTCCTCGTAAACTGGGGGGAGTGGGGGGGGGGAGAGGGGGGGGGGTTGTGATAGATTTTTCAGTCCTGCTCCTGCAAAAATGGATGTTCCCTTCTCCCGCCTGCAACATTTATGTTTTGTCCAGCTCCCACTTGCAAAAGCCTGCATAACAGTATAACTACATTTGTTTCTGTACGTCCATGAAATTTCCATGAAATAGATACGTGTCGCCTAGCCACAACCCACACACCCCAGCATAAACGCTTCTGATATATTATTTGTTTTGGTAACACTTTACTTGAAGGGGTGTACATAAGACTGACATGACACCTTCATAACCATGACATGACATATGTCATGAATATGAAGTAAGGTTTATGCATGTTTATGACAACTGTCATTAAGCGTCTTTCGCTCAATAATGACATTTTGAATGCAAATATGACATTGTTTAAGATGTCTTTGTTATGACACCTTGACATAAACCATAACATCATAACCTGTCAGTGTCTTTGTCATGACAACTTGACATTAAATTAAGTTAAACTGTCATGTGGTTGGATTTGACATTGGCTATCATAAGGCCATTATAACTGTGTCAGGAATATTTTTCGTGACCTCAACTACAGTGGTACACATTGAATTTGTCATTAAACAATTATAATGGCTTCATGACAGCCAATGTCAAAACCAACCACCTGACAGTTTAATGTAATGTTAACCCATAAAGCTAAGTGGTTTCTTAAGTTTGATAATTAATCTGCTATGTCATGTTTATGACAGGTTGTGTTGTCTTAGTAATGTCAAGTTGTCATGACAAAGACACTGACAGGTTATGATGTATTGGTTTATGTCAAGCTGTCATAACAAAGACATCTCAAACAATGTCATATTTGCATTAGAAATGTCATAATTGAGCGAATGACACTTAATGACAGTTGTCACAAACATGCATAAAACTTCCTTCATATTCATAACATGTGTCATGTCATGATAATGAAGGTGTCATGTTAGTCTTATGCACACCCCTTCAAGTAAAGTGTTACCTTTGTTTTTAAAGCATCAACATTAATAGGCTACTGTGTGCATGGTTTGGCATGGCCGAATGCACACAAAGTGAGCACCCTTAATAATCCCTAAAAAGATGTAAAAAGCTGACATCTGAGTTCATCGCAATCTCACAAAGCTCCCTTATAATCAATTAAGCTGAATGCACAATGAATCTTTCATAATGTCTAAACTTTGTTTGTTATAGGCCTGTTTTAGGAAGTTTTATTTTAAGATATTTCTATTTTGCGGTAATCCAGCAAATCATTTTATTCTGCCGCAACCGGCACACACATGAGTACCTTACTGCCCGCACCCACACTCGACCATCAAATCTAGTCCCGCGCCGCACTCTGTTGCGTCGGGTCCTGATGGAGTGCAGGTCTCTAGGTGATGAGTCCTCTATCTCACCTGGATCAATACTGAGCACGTCCATCTCCTCGGACCTGGAGTCAGTACGAGGCCTTCACTCGGGGCAAAAGAAACCGCAGAGAGTGCTTCCGGATCACGAGAGAAAGTGCTAGATCTAGCAGGTGAGGGTTGAGAAAAGGCGGGACCTGTCTCAAACCCCTATACTAAATCCATTTCCGAGCCCCATTATCTGAGTCACCACTCTGCCTTGGCAGCAGCGAGACCAGAACCACGAGGAACCACATGCCTGAGCACCAGAAAGGGAATGAGAATATGTTTTTCTATCCAGCAGTTAAAACATACTTATTTTGTGTGTTCTGTGCATGCATGATACAAATCGCATGTGATATTTAATGCACAGGTGTGGTAGAATCATCTCAATGTGTCATACAGTTATGCTGGCTGCGATACAATGAATGGGCTCAGGTGGCTACTCAATGAAATGAAGGTGTGAACACAGGCTGTCTGTGACAGAGTAAATCATGTTTAAGAGTGCTGGCACAACAGTCTGGAGAAACAGATCACTCTGAAATCCAAGCAAAGCTCAATTTAGCCACAGACCATGCAGGTGCAGCAAAATGTAGCTCTCCAAAAAAGCTTACAATATAGTTCACCCGAAAATGAACATTTTGTCATCATTTACTCACCATTTTGTTCACAACCCACATGACTTATGAGGGACATAAAAAAACAAGAGATTTAACAAAGTCTCACACTGCTGTTTGCAAGAAAGCAACGATGACATTTTGTTAGGTAACTCCTTTTGGGTTCCAAAAAGTCATATTGTTTAATTTAACCCAATCTCATGATAAAACTTTTTTTATGAGGTGGTGAAGACTAAAATTTGACTGTTTAATGTTATTTTTCAGAATTATTTGTCTTTTTTCATTTTCATATTAATTTCATTCACATTGTACCATGTGTAAGCATGAGGTATACATTCCATTTTAAAGGGATACTTCACCGATTAGCATTAAGCTTTGTATCAGTAGAAAATGATTTTCAAATATACAGGTGGCAATTTCAAGCAAATTCATACAATGTGATTAGTACAGAAATGTAAACATTTTTGAATAAAATGTGAGCATGTACAGCTAACAAAAAATATGTTCTAAGAATGTTTGGCTAATTTAGTTAGATGAACATTATTTTTGAATGTTCTCTGAATGTTTAAAAAAGGCAAGATGATGTTAAGGAAACATTTTATAATTTTGCAAACATTATAGGAATGCTTAAGAATGTTCAGAGTATTACATTTAAAACTAAAACATTTCAGGGTAAAAAAAAAAAAAACATTCCATGTGTAACGGAATGTTTACGGAAAATGAAATGGAGGACAAGGAGGAGACTAGATGGTGACCGTGACACCATGAACAATGTATATAAATAATGTTTTTTGTGCTAACATTTTGAGAACATTATGAAAGACCAGCTAACTTTGAAAACTGTTAACATTACTTGGAGTTTTCTCAAAAACGTATCCCTTTTGATGGATAAGTTTGTTTAATGTTAGTCAGAATTTCTGAAATGTACTGTGTGGATGAATGCAAAAGCTCAGAAATAAGGCAGCATGAACATTTAAAACAGTCACTAGCACACAAAGAACCCCCTCCAGATCCAGTGGTTACTGTAAGAAGTGTTTTGAAGTGTTATTGAAGGTAATATGTTGCAGAATTAGAATTACCACTATAAAATATGACTGTTCTCCATGCAGTTTTTGTCCTCAGGAGCTGAGAGAGTTGTATTAGTGAGAAGAGTGGATGGAGTTTCTGTTACTGGACAAACAGTAACTAAACCAGCTCTTTCCAGGTAGGTAGGCTTGTTACTGACGTTTCTGAACATTTTACACTGTTTTTCTTTACTCTGTCAAATGCATCTTCATATCTTTCATTCTTTCCCGCTGTCTCCCACAGTGCAGTATTCTCCCAAACTGCTGAGAATGCCTATTGAAATCTCTGAAAGTCTCGTGGTAGCCGAAAATCTCCTGCTAGAAACAGCATCCATCTCTCAGCCAAAAGCAGGCCAAGCTGGTACTGTGCTAATTTGTTATCCTACAGATTCACTTCAAAAAGAAAAGAATCGAATATCACTAACATCACTATGTAGACACCAAAAGCACCCCTTACCATTTTATAGCGATGCTCTTTCTCAGTAACCCCCTTTTTTTTTTCAACAAGAAACATTTGCCATATTCATAGACACATCATGAAACATCATCTCACAACATCCTGATCACTTGCTGGCTAAAATGCATCCACACTTGTAATTTTATATGTTTATGACTGAAGAAAGCTGTATTATATATTGATTATGTATTTAATTTAACACATTTAGTCTGCTGTTCCTGTATATGAAAAGTGATGAAGGGGTACAATTTTAATTTGAGCTCAGCGACATTAATTCGTTTACAATGGTTAATTTTATGAAGAAATTCGGCTCTGCTTTAGTATTGTGTTCTGTGTTTGATGAGCCGACTGAAGCTGAAAAATGAAACTTCATCAATATCGACTTTCATCAAATATATTTCCGGTGGTCACTGCGTTCCATGCTCAAAGCACAGCTAGTACAGAACACACCAGAGTCAACAGTAACAGTCACTCAAAATGATACCGCAAACACATTTTTAGACATACTGAAGGAGCAGCTGAATATCTGAAATTAATATATAATTTAGTCCCCTTTCAAGGTGCAACTCAACACTGCATTGTCAGTTGAAGTTATGGAAACGCTCCACTTGAGCCGGTGTCTGAAGCACATGTGCTACGCAGCTATTTCGATTGGCTGTCACCATCAGGTGACGTCACATGCTCGCCGACTGACTATAAAAGGGCGCCTGGAGAAGACGTCATCAGCTTCTTTGTCTTCAGGAAGCCGTTTGTTAGTGTGTGCAAGTGTTATACCATTCTATGTGTCAGGAGTAAAAAAAAAAAAAGAAAGAATATGACAGGCAGATTTAGGAGATGTGTGAGATGACCATGTGAGAGGTTTATCACTCCAAATGACACACATGATTTATGTGTCATTTGTCTTGGAGCTGAGCACGCTCAGTCAGCATTCGAGGGGGCTGGCTCTATGCACTATGGCCCAGTCCCAATTCTCACTTGAGCCCTAAGGCCTTCCTGGAAGTGGACACTTGTTGAAAGTGCACTTAGCGGAGTAAGTGCGCAAGGGCCCAAAGCTGTGAAGAGCAGAATTGGGACAGTTTTGCACACGTCACTTCTGTTGTGATCAGGAGAGCAAACACCATTCATTTGGCTAATGTGTGTGCTGCTTATAATAGCTGTAACATGACACAATCCTTTGAATGAAAAAAATAATATCTTTTTTTACTCTTAGCTACCAACCTTTCTGTTAATGTTATTAATATTAAAACAGTTTTTGGCTAAGATAAATTGTGATTGGGGTTTACCTGAGCTTATACTGCCTTACCGTATTCACAGCGATTCGAAATGCAATTTTAATTATGTTATTATGGAAATTGATATATGAAATTCTTCCCATCCCATACATGAAAAAATACATGACGTGTTGGTGATATATTATATATAGGCTAAGGCTATATATTAAAAGTCTTACATAGGCTATATGAAATAAAATGACACAACCCTGTCTCTTTTTGTTAAATTTCAGTTTTATTGATCAATAATAGCAATTATTAAATTATAAGTAGCCTAAAAAGTATAAGAAGCTATATAAGTCAAGAAATAAAGCAAGTTAAAAGATTCAGTCAAACATAAGTCAACAGGCTAACGTTACAACGTTACAGTTAAATAGCATAAATATATAAAGTTATGAAACTTCACTTTGCCCTCAGCCAAAACGATTTGCCAGGGAATAAATCATACATTAATGAAACCAAAGATCGCCCGTTAGATATACACAAGCCGATTTATAGCTCATGTTTAACCACTAGACACAAAGCCCGCGGGAAACGTCAGAATGACTAGCCGAGGTAAGGCTGTTCCAGGCGGGGTACATGAGTGCTGTGCGCCCGCTGATCCCTGGAACTCCGAAAAAGTCAGATCAAAATTTTAAATAGGCACTATCTTTATAAACAAACCACAGATTTGAGCTTTAAACAACTATATTCTCGACTGAAAAACTCTTAAAACTACATTTCGTGACACGATAACACTAATATTTTTAAATTTCTTTTTTTCCCTTGAAAAACGCTTCACCATACCGGCTTCCTTTATCTTCGGAGTTTCCGCTCCCGAACAGCACCATAGCAACCATTCTCCCCCATTGGTTAGCTGTTCGAAACGTCACAACACTACAAGGATTCTGGGTAATATCCCACAGCAAAGTGAGGTCTGATGCGCACTTGCGAAAGGGGTGCATTAAGTGCCCTTATGATCACCCCTGGAGAACATTATTAGAGGATCGGGACACCCTACGGTCTTGCACCCCTTAGCGAGAACGCGCATTGAGGGGCACAAGGGCGCAAGTGCGGGTATTGGGACAGGGCCTATGACAGGTTCACAGTGAGGAAGCTTTGCTCCCGCCTGGCTCTCTTTAAGGGGGATGGAAGCCAGTCGTCTGCACCCCACACCTCGGGTCCCACCGCTGCCGAGGTCTTACCCCTTCCCTAACGTCGCTCGCCAGCTCAGATGCCCTCAAGCCAGACCATGAATCCCGCTCGTCTGCCTCTTCTGGTCCAGCAGAGAGCATGCTTTTGGCCCGCTCTAGTTCTGAGGAACTAGATGTGACGGGAGTTGACCCGGATGTGTCAGTGAGACCTCCTCCTTCCCAGCATCTGCGTATGAGGAGTGGATGTCATGACACACTTAATTTAAACTGGTTGGTGGAGAAACAAGAACCTGCTCCAGGCAGGCTGGATGAACGTATCCTGGCGGGTCATTGGCGTTCACCTCCCGCGAGCCTTCCGCTTCTCCATGATCTCCACGATAAGGTGTTGAGATCATGGGGGAAACCATTTTCTGCTCATGTTTTTCCCCCCGCATCATCAAACTACGCCAATGTAAAGGGGTTGGAAAAACACAGGTATGTGAGGATGCCCCAGATGGAGAAATCTCTACCGGGTTACCTCTCGTCCGGTGCGGCATTCTCCTGGAAGGCTCCTGCTTTGCCCTCTACACCCGGACAGTTCACATCAAAGCTTGTGGGCAAGGCATTCGCTTCAGCAGCCCAGGCCGATAGTTCCCTGAACACCATGGCAGTGCTGCAGGGTTAACAGGACTATTTACTGAAGGATTCTGACCACAGCGAGGGGTTACTCCAGATGCAGTCCTGGAGCTCTGCCTTACCACCGACCTTGCCTTCTGTGCCACCAAGCAAGCGGCCTGCTGCCATGGTTGCCACGGAGAGGCACATTTAGCTTAACCTGTTGGTTAAGATCTCCTTTTTCAGCTTCCCTGTGAATACGGAGATGAAATCAAGATGCTCCTTCTGTATTCACATAAGAATGATAGGCTGGCATAGATGAAGATGATGGGCAACACTGCTTCTAGTGTCCCAATTCTTCATCTGTCACCTTCTCCGATGCTCTGAGTGTTAGGAAAATACTCTTTCTATGAAATCAAATTCATATGGATGCCTGGGAAGTATAGCATGATTAGTGCACTTCCTTTATGATGGGAAAGGGCAGATTTCAGACTAGGAAAAATGTTCTGTGACGCTAATAGCGTCCCAATTTTTTATCTGGCGCCCTACTGGGATGGTACGGAGGTTGCATTAAAGGGATAGTTCACCCAAAATTGAAAATTACCCCAATGATTTACTCACCTTCAAGTCATCCTAGGTGTATGAAGTTCTTCTGAAGCAAATCGATGTGTTTGTGTAAGAAAAATATCCATATTTAAAGGGGTCATATAATGCCATTTTTGTACAAGCTAATATGATTCTTTAGGGTCTAAATTAAAAGTTTGTAATATACTTTAATTAAAATTATTTTACCTGGTCAAAAACAGCTCTGTTTTCAGCACGCCGTTTCAGTGCATATGACTTTAAATGATAATGAGCTTTGCTCACCCCGCCCCTCTGTTCTGTGCGTACACGTTTGTAACACAATAACACAATAACCATTATGCGTTGTTCAGTATAAACGTGGGATTATGAATTATATTGAGAACGTCATACATAGAAAACATGCCGTAATGTACCCTGAGTGTAAACCTTAGACGCATTCATTGTGAAGCGTGCAGCTAGCGATTTACAAAGATTAGTATATTAATATAAAGTTTAATAAAACGTTACACTCACTTCAGTTCTTCTGGAGATTCAGCAGGAACACGAATATCTGGTACCGATGCTTTTTTCATGAGCAGCTTCTTAGCAAATTCAGCTTTATACTGACCCTCCTTATAAAGCAGTCTGGTGTGTGAAATGATTCGCGCAAACATGAAAGCATTGACGTTGCTCGTGGGGAATATTCCCTTCGAAAACAAACTCAGCCACTGCGTCTTCAGCGGTTCGGATTTAGGAACATCAAAATGACTGCTGTGTTCGTTATTACACCCAAGAACAGAACACCACAATCGCTTAGACGCCATTCTGCTCATAGACAGTGCTCCAGCATATCAACAATGACCGCGCCGGTCCGCGCAGACTATGATTGACAGCTGGCTCACGAGCGAGGGCGGGTCTGTGTTGAAACGCTCTGTCAATCAACAATCGTGGGAGGGGCTTCCGAGCGTGTGACGTCACACGGTCGAACGGCTTGATTTGAGGCAGGGGAAAACATATAAGGAGATTAAAACAAAAACACTGGATGGATTTTTATCGTTTTATGATGGTTGTGTACAGGCACTGCCAACACACATTTCAGTACAATCAACTTGTAAAAGTGCATGTACCATTATATGACCCCTTTAAACTTTATTAAGTGAAATAACTAGCTTCCGGCCAAACGAATATACGGATTCCACTTACGCCTAAAACGCAACTTGTGACGTCGAAAGTAGCGTAGTGCGTTGTGGCGTAGTGTAAATATCAGCAGTACGTCACATTACTCGCATAAGTTGTGCTTTAGACTTAAGTGGAATTTGCATGTTCGTTTGGCCGGAAGCTCGTTATTTTACTTTAACAAGTTACTTTACTCACCCTCAATTCATCCTAGGTGTATATGACATTCTTCTTTCAGACGAATACAATCGGAGTTATATTAAAAAAAATGTCCTGGCTCTTTCTAGCTTTATAATGGCAGTGAATGGCCGTTTCTGTTTTGAAGTCCATAAAAGTGCATCTATCCATCATTTAAGTGCTCCACACGGCTCAGGGGGGTTAATAAAGGCCTTCTGAAGTGAAGCGATGCGTTTGTGTAAGAAAAATATCCATATTTAAAACTTGTTAAAGTAAAATAACGAGCTTCCGGCCAAACGAACATACGAATTCCACTTAAGTCTAGAGCGCAACTTATGCGAGTAATGCGACGTACTGCTGATATTTACACTACACCATGACGCATTTCGATACTTCCGACGTCACAAGTTGCGCTTTAGGCGTAAGTGGAATCCGTATATTCGTTTAGCCGGAAGCTAGTTATTTCACTTTATTAAGTTTAAATATGGATATTTTTCTTACACAAACACATCGCTTCACTTCGGATGGCCTTGATTAACCCCCAGAGGTGTGTGGAGCACTTTAATGATGGATAGATGCACTTTTATGATGGATAGATCCACTTTTATGGACTTCAAAACAGAAACGGCCATTCACTGCCATTATAAAGCTAGAAAGAGCCAGGACTTTTTTTTTTATATATAACTCCGATTGTATTCGTCTGAAAGAAGAATGTCATATACACCTAGGATGAATTGAGGTTGAGTAAATCATGGGCTGATTTTTGGCTGAACACAGTGCCCAGTCAGTACGGCACAGTGTGTATTGTCATTCCCATAGCTTCAACTGACAACGCAGTGTTAAGTTCTACTTCAAAAGGGAACGTCACTAGGGGTGGTTAATCTGTCTGATTTCCCGATTCGATTCGATTACGATTATTGAAGTCCCGATTCGATTACAGTCGATTTTCGATTATTAACGATTCTCGGTTTGTGATTATTGATTTTCCATTTCACAACAGTAAATGAAAATACACTACAAAGTGATTGCAGTATTAAAAAAAGTCAGCTGCTGAATTACTTAACTCTTTTATTGAGTAACAACAACTCAAAGCACTTTCTGTGTCGTGTATGTAGCTTATGTTCTGTAGAACATGAATACATCACATTGTGTTGTGACTCATCAAGTTGAACTAAACAATAACAAATAAATGAAAGGCTTATTTCCTTTAGGAAGTAGATCAGAACCAACATACTGTAGAAATTGGACAATTTTCTTCTAGAAAGACAAGGTGTTGTTCAGGTGGAGGAAGACTGCAGGTTGCAGTCGAAACATGTCAAGTCGACTAAAATGTAATGGGTTTAGTTCAATTGTAATGCGTTAATTTAGAATTTCTCTAAAATTTCCAAACCCATATACTCCCGGAGAAAACATCTATTAACCTATTAATATGAATGATTTTTAAGTTTGAACATGCAATACAGATACAGATTTAACTGCTGTTACTTAAAAAATATCTTAAAATGAAATAAAACCACTTTTCCTAAAGTACAACACAGTCTTCTTTACGATGAATGATATATTCATTCTTTATAACTACTTACACATCATTCTTTATTCTTTCAAGCAGACATATTTATTTGTATGAATTAAATATAATTAATCCTTATTAAAGCTATTAACAAACAGTGAATGCTTTTCTCTTTTTCTTTTGTTGCTTGATCAAAATTAAGGACACGGACCGCATTAGGTTTATTGCCACTGTCACTTTAAGACGTCGGATCATGTCCAATGACATGCGGATACAATTGCACTGATGCACATCCGACACACTCACAGTTTAAGACATAACCAGCATAGTTTACATGAATACTCTCCAAAAAGGACATTTAGACATACTGTTGTGTATTTCTCCATTCAGACACGAAAGAGAGCTCAATTCAGTAGCCTACTCGCGCGCTGTAGGTGTATTGTGCATGACTGCACACTTCGGGTTAGGTGTGTGCGCACAGAAAACCGCACCGAATAGAGCTCTTTTTTGCATCGTCACTCTTATTCAGAGATCTATATGTCTGCTCTACTCATTCTTCCAGACGTTCACATTTTTTAACGTTTTATGACCGCGGGGTAGATCACGTTACAGTAGCCTACAAATGTGCGCATCTACCACACACGCAGGACATCAGTTCTGACGGATCGCTTCCCAAATCGTCAATATCTAACATTTTCGTCTAGTTTTTATTCGTTGACGAAAATGTCAATAGATTTTCGTCATAGTCTTTGTCATTCAAAACTAGGTTTTATTTAGTTATCGTCTCGTTTTCGTCTGTGAAAAAATGTCGTTGACGAATAATTTTCGTCGTTATTTTCGTCAACGAAATTAACACTGGCGCGAGGAAGAGAGAGACCAAGACAGCGCTCGTGTTGTTTGAAGACGTGAGAGTGCGCGCGCGCGGCCGGGGCTCTCTCTCTCTCTCTGCTCGCGGCTGTCAAGCGCAGCAGTCATTTTTTTTCTACATCACTCACCGATCAAAAAAGGCTTTGGCGGGACAAAAATGTGCTTTGGTGGCCATATGAAACGTGTCATATGGCTTCTCATATTTGTCGTGTTTTCCGAAATATTTTAGTTTTATTCCACAAAGCTTACAAATAGTGTGGCTCTTGTCCAGCTCCTTTCCCCCCTTCAACTTCACAGAAGCCAAAATATTTCCACACGTCAGCTTTTAACGAGGAGGGTGTTTGGATATCGCGCTCAGTCATCGCGTCTGTTATGTGCACAACACAGACGGTCCGGGCACTGCACTTCCGCGCTTCAGAGTTCCGTCAATATATTACGTTATTATAAATAAATATATATATATATATTAGTGCTGGGCAACGATTAAAAAATTTAATCGCGATTAATCGCATGATTTTCTTGCGATTAATCGCATTGTTACGCGCAAAATTGAATAATGAATTCTAAAGTAGTGTATTGCGCACTTTTGATTTAAATGTACTGCTACAAAAGTGCAATAACATGTGGTTTGCAAAAACTTTAAACAAATAAGTGCTTTTATACCAGCAGTATTCCCTTTACACAGTATCAATACAATATTTCATGTAAATCTCAACTTAAACATTAATGTAATCAAATCAAATATTTAAACAAAGCTATTTGCCACTGCCAGGGCATTACCTTTTATCTAGCTTGTTAAAAGAGTCCAGTTTTCTTGTTGTTGTTTTTTCTGAACAGGTATCTTGTATCAGGGAGCAGCAGAAACAGTCTATGTAGTCAAAGGGTCATGATCACTACTACAGAGATAAGTCGACCAACGTTACTTCTCTGATAGCAGCTTAGGTTTGGTCATGGCATGCCATGGTTTCCCACGTAAGATTACATTAAACAGAGGTAAAGCCAATTTATACTTCTGCGTCGAACTCACGCCGTAGATGTGTAGCGCGCGTACCCTGACGTGCATCTCTCCAAAAATGTAACGTCAATTCTACGCGTACCGCAAGCGCTGTGATTGCTAGAACCGCTCCCCGGGTTTCACACTCTCCCTCTGCATGTGTAATTGCGCGTCAACGCGGACAACGACGCAGATATATAAATGAAAACCAACGCGTAGTCTATAGCGTAGAGGCTCCGGCGTAGGTCCGACGAAGAAGTATAAATCAGCCTAGAGTGAGGTGAAGTGGTCGAGCACAGGTGCAGCGACAAGCGGGTGCGTTCCTGTGAAACTGTTGCGGTCATGCCCGCCTCACGCTCGCGCCCGCGCGTTGCTGAAGTGGAATTGTCTAACTTTTTGTACACGACGCGCAGCACAAATCCTTGGAAGAGAGAGTGATCCTCGGCTCGCTGTTTGTGAGTTTCCAGAATCTAAATAGGCTAGTTATCAGGACATCAACAGGAGGGAATTCACATGGCAGAGCATCCCCGCTAAACTAAACGCAGGCCTATCAGGTAAAGTTATGTATAATTTTAATTTAAGTTAAGAAGGCTACAGCTGCGTAGCGCACAGAAGCCGTTGCCATGGTTACTATCTATAGAGCGCCTGTCATTCACTCGCGGAGCGCTGTCTCCCTTTCTGTTCACCTGAGAGAACCTGCCAAAGCCTCTCCACTGCTTGTTTGTGTGGGTTATTTGCTGGCTGACCAACATCCCACCCCTCCTGTGATCATGGTTTGACTGTAGGCCTATGTGTATTCAGAGCCAGTGAGCAACGGACTTTCAAAATAATAATAAAAAAAACTGCGTTAACGCGCGATAAAAAAATTGTCGGCATTAATTAATAAATGCGTTAACGCGATAATAACGCGTTAACTTGCCCAGCACTAATATACACTCACCGGCCACTTTATTAGGTACCCCATGCTAGTAACGGGTTGGACCCCCTTTTGCCTTCAGAACTGCCTCAATTCTTCGTGGCATAGATTCAACAAGGTGCTGGAAGCATTCCTCAGGGAGTTTGGTCCATATTGACATGATGGCATCACACAGTTGCCGCAGATTTGTCGGCTGCACATCCATGATGCGAATCTCCCGTTCCACCACATCCCAAAGATGCTCTATTGGGTTGAGATCTGGTGACTGTGGAGGCCATTTTAGTACAGTGAACTCATTGTCATGTTCAAGAAACCAATTTGAAATGATTAGAGCTTTGTGACATGGTGGAAGTAGCCATCAGAGGATGGGTACATGGTGGCCATAAAGGGATGGACATGGTCAAAAACAATGCTCAGGTAGGCCGTGGCATTTAAACGATGCCCAATTGGCACTAAGGGGCCTAAAGTGTGCCAGGAAAACATCCCCCACACCATTACACCACCACCACCAGCCTGCACAGTGGTAACAAGGCATGATGGTTCCATGTTCTCATTCTGTTTACGCCAAATTCTGACTCTAACATCTGAATGTCTCAACAGAAATCGAGACTCATCAGACCAGGCAACATTTTTCCAGTCTTCAACTGTTCAATTTTGGTGAGCTCTTGCAAATTGTAGCCTCTTTTTCCTATTTGTAGTGGAGATGAGTGGTACCCGGTGGAGTCTTCTGCTGTTGTAGCCCATCCGCCTCAAGGTTGTGCGTGTTGTGGCTTCACAAATGCTTTGCTGCATACCTCGGTTGTAACGAGTGGTTATTTCAGTCACTGTTGCCCTTCTATCAGCTCGAACCAGTCTGGCCATTCTCCTCTGACCTCTGGCATCAACAAGGCATTTCCGCCCACAGAACTGCCGCTCACTGGATGTTTTTTCTTTTTCGGACCATTCTCTGTAAACCCTAGAGATGGTTGTGCGTGAAAATCCCAGTAGATTAGCAGTTTCTGAAATACTCAGACCAGCCCTTCTGGCACCAACAATCATGCCACGTTCAAAGTCACTCAAATCAACTTTCTTCCCCATACTGATGCTCGGTTTGAACTGCAGGAGATTGTCTTGACCATGTCTACATGCCTAAATGCACTGAGTTGCCGCCATGTGATTGGCTGCTTAGAAATTAAGTGTTAACGAGCAGTTGGACAGGTGTACCTAATAAAGTGGCCGGTGAGTGTATATATATATATATATATATATATATTTTTTTTTTTTTTTTTTTTTGAAAATCGATTTTTGACATTTGCGAATCGATTCAGAATCGTCCACGTCCGCATCGCGATGCATCTAAGAATCGATTTTTCCCCCCACCCCTAAACGTCACCATGGTTCCCTGTGAAGGACAACAAAACACTGCATCGTGTTGCCATACTTCTGTCATGCCTGTACATCTGCCCTTCAGACAATTGAAACTGATGATGTCTTCTTCACGCGCCCTTTGACTGACTGCGCAAGCCAATCAAAATTGGCGTGTAGCACACCGGCTAACGAGGAACGTTCCCATAGTGTCAACTGATGACGCAGTGTTTTGTTCCCCTTCTCAGGAAACAGGAAAGGGTTACAGCCAAAACCTTAGATG
This sequence comes from Rhinichthys klamathensis goyatoka, assembly GCF_029890125.1. Lineage (NCBI taxonomy): Eukaryota > Metazoa > Chordata > Actinopteri > Cypriniformes > Leuciscidae > Rhinichthys > Rhinichthys klamathensis. The sequence continues at coordinate 2,247,913 of NW_026606722.1, forward strand.
GTTTCCTTTTTTTAGTTTTAGTTTTGAGCTACAGTTTATACAAAATACAAACTTTTGTAACATACGCAGCACGTCTGAAAAAAAAAACGTAAGCTCTATTACATTAACTAGACCTTAACGGAAGTTATAACTGAAGAAGTGATACAGAAGTTAAACACATCAGTTAAAATGTTGTTGTTGGCTAAAATAAGATGCAATTTTGCCGAAAATAAAAATAACTAAAATGAATAGCCTGTCATGAAGACATACTGACAAAATTTAAAAAAGGAAGACAAAAATTACGATTTGAACAAAACAAACAATGAATAAAATTAATAGTTGCCCAAGTTGCCCTGCTCAAATGGGTAATGACAACACTGCAACAATTTTCATGCAATTCATAACAACAATGTGGCCTCCCTTTATGCCTGACGACGGATGGATTTGTCAAGTTTGGTTGTCATAAAAGTTTAGGATTCAATACTGCACAACAGTGAGTTCTCAAAGTTTGAGCAGCTGTGTTTATTCAAGTTTCTGTGATTAATTTTGGAGGTATAACTGAGATTTGTAATCACTTCCCTTTTGTGTGATTCTGAGGCTAAAAAACAACACATCATGTTAATCACACACCCTAATTAAAAAACAGCAGGCTTCTCGCTCTGTCTATCTCTCTCTCTTGCGCTACGTCTGTCTTTCTTTCTCTCTTTATGCTGTCTCTCTCTTTCTCGAGTGTGATGGATTTCTAGGAAGCACCCAGTTGTGAGCTGCTCTAAATTAGAGTCTATCAATACATCTTATCAGTGGGAGCTCGTTCTCCCTTGTTTCTCCACCTTATTCCTCCTTCTTGTCTTCCATCTTCCACTGTAGGCACAAACGCAGACTCGACATCTTATGAAACGTGGCTCTCTTTGACTCTGGCTTACTTGATAATGAAAACTTGTCAATGTGAACTTTCCATCAAGAGTCCAGTGGCGAGACCAGAAATCTACCAGAAGTTAGTGGAGCTCTCACTGGATTCTCTCAAATTTCATCTCTCCTTAGACTATAGGATTTGCACATTTACACAGCAGAACTCTGGTTCCCTGCATGCAGGGTGGCATTGATAAATCATGTGAATTACTGGGTTTTTTGCAGTGGTGTTGTGCCTGTTGCCTCTTTGAGTTATGTGGTGTTGACCTGTTTCACACTTCACGTTTCACGTTATTTGCAGCACGTATTAACAGGTCACACTCACAGCGCTCACACTGCCCGTACGTATAAGTAGAGTTTAGGCACTTAGTCCACGCGTCACGCTCAACAGAAAACGAATTTTGTTTGCTGACTTTTAAAAAACAAAGTCTATTAAAAACAAACACACTTTCACACTTTCTCTAGTTCGATTTCTCCACTCTCCGTTTCTAACAGTAAATATGTAGTCATACGTTTACATACACTACACCTTGCCAAATGTTAACAAGTTCAACAAAATATGAGGGATAATAAACATGGCATGTTTCTTTTTCCATTTAGTACTTTTATAATTAAGCTATTTCAAATAACGCATGTTTACATATAGTACACAAGACAAAATAATATTTAAAACAAAAATAATCAAATTACATGATTAAGCTTATGATCACAACTGTATAGTATATGACAGTATGATCATATAGCATGGTCGATCATATAACAGCATTGCAGTATAATGGAAATGTTGATGGTAGAAATAAAAAAAAATATATTTAATTTTATGCCCAGCATTTAATGGATCCTAAATACATACAATTAAATAATATTTTCACACTTGAGTATTAGGCTATTATTCTCACATCACGATCACGTCTCGTATTTCATCTCAAGATCTTCACTGACACTTTTGTTTCCTTGTTTAAACAAATCATTTGTCATATTTTAAGCCTGAAACAATGAAATATAAGGCATTTAAAAAGAAGGAAACTTTTTTTTATTATACCTTCAAATTTATAAGACAGTTTTAATGTAGCCATCATATAACAAAAAGAAAACTCTGAAATCCGATAGTTTTAATAAAAGTCAACCCCTGAGACAAAGTCTGTGATGGACCATAAACACCATCCGCGTGAAAGCTCACATCCCACACAGTATGAGTGAAACTGGCCTTGAAGAGCATAAGGATAGAGTCCTTATATGCAATCCCATCATTGTTGTTTATGTATGTGATGCAATTTTCATTTGAGTATTGTGTAAAGTATCATTTATATTGCTTCCTCAACTTGTTAAATTACAGAGCTAGGCAAATGTTTTAAGAAGCAGAATACACCACTAATGATCTATCTCATGGCTCACCTGTTATTGTTCACCATAAAAGTATGACAAAACCATGCATTATAGACCAGTTACCTGCACCACACATGGCTACAATAGATACAGCAATGATAGCAAAGCACACACAGGTGGCAATATCTGAAATCCTTGCCCTTGTGGGGACATTTTTGGTCAACATCTTACAGCTTATAAATCATACAAAATTATGTTTTTTTGAAAATGCAAAAAAAAAAAAAAAAAAAAAATTCTGTGATGAGTAGGTTTAGGGGTAGGGTTAGTGCAAGGGGATAGAATAGATAGTGTGTGTGTGTGTGTGTGTGTGTGTGGTATTTTCTGTAACTATTAAGCTCCTGCTTAATTCAACCGAGGGCCAATTATTGACTGTTCTGCCTCTCTGAAATCCTCTCAATTCATATCAAGTATAAAGAGTCTGCTAGTCAAGACCTTCTAACCCTACTTTCTTCAGTCTGATGATTCACCAATTACTTAGAAGTCAAATCTTGCCAACTCTTTGATACTCTATATATACATTAATGCAGTACTCTTTAATACACTAAATGCTCAAAACTATGCGGACATTTGCTCGTTGAGCATTTCATTTCAAAACCAGTGAGTAAATCGAAATTGGTGTAATGTCCAAACATGCTTTGATTTGATTTCATCTGTCCTTTTTGTTGTACTGATTGGGTAAATCATCCTGATCTGTATCATTTATCTGAATCATAAATATATAAAGTGAAAATGATGGTTAATTTGATATAAAATATTTTTTGATTTTGTATCGTTTTGTTTCCAATTTTGTATAGTGTATAGACTGCTATTAACATTTAATGATCTTAGACACTTGTTATTATTTACTTGTTTGTATCCATTTACACTTTTAACAATTTAAAATTACATTCTAACACTTCTAACACAATTGAAACAATTCATACACACAGTATATGAGTCTGCTTTTCTTGCAATGTTCAGAAAATTTAAATACAACTGTGCCTATGTAATTACATAGTAATAAATGTGTAATAACACCATTACAACAGTACAAAATAATCAGGGACAACTAAAATAAAGCTGAATGCCTTTTTGGAGAGAAGGGCTTGATATAAATGTAAAATGTAGTTCCAACCTGCTTTGAAAGGCTGATCATAAACATCAGTGAGAGACATATAGGTGTATATGTGTCTTAGTACACAGTAAAATAAAATAAACATTCTGTTAAATTGTTCAGAACAGCACATAAACACAAATTGTGTCTGAAAAATAAAACTAGATCCACAGAAAATGCTTTATATTACTGCCCCTAGTTGTTGCACATGGCAATCAGTGTCTAATGTGTGCATCTTAGCAAAAGAAATAAACTATTAGCATTGCACACACATCTTTATAATATAAGGCAATCACTTTTTTATCATTGCACTGAAGAGAATTAAACACTAAATGAATAAATCTCACCAAAACGGTGCATTTACACAAACCACTCTCATTTATTTGTCACAAAAAGATTAAGACTGGCTTTGTTTCAGGGTAAGAGTCCTCTAGAGTCCTTTTCCACAGCACTTTTTTCCTGAGCTAGACAAATGCAACACCACTTCCATTTATAGCGGTATTCCCATGATAACTACATGAACACTACAGTCTAGAGTACAAAACAAGCAACAGTCTAAATCACACTGACATTAAACACTGCCATTTTGCTTTCTACCCTCAATGCCGTTTACTCAGGTTCACCTTTAAATGGCCAAACATAAAAGTTAAGCCAAAACTGTGAAAAAGTAAAGAAAAATGCATATGAATCGAGCAAACACCAATCTGCACCTCATTGGCTTGACTGAGATTGTAAGGAAAGGAAGGAAAGGAATAGTTCACAAAATATGAAAATTCTACCATTGTTTACTCATCGTTTACTCATCCGGTGAATGATATTCCAAACCTGGAATATGTGTGGAACACATAAGAAGACATTTTTCATAAGAATGTTTCAACTGCTGACTTTCATTGTATGAAAAAAAAAAAAAAAAGTCCTACGGGTTTGGAAAATTTTCATGTTTGGGTGAACTATTCCTTTAAAGACAAGCTCCAATCCTTACACCAGCGTGAAAAAGAAACAGGAAAATGTCGGACTTACTTTGTGTATTCTTCATTGTCTCTGTCGCACCTTGCATCCTTATGTTTCTCCCAGTCTTTCCCATGTTTGCATGTAGTCAATAAAATGATATCATCCCCATTATGTATATGATACAGAGCATTTCTGGTTTCAGAACCAATGCCAGTTAGATACCTCTTCCCTTTGAAGACCAGCAAGTATTTCCGTAAAGGAGGGACGTTGTTAAGATTCAGAAAACCTTTTTCCCCTCCTTTCTGAGGATGGTCTTTTGAAAACAGAGGGATGGACACATCAAAGTGTGGTCTAAAGTTGTCCATGTCGGTGCTGGCCTTGGCCAACATGGCTTGGCCGATATCGAAGCCTAGTTCCTCCGTATAATCAGGCCATGTTCCAGAGTACAAGTTAAAAATCAGATGGTTCCTCCCTTCGTACCACAGGGGGAGGCTTTGAATCCGGGCTCGGACATTATGTACGTACTGAGTGGACAGCTGGTCCCTGTCTAGAGTGTCTATACTCAGTACAAAAAGACAGGCCTGGTTAGGGTCCGTCGTGTAGAACCGCGATTCCTCGATGGCTGCCAGAATCTTCTGGTAGCTTTCCGAGGGTGCTTCACCTTTCTGAGGGGGGTACACATAGATTTTAAAGCCCCGTTCGCAGCGCTGGAAATCGAAACAGGTGTCCATGCGACATCGTCGGCTCTTGTAGATGTTCTTCTGGATTTCTCGCCTCTCGCGAGGAGACGTGTGTTGATGAAGAAGCAGCGGCCCGTCCTCTTCCTGCTCTGCCTCACCCAGGTACGTCTGCAGTGGAGGATCGAGCCATTCTGGCCAGCGAGGCGGACGAGGTGGGACACCGGGGATCTGTGAGACTCCATAAAGCTCTGCGTGGTTCTGGTTCTGGAACTCACCGATCTGCAGGCCACACAGGTAGGCTAGTAGCAGGCTACAGGCCCCCACAGATACCAGCAGGTATCGCTTCTTCGCCTGCATGTGGACAGCGAGAAGCAGGGCAGGAAAAGAAGGAAGCACAGAGGGTCGACTGTAAACCCACGGGACCAGCTCTCATACCAGTATGAGCATTCTGATAGTGCACGGACCACTGGAAGCACAGAGATACAGAGGCGGTCGTGTTAGCTTTACACACCAGAATGAAAATCCAGAATGTTTACACCTGAATACAAGCTTTAATAGTAAAACTATACGGTGAGTCCAAACTGAGAATTAGCGATTAAAGGTAAAGTAAAAAAAAAAGTAAAAAAACCCATAAAGTTTGAGGATTTTAAAATGCTGAACACAAAGAAATGTTATTTAGAAATATTTCTAAATATTTCTCCCTCTATTTCTATATCTATACTTTATTGTAAACTACTGGATAACAGACTTTTAGACCCTATATTGTCCATGTTAAATAATGATTATTTTTTAAGAAGTAGTTATCATTATGGATAAGGGGGTGACTACAGTCAAATAGAACGTAAATAAAGTAAAATATGGATTCTATGCAAGAAATTAATTAGGGCAATTAAAGGAGGATTTAACAAAGCAGCTTCCCATGAATTAAGGACAAAGCTTTTTTTCTCTTTAAATATGTTTTATGAATAGTGCTATGGAATTTTAATTGAAGAAAAATGCCGTTTAATGAGAGCCTGATGAAAGATAGATACCAGTGCCTTAAATAAATTAGGTGTTAACTCTTTACAAATGTTGTTTTAAAGGGGTAGTTCCCCCCACAATGTCATAATTTACTCACTCTGTCTCACTCCAAACCGGAATGACTTTCTTTCTGTGGAACATAAAAGAAAATCATTTGAGTATCTTTTTTTTCTTCTTCCATACAATAGAAGTCAAGGGTTGCCTATCCAAAATGGTTCAAAATATCTTCTTTTGTGTTTTACAAAAGAGCGAAAGTCATACAGGTTTGGAACACAATTAATAGCAGTGCATTTACCTCACCGGATCCTAGCTCAAAATCAGTGCATATGCTGTCAAGTGCATTTCTATGTGACAAAAATGCAATATTAAGGGTTTTTTTTTATGTATTTGCAGTGAATTCAATCATCATTTGTTCCAGTCCTATTTTATGTATTAATTTATTTACTCCAATTTAAGACCCTAATCCCAGAAAAAAAAACTTTCACGGGGGATCTCGTGGGCCGGATGGGCTGGATTGGTCCAGGGCCGAATTTTATCCCCAGTCCAGCCAGCAAAAACATGGTAAAATGAAATAAACTGACTACATAAAAAAAAAAAAACGTTTAAAAATATCATATAAAGAAAATCTCTATTTATTCAGCAAAACCTTTTTAATCACACTTCACCTCAACTCCACAAACTAAGGCAATATTTAAAAACATAAAAACTACAGTAAAATAAAATGAGCTGATTATAAATTGATTTATATCACTGTACTTTTTAACTTAAAACATATGCTAAACAAACTGAAACTGCGTCCAAAGAAAGACAAAGATTTACCTCAGTCACCTGTTGACGCGTCAATCATCTACTGATGAGTAGAAGACCTTCAATGATCCTCAACTTTATCTAATAAACCAATCAAGTCAGCGCATTATTATGAGTTGTGCAAGAGTATCTGCCAGCCATTTCTGTACTCATAAAGCAAAGATTGTAACGATTCAGTACGTCAGTCTTTATACTATTGCGATTACAAGTGAAATTGACAGAAAAACACACGCTGTCCGAATCCATTACCCTGAAAAATCAACGTGTTGATCGTTGTCCATTTATACCTTTACATGCTTGATAAATATCTTCACATATGTCGTGGCGATCACTGTTCAACTTCAGAAAATCCACTGAGTCTTCTTTACATCACATTCCATCCATAAGTCTCGAAACATCATGACTCAGCCTTCAGATTTGCGTATCTCCAGCATCAAGAAAGAGCTCCTTCTGTGAACGTGAGGATTATCAACCCCTATGCAGATTTTAGAGTAAAATCCATTGCAGAGTTCCTGAGACATCCTGAACGCTCAAGTTGCGTTTACAACTCTCCAACACCAACGCGAAACTTCTCATCACGCCACTCGTGGTCTCACAGCATCCTCGAGACTCTGATAGCATCGGATAATACCTGAACCACAGGTTTCAATCGCAGTAAAGTCCCTTCCAGCGGTTTGGTTTAATTCGAAGTTAGCTGTCAGTCACAGCTTGATCCGGAGTCAATCCAGCGGGACCACGTGCGACGAACCCTAAATTCGCTCCCATGACATTTCTCCGTTAATTCATCTTTATCGATACCTCAACAAATGCAATTACTGTCAATGATCAGGTTCCCGCCTTTTCCCCCAACGGACGGCACTTGGCGTTAAAGTTAACGCTGTTGCCAGTTGAACGTCACTTCACTCCAGCGCATCTTTACCGGGACGAGCCCGCGGGAACACGCACACCTTCTGTCGCGCGCCTGCCTCTATAAACAAGTCTTCTCCTTCAGAATCAGCAGGCGTGGAGCGAGAGCTTCTGAAGAGAGTTGGCGAATCCCCTCAGCATCTCTGTGAGCTCGAACCTCCCACCGTCACTGAGCCAGTCCTCGCCGATATTAGAAGAGAAAGCTCTGTGAGAGAAGGGACGGTCATCTCACCGACAGATGCGTAGACGCGAGGAGAGCATGACACGCGCGCGACGGAAGAAACCGTGAGACTGTCTGGGAACATCTTCATGGAGAAACTACACGAGACCCTCTTCTGATGCACACTGCACCGCGGCTATCCTTCCAACACATGTGTGCGTTTTCCATTATGAAAATGTGTTATAAGTCAATTTATTTGAGATTTTAAACGTTCTGTCTGACACAAATACCCTATGTTTGACATGCACTCCTAAACATAAAGGCTCTCTATGGTTCCATGACGAAGAGCCTTCCCATCCATGGAACCTTTTTAATGCTCAATGTACTTTAATGGTTCTTTAGATTATAAAATATTCTTCACACTAGGGGAAAAATGGTTAATAAATGTTTAAGAACTGTTCACTTAAAGGTTCTTTTGGGAACATAAAAAGCTTCTTCTAATGGCTTTACTGCAATCAAAATAAAGGTTCCCTTTTGGGACCTTTATTTTTAAGAGTGTAAAAAGTAACAGGGTTGCCGGTTTCACAATTCATTTAGCCATCACTGGCCGAAGGTTCAAGGTCATTACGCATCAAGTTGTTAAATTTAAAGGGAATATAATATACAGTTTTCAGTCAGATTCAATTGTTTACTGTTCAGAACAGAGTTTACTATAAAACCCCCCTCTTCTAAATATAACAAGACAATGTGTTGAAACCAATAAGATACAATTGTCTTCGTCGAAAGATTTCACATCCTGAAAGTATGATTATGATCTTATTATGACAGAGTTTTTATTTATTAAATTGTGTATAATTGTATTAAAGGAGAGTTAATAACTGATGCATATACTTTGGGGCACAAAGTCTTTTTTATAGTATTATGTTAAGGTTCTTGCAATGGGATCATAAATCTAGATAATATATTAGCCTAGTCTAGAAGGCCGTCTATATGGCCTTCATTTAGTCATAGTTCAGAATTGCAGCTATTAGCTGATTAATTTGAGTCAACGAAAACCTACTCACTACATATTCACAACATATGTAAAAAATATCTCTAAAACAAGTCAAATAAAACTTTTTTCAGCAGTAAGAAACTTGTGATCGAGCAATGGAAAGGTGTGTGAGAGAGAGCTGCAGTGTAAAATGCAATTTGACAAGACAGGAATCGCTGGACCTGTGGGACTATATTCGTTCGTTCTGAGACTCTTGATCAGGTGAGTGTATTGAGAGATAAATGCTTCCATCTAGTGGTGGATGTTGTAAGATAAAAGAGCCCGCGTGGTCTAACTCCTGACAAATACTGCATTCTAACAGAGTACACGAAACGTTTGTGTTCTCAGTACAATGGATGAACACACACACACACACACACACACACACACACACACAATCCCTTAGGAAAGATCTTCGTTCTCATTTGTCTATTTTATAAACGAATATTTTCATTGAAAGGTATATTCTTACTTTTCAGATATTTAACATTGACTTTCACCAAATTCTGCAGATTTCTGTGTTTTCTAATGGCACTGTTTCACAGTCTGTTTGAGTGGATTCGATCTTTTGTTCACCGCATGCCCAGAATGAGAGGAAAAAACCCCGGAGGAAACAGCAGTGGACAGAGCCAGAATAGAGGGCACAAGGGCAAAGGTCAGCAGGCCTGTTAATGTTAACAGTAACACCACTGACCCGAATTAGCAGACAAGATACAGCCAAGCGCTGGAGGAATACCCAGAGAGAGAGAGAGAGAGAGAACAAGAGAGGTGTAAAAATGAAGTTAAAGAATGAAAGAAAGATGGAAGAAGAGAGAGAGAAACGGGTAGAAATGAAGAGAAAAGGGTAAGGAGAGGATGTGGATGTGGACAAATGAAAAACAGGAAAAGAGAGAGAAGGACATGAAAATGAAGGAGAGGTGAAGAAAAAGATAATTATGAATACTCGGGGTACCTAATGATGATTGCTAATGCATTAACCATAATGTTAACACATTTGTCATTAAAACTTTACCGTTACATTTCTGATTTAGTGGCATTACCTCATTCATTGGTGAAGTCATCGATCAGAATATTGGTTAAAAAGAAGAAAGTCATCTGAAGCATTGTGGCTTTAAGTGTGCTTGTGGCTGTTTATTTCTTTTTTGCACTCATGTTTAGAGGAATGTTTTACATCTACATTTTACCACAGGCTACTGCTAATAGCCCAAGGACATACTGTTAGTTCACTGCATTTATATTTCCCTCTATTATATGCTTGAACTCTCAATATCTGAGGTGGTAATGGCCCTGATAAAACTCAACTGTGTTGAAAAAGAGAGGAGAGAATTTTTTTAAATTTTTTTTTTATTTGGAAGCATGTGATAATAATTGTAACATAACTGGTTATAACATTAAAAGAAGGTTTTTTGGTATGCACATTAGTTCTGTTGTAAATACTGATTATTTAGGCCCATTTTATTATATATATATATATATATATATATATATATATATATATATATATATATATATATATATATATATATATATATAATGAACTGCATAAAATCGCTGCATTGTAAAGTTGGCATGTTTCCTTTTAAAATCCTCTTGGGATAAACATAAATAATAAAAAATTCTTACAAATGAAAATAAAAATAAATAATGCGTTTATGCATTATGCATTTATATAATGCATAGCAAACAAGTAGGACAGATCTATCAGAAACGGTCATAATGCACCAGAGATGTGTTATTTCAGTTATTTAAAAGTGTAAGTGATTGTTATGACATTTCAAGTTTTTAAATTTGGGTAAAATGTTCAACTCTGTTATTAACCACAGAAGACTCTTCCATGCTGTAAAGTGGGCAGAACTCAACGCTTTTGGACTTAGTATTTATTGGTTCCCGTATTAATTTCACACGTAGTACAATTATGTGGTTTTGTTTCATTAATACATTGTATATTTATTTATTGACTTGCCCTGAAAGAATGGAAGTGAAATGTGACAACATGCCCCATGTACATTGTGAGGGGCACATTGTAACATGAGCATATGCCAGATTAAAATGTTATCTGATCTAATCAAAATGATATACAAGACAAATTAAAATATTTTCTTTTGCAACTTTTTCATATAAAATAATGGCATTTTTTAATAATTACAAACAAACATTTTGAGTTTGACAACTAACACACCTCTTTAAACCCGGCTAGTGTCTTCTGCTGGTTAGATCAGCATTACAGAACCATATCAACTGTTAAATAACAGATTGGATATTTAAAATAATATCAGATTTGTCTCATTTTAAATAAACACAAAAAACAGAGATGAAAACATAAGAAATGTACTTTTGCTATTGTTCAATATATGTTCAGTGATATCTTCCAAAGACTTCTGAATCTTGGTGCTTTTTTCCCCTCTATATTGATATGGTAACTAGTAAATACACTAGTTTCGTCATGCTGGAAAGTTTGGAAGTCTTTAAAACAAGTGTGTTATCACAATATAGAGTTAGCAGATATTAAGCAGACAGTCTTCAATACTCTAATGAGAGTTAGTTAACGTGTTTTTGCAAAGTTACTTTTAGTCAACAGAATGTTCAAAGACCATCAAAATAAAGTGTTACCATGATATCTATAAATCTTCTTCTTTCTTTTTTCATTTTACCTTGTTTATGCATCTTAAATTCAAATGTATTTTTTCTACCTTTTAAACATAAAGTTACAGTAAGACATAAATTCAAGATACAATATGAAAAAAACTTAACATCTTATGCAGTGTTGCTCCTCAAATAAATTGATATTGTTCAAAATATTTTCAGATATTTTTCAGATATACACATATTGCATTTCATTTTGCATTATTTTATCATTTAATACAACATTTTTCCATTACAAATGATAGTTCAAACTGAAAATGGACACACATTTGATATTGTCTTGTTCGGTCTTGGTTATTTTGGTCTATCCCTGTTTTGCTTTCAGACATGATGATTGTGTTATAATCATATCTTCTGCTTCAATGGAAATAAGTGCAAGTGGACCAAGCAAGGCTGCCATTATATTATCCTTACATTACAATCACTGTGATCTCTGTGAAAGGCGGTATACAAATAAATGAGAACTGAATTGAAAGTAAGAACATTTGACCATCTGTATATAAAGGAGTTTGCATGTCTATAACACTGGTCTAACTCTTTGGCAAATGTAGCAGGAATACAGAGTTTGCTGTAGGCTATTGCTAATTTATTATTTTCATGTGTTAATGTCAATGACTTTGTGCTGTAAATCGAGAGCTGTAAACTGAATAAGCAGTTTAAAATGGTATGTGTGTTGAAGTGTAAATCTCATTTTATCCTCCTTCCTTTCTGCTTTTGCTTCATTAGGCCCATCATCTCTGGGTATGCCAAACTAAAAATCACAATAGAGTTACATTGTGGTAATCGTATACAAGCAAATTTTGTACATAAAGGAATTCCAGTGTTTTCTGTTATGCTGTTTACAAAAGTCAGTCTTCAATAAATGATTTTTTTTTAATGGACTTCAGCTCCTGTGAATATAGGCTACAGAAGAGAGCTGATATAAGTTGATTTAAAGGCATTCATGGCTGTTCAACATTTAATGTCTGTTACTGAATATGTAATTAGCTATTTGATAACCCAGACTCAACAGCAACATTGTAGAAATGCACAATTGCATTAGCTTTAGTTGATTAAGAGCACGATTAAACATTAGGCTTGTAATAACATTTTGGGCCCGGTTCCCCAAAACGTTCTTATCGCTAAGTAGTTCTTAACCTATTCCTTAGCCTCTCTCTTAACCTTATGGCTCGATTCCCGACACGGCTCGATTCCCGACACGTTCGTACGCTAAGTATATCTTCTGTAAGTCACACTTTCGTAAGGTTGGTCTGGACCATTCGTAAGCTCTCTCTTAGCGTGGTTTGAGCTCAAGACGCTAGTTCTTTAGAAATCAGCGCAGCGCAGTAGGCTACAAGTCAAACTATGGTAATGTTGACAATGTTGTGGCTCAACAATGATTTTATGTTATGGCCATTTTAAGACTAATAATAAAATATGTTCGCAATGGATACAGGCCTATTTATGCAGTTGACTTTATTTGATATCAGAACCAGCCTAATATGGTGGTAGCCTATGCTATTTCTTAATGTCATTAGCGTTTAAATTGGCAATCACTTTTGATAATAAAAATCTGGCAAACAATTTGGCTCTAAATGGCTAAGATCTATAAATGGGTAAGGTGGTGTCCAATAAGCGACCAACTATGGCAACGATCCAACGTGTCCTTGTAGCCTACTATTGAATCAAAAGACGGCGCCGGCCGCGGAGCCATGTCAATTTTTTTATTCGGCAAAACTTAAGACCTTTTGACATTTTGCCTGACGTGGCTATAAAAAAAAAATCACCTCCCAGTCCCAAGACAACTCATTATGGAGCTGCTGGACCTAGACCTGCGCTTGCCAGGCAAACGCGGCGGGATTTTGCTTTAAGCCCTTAAGCCTTTAACCAATGGCAATCAATACCGCATTAAACAGAAGGAACTGCAGCTGCTTGCCAATCAATTCTGATTGTAAAGTAGGCCTACCTTAATATAAAAGTGTATTACATAATTTTTAGAAGTCGTTAAACCCATGTCAAGAAGCGGCATAAGTGGCACAACGGGATAGGAGGATACGTGGATGATTAGCGAGGGATACCAGGTTCGTCTACTCGGCGTCAGAACATATCGTGTGAACATATGACAATTTGATAATTTAATTAATAGTCATTTTACTGATAACTTAAACTATGTTACAATAAATGTTACTGGAATACTTTGAGGAATGTTTCATTTGCATAGAACGTGTTGTCTTTCTTAACGCCGTAATGCACCTTTGCGTGAAGTGCAAAATCGATTCCTGAGCAATCGATGCCAGCTAATTCAGCGCCTTCACCTGGGACAGCGCCTTTGTAACGTCGAACGTAAGAGGCAGGTAATGCCGAGTTCAGACTGCACGATTATCAAAATAATCGGGTCACTGTTGTTTTCACACTGCATGACTATCTGGGGTAAGATTCAGTTGCTGCTGTGTTCACACTGCACGATGGATCGGCGACAGGAGGTTTCACACTGCATGACTTTACAAAAGAAAGAATCGCCGACAACTTCTGCCTGGTCCGCAAATTACGTTTCACAACCAAACAAACGCGAGAAGTAATACGGAAATAACGAAAGATCACGCGTGCGTGAGACCGGAGTTCTCGCGCGACGCTGAATTTGTTATTAAAAATGATAGCCTACAAGAAGATTGCGATCCAAATTGTGCACTGATTTGTAGCGAAAAAACAACAAAAACAAAAACAGTTTATGCAGGAAATGGTTGGGAAGGTGAAGGGGAGCAAGGACTGTGTTTTGCAAAGAGAGTTGGGGGTAAATAAATAATTTTGCAAATGTCTTGCTGTTGCTGCTGGTCACGCAAATGTTTGTGCTTTGTTTCTGTTTGATATATAATTATAAATATAAGCCTATCTATTAAAATACTGATATTCTGGTCTATAACTCCTCCCCGAACAGCCTGCTGTCCTGTATCTTGCTCTCTCATTGGCTGTCGGTCATCGCCGATGTAGTTTTCAGTCAGAACACATTCACACAGCAGGATTGTGAATCGCCGACAGGTCCAGATATTTAGCATGCCAAATATCTCACGGGTGTCGGCGACTCGTCGGCGATTCTCTCAGATCGCGTCTTTGCTCATTCACACTGCGTGATTGTCACTCGCGTGAACGAGCACCGATTTGCCTGTGATTTCGGGCATTTGTCGCCGATTTCTCAAAACCTGTCGGCGAGGCAAAATCAGGGCTAAAATCGTGCAGTCTGAACTCGGCATAAGAGGCAGCGTGTTAAGAAGCTTCCGACACTTCAGGGAACACACTTATGCCGAGTTCAGACTGCACGATTTTCAAAATAATCGGGTCACTGTTGTTTTCACACTGCATGACTGGGGTAACGTTCAGTTGCTGCTGTGTTCACACTGCACGATGGATCGGCGACAGGAGGTTTCACACTGCATGACTTTACAAAAGAAAGATCGCCGACAACTTCTGCCTGGTCCGCAAACTACGTTTCACAACCAAACAAACGCGAGAAGTGATAAGGAAATAACGGAAGATCACGCGTGCGTGAGACCGGAGTTCTCGCGCGACACTGAATTTGTTATTAAAAATGATAGCCTACAAATTGTCTGTGCACTGATTTGTAGCAAAAAAAAAAAAAAAAAAAAAAAGTTTATGCAGGAAATGGTTGGGAAGACGAGGGGAGCAAGGACTGTGTTTTGCAAAGAGAGTTGGGGGTAAATAAATAATTTTGCAAATGTCCATGCTGTTGCTGCTGGTCATGCAAATGTTTGTGCTTTGTTTCTGTTTGATATAATTGTAAATATAGGCCTATCTATTAAAATACTGATATTCTGCTCTATAACTACTCCCCCTCCTCCCTGTATCTTGCTCTCTCATTGGCTGTCGGTCATCGCCGATGTAGTTTTCAGTCAGAACACATTCACACAGCAGGATTGTGAATCGCCGACAGGTCCAGATATTTAGCATGCCAAATATCTCACGGGCGTCGGCGACTCGTCGGCGATTCTCTCAGATCGCGTCTTTGCTCATTCACACTGATGTCATCGCGTGAACGAGCACCGATTTGCCTGTGATTTCGGGCATTTGTCGGCGATTTCTCAAAACCTGTCGGCGAGCCAAAATCGGGGCTAAAATCGTGCAGTCTGAACTCGGCATTAGGAACATAAACAACTTTGGTAAGATATCTTTCGAGTCGTCTATAGCGCGCTAAGAGTGAGCGTTATCGGGGAACCGGGCCTTGAGCTGTACGGTTGGTCTGGATTTCCCGAAACCTTCTTAACGCTACTTCGTTCTTAAGTTATAGCCTACCTTAAGGCTTAAGCTGTAGCCTACCTATCGTTAATACGCGTTTCCCGAAACGTGCTTAGTTAAGTATACCTTCCTTAAGTCATACGTTCGTAAGGTTGTTCTGGACCACTCTTCTATGGGCCTACCTTAACACTGTTAACAGCTCACTCCGCTAGTGGACACCACTGTACAAAAAGCTTCTTTACATCTCAGTCTATAATTCTAAAGTTAATAGGCCCTACACCCAGCTCCACCTCAGCGAACAAAAAGTAGAAAGAGAAGAAAGCACGTAAACATTTGAAATGGGTCGTTATTGTGGCAGCAATACATAGAATTTTAAAATACGTAGAGCTATTAAAAGTTGGATTATTTTTTATAATATCCCATGAGTCCTAATAAATGCAATTTCAACTATTTCTGAAGTTCTTCTTTTATAAACAACACCGCTTCTTACATAACGCAGAGAAGAGTGAATAATGCCATCCACACATTCAGCACCACTGCCACGGACAGCACCTGGTAACGTCGCACATAAGAAGGCATAGTATCTTAAGCAACTTCCTAAGGTATAGTTCGGGGAACACACCTAGAAATACCTTTAGTTAAGTTATACCTTTAGAGTCTTCGTAAGAGAGTTATCAGGAAATCCAGCCCAGATCCCTAAAACCCAAAGGAAAAAAAGCCATCCCTGTATAAGTGTTTAAAGTCCACATGTAGTCAATAATTTTCTCCCTTAAAACTCATCTTTGATCACCAAAATAACATATTTAAAGTTTTTTAAATGTATTTATACTTAAAAAAATATATTCATGCCTTAAAATAGATTGAATGTAATTCTACACCCTTGCTTCATAGTATATGTGGTTCTATGAATATATAAATTAGCCTCCGCCTCCACTCACTCACACCAGCTCAGAGATCCACTCGTTGACGATCACACTTTGACCTGATTGGTTACAAGGTAGTTTGTGACATAAGAAACACCAACAATTTCAAACCGCGTTTTTGAGACTGTCTTTGGTTCACTGCAGTTTTAAGGAGAAAATACTCAGAAATGGTGTTGACTTGGTTTGGACAAACCTTGGATGGTTTGTCTTAAAGCATATTAAAAACACCACATACATAGACATATAACCATTAAAAATCTTGATTTTCACCTCGTGGAGACTTTAATATATCTACCACAAAAGATAATGGACTAATTTGTTCCCGACAAAACTAAAATCTAAATTATAGGATTACACTTACAGTGGAAGTAATATTCCTATAAGTAATATGTGCATTAAAGACATAGTATTTTAGTAAAGTTATTTTACTAGGCATTTACACAGAGACTTATGAAAGTAACAGAAGAAAAATGTGAGCCTATTTATTATTAAACAAAGAAAAATTAGTCAGATAGCAGTTCACTCGCTCACTCACACAAACCACTGAAGAAGACAAATAAGAAAGCCTACGAATGAGTAAAATACAGGCAGTAAGCAGTCGATGAGGTTGGAGGTCACTGGAAGCGGGCAAGGATGTTCCTCTGGGGTCCCGGCTGAGGCCCGGTCGTCGTCGTAGTCGTTGTCTGCTGCTGCTGCTGTAACTGATGTCGCAGCTGCTGGGAATAAGGGTCTTCCATAGACTTTACTGACACAGTGGTTTTTGGTCCTGTCTTCCATTCGATCCCACTGCTGTCTACAACTGAGGCTTCAACAGAGACCATGTGTGTGCCGAGGATGGAGAAGTTGAGCAGGAACTGTGTGCTGAAGTAATCATTATGAGGCTCCACTTTCTGCTCAATCTCATTGGTCTTGGAATCAAGAGGAATCTAAAATCAAAGTTGAGAACATGAGAGTACGCAACTGAGAAATGATGTTTCCCACCAGCTGAGAACAACTACATTAGATGATTAACAATGTGAAACTTTTGACTCTGAGTTGAACTCACCTTGAAGTCTGATCCTGGTTTTGTCTGTAGAGTAGAGCTGACTTTAAGGCAGACCGCCTGAATCTTCCGGAACAGTCCCGGAGTGGAGCCGTGCTGCACCACCCCCTCCACCTTTAAAGTCAACTGCTGGTTGTTCTGCACTGGGATTGGCTCGTTGGGGGTACGAGGAGATGGAGAGAGGGCAAGCTAAAACAAAAATCATTTTAAAATGATATAAAAGTCTAACCTTTCAGATAGTTTGAAATTTTCAAAGGAAAAGTCATGAATTGAGCACAAAGGGCTATTTAACAGTAGGGCTGTCAACGAATATTCTAAATTCGAATATATATTCAAATAGTTTAAAAAAACAGAAATTCGAAGGTGAAAATTAATATTCGAATCATGTGGAAAAACACGCCCGCGGTTGCAGAGGCGCGGCTGTCTGCTTTGCGAGTGGCAACATTCTGAAGCTTAAAATGTAAAACGCATTTTCCAGCTGCACAGATAGCACAGTGAGTGTCTGGCTCACTCATTGGCTGTGCTGCGGCAACTGCACATCCAATGGCGCGGGCGCCTCCAACGTGTGTGCCAATGAGCTAGCATTGCATCATACACGTCAGAGCCCGCCAAGGGGGCGTGGCCAGACGCCCTCGAAATAGCAGCAGTTTACCACAGCACAGCTAGCTCGGAGCGTTCAATGTCGGTTCTATATATTGTAAAACTTGTATAAAAAAGTTAATATTATTTGTTAATAATAAATGTAAAAATGTTAATAATATTTGTTTCAATCACTGAATGAAGCCTGCTATATTTAGGACAAGAGTCGCGACCTTAAATTGCTTGCACAAAACTCTTGATCAGCACTCAACATTTGTTTATTGTTGTTCATTTAAACCGTTATGCGCAGAAAGCGTGAGGTGAGGGGCGAGAGAGAGAGAGAGAGAGAGAGAGAGTGCCTGCGAGTGCGAGCGAGAGTAAGGTCTGTGGTCTTGGCCATTAGTTGATTTACTTGTTTTTGTGTAAGTTAATACGTTGTCAAATATGTTTAAACTTAAATAAACTACCTATACAAGTAGTTGTGTCTCTTTGTATTCATTTGTCCTGTTATTGACCAGTGTTGTGTGTAACGCGTTACAGTAACGTAACTACTTTTTCGGGTAAAAAGTAGTGTAACGCGCTACTACTGAAAATTTGGTAACGAAACGTAGTTCCTTTTTCAATTCGGCGCAACGTTACTTTCACCAGGGACAGATTATCTGTCCCTGGGATTTGACAGCGATCTCCGTCATTTGATAGATTTGACCGCGATCGCCATCTCCGTAGTGAACGCCCCAGAGAGAAATGCACATAATGGATTACATAATCAGAGAGTAGCCTATTTCTTTTCGTTTTGAATTGTTTTGTTTAAAGACATTTCAAGCTTAAATTCTATACGTTGAGTTTCGGTTAATTTATGATGAGATGCTCCAGTTCACGTGCAATGCAAGTGACCACGCCGGCGCTTCCATTATTATATTGTCTCCTATATTTGCTTCTTACTTGCAGGCATTTGGTTGATAAAAAATTGATTAAAATTAAGATACAATTTATACAAAACGAAATTCGCTTTAAAGAAAGGCTTTCTTCAAAACAAAACTTAATGAAGTGGTCAAAATCATGTCTGATTGACTCAATGTCTCCCGATATATTGCGCATCCATCTTACTCGCGCTGTTCACTTTTCATAATCAGCATAGATGGAAAAAAATAACATTATAATATTTTAACAAATATGAAACTAAATGCGCTTATTTAATGGCTACAACACGTAGGCTATAGTAGGCCTACAGACTCTCTATTTGTATATTGCTGCACAAGCACATTCATTTAATTCTGAATTTTGCACACATAAGTTGAAAAGCATTTGTTTACGTGCATAGTAAAACATATCTGCAACATTTATCAAGTTCACGGATAATTGTGCGTGCATTTATTAATCATTATGATACTAAAATCATAATAAAGTCTATACTATGTACAAAAAATCAGATGAGCCCAGAATATGAACGCAACGTGTTTACTTACACGTTAAGCATTTTCCTCCCATAGAAAACCATTATAAGAACGCTTAATTTGGCTTAATGCAGATTAGAATGTCCCCTTATTATGTCTAAATAACAAGATAAGTTTTCTTTTTTTTTCTTAAACATGCGGTTCAGGACTTCCATAGAATACAGCGTGAATAGAATTACTTCCAGAATTGATTTTTGGGGGTGCTAACGGGGTGCTTTGGTCTTTCTTGGGGGCTTTCTTTCTAGCCCCTCCCTAGCGCCGCCCATGCATATGCCTATCCATTAACTGGCATTTCTTCATAAATATTAAAATTTTTGA
The DNA here is from genome assembly GCF_029890125.1 of Rhinichthys klamathensis goyatoka. Lineage (NCBI taxonomy): Eukaryota > Metazoa > Chordata > Actinopteri > Cypriniformes > Leuciscidae > Rhinichthys > Rhinichthys klamathensis. Next base: position 2,268,023 of record NW_026606722.1, read on the forward strand.
TAAATGCATTATGCATTTATGGCATTATATATTGCATTATGCATAGTAGAACTTTATGTAGGCCTACACATTTAGGAACAGATATTGGGTTCTGCCCAAAGTCAAGCAACATAAAAGTAACGTAAAAGTAACGAGTAATGTAAAAAGTTACTTTCTATATGGGGTAACTAAGTAAAGTAACGGATTACTTTTTTAAAGAAGTAACGAGTAACGAGTTACACTACTTTTAAAAAGTAACTTCCCCAACACTGTTATTGACGTGATGCGCGTCATTGACAAAATGCGCAACCAGATATTCGAATAGTTCGAATATATGTGTTTTTTTAGAGGGAATATTCGAACGTCATTTTTTAACAATTTTGACAGCCCTATTTAACAGTATATATAGTAACAGACATGAGTTTAAAGTACTTGAGGAAATATACATTGTGCCATGGCATATGACAGCGCTGCCCACAAGATACATAACAGCTTATTTTGTCTTTGGGTTGTTATATTTCTCACAAAATCAGATACTGATAAAGTAGCACAGTAAAGATTGCATTTATATAAATGCACAAATGAGAGAGTGATTGCGTGTGAATTAATTCTACCTGCAGCGTCTCTTTACTAATAGTGAAGATGTGGGTTTTAGATACTAAGATATATATGCTACAACTTATTTGATCATTCATTTAATTATTTAATTAGTTCTATTATTGGGGGGAACAATAACAAAAACATCACCTTGCACAGAAATATTTCAACCCAAATGGAAATTCTGTGGATATCACACTTGAAATTTGCAAACTTTGCACGAGAGTTATGCAGGTGAAGCCTCAACCAGGCAATTATTCAATTATTTTGATTATTTTTTAAATTTGAATAATTTTACATTGTACAGATTACTTACTTTAATGCTGGTGGACTGAAGCTTCTGGAAGAAATATCTCTGGAATGACAGCGGTACCTTCAAGATGGCTATGACGGCATCACACAGGCAGCCAGTGTGCTTGAAACGGATGGTTAAAAAGACATATTTAAAAAAAAAGCAAGAAACAGAAAAATGAAAGAGATGATGTCTAGGAAAAGTGAATCCAAATAGATCTGCAGATGTGGAAAGTCGGCCAATGAAAACGCTTCAACATTACCAGGTAAGAGACAGGAGGGTGCTTCCTGCTTAAGTTTTCCACTTCCTCCAGGACGTGATTGAACACAGCCAGCATTCTCAGTTCATACTCGCTCTCTGCCAGAACCGATCCATGTGTGCCGAACTCCTGGAAACTGAACCAGATGTCATTACGACGTGCCAATGAAATATTAAAACGAATACAAATCTACCAAACGTCTTGTCAAAATCCCACATTAAATATTTGAAGCATCTGTTTAAATTTAAGATTCATGAGTGAGAGTATTCTTACCTGGCCGTTTGTGGATCAATTATTAAAGCCTCAATAACATGAGATACTAGCAAGCAGCTTTGCTGTTGTCTGAGAAAAGCTTTAAGGAAAGTACAGATGTTTTGTAGCCTGGGAAAACCCAGACAACTTCCGGCAAATTTAGATTTGCTCTGAAAGTTAGTCTGGCAAAGAGCTCATTCAAGCCCATTTCCAATCCGCCGAAATCGCGGCACCAATCAGAAACGTTGGGGCGGGCTTTACACGATGACGACAGCGCTGGGATTTTGAAGCAGATTTTGTAGCCTACATTACAAAGATGGATGCCGCCGTCGAACATCACTCGTTCGAATCAGCTATCGCGTCTGTTTTAAGCGATTTGAACGTTTCCTTTTTGTTAAAAACCGAGCAAAGAACAACACTCTTCCGCTCTGCATACGTCATCTCCTTCATCGCTCTGATTGGTTTTAGGTCTATCCGTGACGTCCGTTGGTGACGCCCCTCTGGAAATGATTTGTCTATGACGCTTTGCCAGACCATAACTCAGTTACAACTGAGAATGGTCTGGTTTTAACCAGGCTAGATGTTTTGCAGAGCAGCTTAAGATTCATTTATGAACACCATATTTACAATACAATACATTTATATTTTACAATATATTTACAATATCCTAAAAAAATCCGTTCCCAACTCAAACAGCACAAACACAGCTCTTACGGGTGCTTGAAGAAATGTCTCAACGGGTCAAATCAGGCTACTTTCAATAAAAGCTCCAAACATATTAGGAATACTTTTAGCTGTGTTGCTATACGTCATGATAAGCAACTGAGTAGGCTAACACTGTCTAGACGAGCATCTGTAATAAACTCATCCAATGTTTCATCACCAAGCGCATTTTGTACATTTGTCTTTCTGAATGGGTGAGATATATATTGTGTGGTATTGAAGCATCCATTGTGTAGGATGTGAGGGCGAACCAAACACAAATGAATCTTCCAGATGATTCATTCAATCATAATTCCACACAAAACTCAACACTCCAGACCCCAAATCAACAATCTAGGACCATAAATAATGTGTGGGCTCCAGCCAGTCTGAGCTAACTAAAGAACCCCCCCAGCTAAGTACTTCATGGCCATGCAAGCTTCAAAGAGAGCCTAGCTAAACGAAGAACGGTGCCAATGTTAGGTAGTTGGTAAAAGACGGATTGGTTCGGAGATGGCACAGCTCGAGCTCCACAAAGATAACGCCAGAGGTTGTTTGATCCCATGACAGAGACTTAAAACAAACCTTCCTTTTCTTAAAAACCTCTGAGCGACCCCAGGGTGGAAATCTCTTAAAACCCACAGAGATTCAGACTTTACATATCAAAATACATAAGATCATCCCAAAACAATGCTTGACGTACTTATAAATCAAACATATTTCAACTCCGTAATTCTATATCATGTCTACAACTTATATATGTGACTTATGCTTAGATCACACATAATTCATGCAATTGTTCTAACTATTGAATGGTTGATTGAAATGGTGCCTTGCTTGGTAAAGACATTGTGTGTGTCTGTTCATAATTCAGAAGATGGCTAGATTGAAATCTGTGTAAGATGTGTCATATTCTTATTATAAGAAATCATGTCTAAACTGTACTCTTTGCACTCTCTGCTAGAGCTGGAAAGTTAAGACACCAGGGGTCGAGTCCGATAAGGTGTACTTTATGATGCGGTGAGGAGAAACAGACACCTCTGAACTAAAGACAGCGGCTAATTGGTCAGAACTCATCCATGAGGCTGGACAAACATTTGAGTTTAAAATCTTAGGACACGAACAAAGCATTAGAAGACGATTTAGAGAAGCCATGTAGATGAGGAGGCAGATCAAGATCAGTAGAACAAGCCATCTAACTACTCTCGTCTCATTTTTCTTTCTCTTACTTAGAACCGAGACTCTTAACGGAAAAGAAAAGAAACTAAGTTAAGTTTTGCTGCACAGTTCCAACTTCAAACATCCACAAGACTTGTTTAACCCCTTAAACTGTTGATCCATGTTCCCGAGCTAATAAATAGTGTTTTCACTATAGTTTGGATATTTATATTCGCTGCAGAGCTGATGGTTACGGATGGAGTCATTTACTCGGCAGTAAAATACGTGATTCTTTCAAAATTCCCTATAAACGAATTAATAATTCCCTTTGAGCCAAATTGACTGGTTTCCCTTACAATTGTAGTATGTTGCATTGCAATACCCCATTCGCATTGATGTGTTCATTAACGTTTTAATCTTTAAAGGTCTTAATGCAGTGAATTTTGGATTGCGCTTCCGTAGCCGAAGCTGAATGTCTTTTCCCATGTACCGTGACACTATAGGCTGAGCTGAAAGTGTTTAGATGGAGTCCGGGATGCCTGACGTTTACAGTTTTGGGGGAGATAAACCCCATGAATGGCATACTAATAGTAATCAATTAATTAGTTGAAGAGAATTATTTTAACATAAAAATCGTACATATTTCACCTTTAAAGAAAAGAAAAAAAAAGTAAACTTGTAAAAGTAATCGAGCATTGTATGCCACCGGTCTCAGATCGTCCCCCCAAGAGAAAAAAAGGATACAGTTCAACATTACGGAGTGTGGCGTAGTCGGCATCAAACGAAGACTGATACAGGTCAGCATAGCGAGCCGCCAGACTTCGAAATTCATCCATGGATAATTTCATCTGATCAAATCCACACAAAAAAAAGAAGCATACAATAAACATGCCATCCTCATAAGCAATTCCTAGACATCATTTTAGTTGAAATACTGAGGGAATCAGAGAAACAAAAAATATGCAGGCATAGTGATGTACAGCCAAACCAAAATTTATTCAGACACCTTCAACATTTCTCACATTATCAGTTTATTCACTATAGTTTAGAAAATGGTAATAAAAAAATGACAAGAACTGACAGTTATCAAATCAGTTGATATTTCACTGGTTTTGGCCATCCTTCTGTTAGACTCTCACAAATGAATTTGATATAATAGCTGTTGGCTGTCAGCTGATAAATTACACAATTAAATAATACCAATTAATTACCAAGCAAAGCTTAATTTTGTTCAGTCTGTGGTGTAAAAAGATCACATTAGCAATTAAAGAAAAAACACTTAAGAAAACATGGTCAGGTCAAAGTGTCTCAATCATTTTTGGTCCCAAATTTTTTATAAATTTTACTGGTAGTCCACTGTATGAAGAATTTTTTGGGGGTATAATACGTCACAGTTTACCTTACTTTATTTTGCTATCCTCACATAAATACATGAACTATAGAGTCCTGCACCCACTAGTAAAAAATATCAAAAATGATATCTGGTGTCTGAATGATTTTGAGTTTGACTGTATATGTTTTCCAGCACCTGTGTTGATATGCGCCCGCAGCGCTGCAGTTCGCTGCCCGAGGACAGAGCGATGGTGGTGGCGATGGCAGGAGGGGGGCTGGTCTTCAGACTGTTGCAGGTGCAGATGAGCTGGGACAGCGCCTGAAGAGTGTCTATACGCAGCTTCACAAACTCACACTGGAACGCCAGAGGACTCAGCGGCGTACTGGCGGCCTGAAGGCAGAACGTGGTTATAAACAGTCGCAAAAACAAAACAGTTTTGTGCTTCAATATGAAAATAACTGAAGAGAAGCTGCAAAAGAAAAGAGCATGACTGGCGAATCCTAACCATGAGAGACGCGATTCCCTTCTGGTAGGATTTGAGTGCTTCAGAGATGGCGCTCATGGCTGCGCTGTAGTCTCCATCTGAAAGCCCACTGAGGCACTGCTCGGCCTGGGAGAACTCCATCAGACTGTTCAGCCAGAAGTAGAAGTGCTCTGAGGCCACGCGGGTGCGAAGGCTCTGGTACAACTCCCTGGAAAAATCATGGCAGCCCTGCGGACGAATTCAAAGAAGAAAAGTCATTTTACCTTTATATAGCTACTAGCGCAAATAGTACATCTCACTCTCTCATTTTTTCCACTACAATGGCCCAAATATAAAAATATATTTAAATTGTGCAGTACAGTTGAGTGAATATATCGTTAAGGTTTTCATAGAATTTTCTTATTTTTTTTTTTTATCCTGAAGAAGCAAAATAAATGTCAGAACAAAATGTAAACATACATTTCACTATGAAGGATGAATGTCTGGAATTATATATATATATATATATATATATATGTAAATAAATAAATAAATAAATAAATAATGGAACTATATAAATGACAAAAAAGTCAGCAAAATGTTAGGTTACACTTTATTTGAAAGTACATTTAAGTTCTGAGTGATATGTATAAATAAATAAAATGTACTTACTATAGGGTTAGGAATAGGCTTTTACTTAAGGTTAGTTGCAAGTAATTATGCACAATTTATAATAATTACTGTCGAAGCTACATGTAACGTTTAACAAGGACACCGTAAAACAAAGTGTTAACAACTTTTAAAATAAAATAATATGATATATGGGTAGTTTTTAGGTTAAAATCTTTTAATTCTAAAATATAAAATGTAAGGTTTTTCACCATAAAAGCATCTTTTAGATTTTTGGCAGTTCATAGATTGACAAATCAATTTTAAAAGTACAAATATTCCATGCAGACTATAAATTAATATCATCCTAAAAACTCCATGTTATAGAAGAATCACAAAATAAATGACAGTACTTTACATTTTTAGCATGTCAAACTACAGGACACTGCTGTAAATCTTATTTAAAGACATAAAAGAAGATATTTTGAGAAATGCATCAGTGTATTTATTTATTTTTTGTCCATCCAATTGAAGTCAATGGTAACCAAAACTGTTTGGTTACCTACATTCTTCAAAATATCTTTTGTGTTCCACAGCAAAACGAGGTTTAGAACGAGACGAGGGCGAGTAAATTAAAAGCAAATTTGTATTTTTGGGTGAACTATCCCTTTAAAGTTTATATTTAAACCCGAATATTGATTCATAAGTGCCATCATCATCCAGTGAAGTGGAAGTGGGCTCACCATGCGGGAGGCCTGTCTGGCAATGCGGTACACAGTCCAACCATTGGCCACATTCTCCAACTGCTGCCTGATCACCGTCTTCACCTCAGCTGAGAGTGAAGCCTGACTGGCCACGAATAATACTGTTGCCAAGGAAACCTACGAAAAGCAACAAGGCAAATAACTCTTGGGAACGTTTTGGCGGGAAAGTGAGACTTTAAGAGCTACAGTTGGACATCATGTCTGTACTTGCTCACCAGAAGCTCTTGCTGTTTCTCTGAGGTTCTGTGACTCGCACCCCGGAACAGGTCCAGCAGATCTCCCAGCATCCCCTCTGCCAGCACCGGCTGCTGGGTGGCAATAGCAGCCAGAGCCTGACACATGAGCACCCGTGCGGAGTCACATGCGCAGTGCAGCTGTCCCAGCAGGAGGTCCACTGAGCTCTGACTGAGATGAGGACAGCTCTTCAACATCTTCACCAAAGAGGTGAGCGCCGTCTGGGTTCAAACAAAACGTAACAATTCAAGACTTAAAGGGGACCTATTGTGCACAATTCACTTTTAATTCACATGGTCAGACACAATAATCAGGTAGGCCGTGGCATTTAAACGATGCCCAATTGGCACTAAGGGGCCTAAAGTGTGCCAAGAAAACATCCCCCACACCATTACACCACCACCACCAGCCTGCACAGTGGTAACAAGGCATGATGGATCCATGTTCTCATTCTGTTTACGCCAAATTCTGACTCTACCATCTGAATGTCTCAACAGAAATCGAGACTCAGACCAGGCAACATTTTTCCAGTCTTCAACTGTCCAATTTTGGTGAGCTCTTGCAAATTGTAGCCTCTTTTTCCTATTTGTAGTGGAGATGAGTGGTACCTGGTGGGGTCTTCTGCTGTTGTAGCCCATCCGCCTCAAGGTTGTGCGTGTTGTGGCTTCACAAATGCTTTGCTGCATACCTCGGTTGTAACGAGTGGTTATTTCAGTCAAAGTTGCTCTTCTATCAGCTTGAATCAGTCGGCCCATTCTCCTCTGACCTCTAGCATCAACAAGGCATTTTCGCCCACAGGACTGCCGCATACTGGATGTTCTTCCCTTTTCACACCATTCTTTGTAAACCCTAGAAATGGTTGTGCGTGAAAATCCCAGTAACTGAGCAGATTGTGAAATACTCAGACGGCCTGTCTGGCACCAACAACCATGCCACGCTCAAGATTGCTTAAATCACATTTCTTTCCCATTCTGACATTCAGTTTGGAGTTCAGGAGATTGTCTTGACCAGGACCACACCCCTAAATGCATTGAAGCAACTGCCATGTGATTGGTTGATTAGATAATTGCATTAATGAGAAATTGAACAGGTGTTCCTAATAATCCTTTAGGTGAGTGTATGATATCTACATATATCTTCTGTGGAAGTCTCAGGACCAAAAAAAATTTTCATCCAACCATTGCATTCGATCCAAATTGCATGTTGTAACATTATGTGCTTTGAGGTAATTTAACGCCATCTCTAGTGATGCTTTGTAGACTCTGCTCTAGTTCATGTGTGTTGGAGGATGAGTGGCTTTGGAGACACTCTGACGGGAAGTCCTTAAAGTGACCGTTGTTCTGTGCCAGAACAAGCTGCATTATGGACCTGGCTTCATGATTCTACTGAAATGTGGCCTCAAACCAGCGCAAGAGCTGAAGGGACACAAGTCACATATTCTAAGACCTGTAAACCTTTGAGTGACACTCACTTTAAGTGTCGCCTGTGCAGTTTTACTGTCATCTTGACTGCAGAGCAGGATGAGAGACTCCATCCCCATCACGGTTTCTTGTTCCAGCTGGATGACCTCTGACAAAATAATCACATTATTTTTCGTTTAAACATTCCCAATATTAAAGTGAAGGCTGAGGATGTCCTTTGAGTCTATACAAGCCAAATTGAATTATTGGTGAGAAGAAACCCACCTTTCTCTGGACAAGAAACAGCGATGCTGGTCAACACAGTGATTCCATGGGCTGCCACTGCCAGGTTACTATGGTAACAGCACTCCTGCGCCAGCTTCACCAGGTCAGTGTGACGGGGGGCAGGAGACGCCTCACCTGCGACATCCAGAGAGATCAGGTGGTTAAACTCACGTTGTTACATGAGAAATGTAAAGATACCTCGTTTGCATACACTTGCATAATATCAAGTTAACATGATATGTTTGATATAGATTGAGTTTGTACCTGTATTAGGGCTGAAGTAGTGTTTAATAGCGATGGTGCCAGATAGTGTGGAGAGGACAGAGAGCATTCCCAGCTTCAGACTGTTGTACGGGGTGCTGAGAGCGCACTCGCACAGCACCTACACACACATATGATGGAAATGATATATATATCGACATTTACTAGTAAGAAATGAACCAGCTGACTGTCACCATGAACATCTGTGACTCTCTGACCTGTATGTTCTTCCTGGTCCACAAGTGAGGAGCTTTTTTAGCCAAGAGCTTGAGATCCTGAATGGCGAGTCTTTTCACTGCTTTTCTGGGGTCCTCCTTCAAGTACTGGAGAAGAAGACGAATCTACAAGACAAAAAAAAAGGGGGGGGAGGCGGGGTTGATTTGTATAAGGAGGAATGACCTGCACATTCCCATTCAAAGATGGGTTTTACTTCACAGTAAAATATATATTTTTGCTGTAAATATATTAAATTCACTGCCTTTCAAGTTTAGTCGTTAAAGGGATACCGTAGTTTACCCAAAAATGAAAAAGACTTAATCATCTTCAGAACACTGAGGATGAGGATCTTTTTAATGAAATCTTCGGCGAGATTTCTGTCCCTCCATTGATTGAGTCGCTTCAGGAAATTTGGACTAAAGCGCTCGATTCATATGGGTTAGTTTTACAATCTCAGTTTATGAGCTTTTTGAAGTGACAAAATTAAACATTTTAATATTTATTTTATTCATAAAATAAACACCAGCAGCAAAAAATATAACGTTATAACACATGTATTCCTCCGCCAAGCAATGTAGTTCCAAAGAGGTTGCCAAGCAACACAAGCAGCAACAAAGAATCACAAACATTAATACTAATGTAATGTAGTCACAGGTGTGTGTTTGTTGAGTAATTTACAATGGCTTCGAACGCAGCTCAACCGATCAGAATCAAGGACCGGAACAGAGTTTCCGCTAGAAACAAATGGTGCTGGTTTCGTTTAACGGACATTTTGATGATATACCGGTCAAATATCGCCTCTTAATTAGTCAAGTTGAGGAAAACTGGAGGCAGGCTATGTAACTTAAAAAATGACATAATCTGGCCGTATAGAATGCATGCAACATGTTATTATTAGCCTACCTTTCAAATAGACGGAAAAAAACATGAACGTCCGATTGGCCTCAATCAACACCAATTGTTTTTTTTACTATGGTTTCACACACATTCACTTTTTGAAACATTGAGGCACGGATGTACCTAATACAAATAAATAAAACATCTCCAGTTAACTAGCAGATCATTCATTTAGTTTGCTATTAAATAAGAGATCTAGCGCTAAAATCAGTTGTTTTTGAAATCAAGCTGAGCGCTCATGTCCGCTGCTATCAGTTGCATGGACGGCGCGCTGCGCCGCGTTTCAATCTATCGCCGTTGCGGACAGGCAAATAGAGCAGCACAGGCGAAGCACAGGCGAAGCACAGGCGAAGCACAGGCGAAGCACAGGCGAAGCACAGGCGAAGCACAGGCGAAGCACAGGCGAAGCACAGGCGAAGCACAGGCGAAGCACAGGCGAAGCACAGGCGAAGCACAGGCGAAGCACAGGCGAAGCACTGCTACTTGGGCGCAGAGATATCACGCAACACCTGAAATAAAGCTTGACACAAAGAACCGGCGAAAGTAATGATTATGCATGAAACATTTGAATTGTTGATAAATTGATAAAGTTGACGATGCAGACTCGCCATCTTCGCAGTAGTGAACGTGCCTAGAGAGAGAAATGCACACTTCATATGAAGTGTGCACGCGCCGGCGCCTCCGTTTCCTGATTATATTGTCCACTATTTGCTTTTTTTTTATTAATCCAGGCAAATTTGTTGATGAAACATTTATTAAAATGAAGATACAATTTATACAAAACGAAATAAACTTTAAAGAAAGGCTTTCTACAAAACAAAACTTAAGTGGTCAAAATCTGACCCATTCCAAATGTTTTCCGATATATTGGTCATCCTATGATCCTATCTTACTCCTCTCATGCGGTTCCCTTTTCATATAATCAACATAGACGAAATAAAAAAATAATAACATTATATTATTTATAAATATGAAACGTATGTTTACGTTTTTTAACTTATAATAAGCATCACACCGCTCTGCTTTGCTCACATGCTCTGGTGTGTAGCCTAATGCATGTGTGCGTGCATGTGGTGGAGGGGTGCGATTTTCGAATAATAATCAACCCAGCGATCTTCGAATATTATTTTTGCTTGAAAATTTCGTTTTGTATAAATTGTATCTTAATTTTAATCAATGTTTCATCAACAAATTTGCCTGGATAAATAAATAAGAAGCAAATATAGTGGATAATATAATCAGGACGGAGGCGCCGGCGCGTGCACACTTCTCTCTATAGGCGCGTTCACTTCTGCGAAGATGGCGAGTCTGCATCGTCAACTTTATCAATTTATCAACTTTATCAATAATTCAAATGTTTCATGCATATGCCTAATCATTACTTTCGCCGGTTATTTGTGTCAAGCTTTATTTCAGGTGTTGCGTGATATCTCTGCGCCCAAGTAGCAGTGCTTCGCCTGTGTTTCCAAAAATGCATTTGCCCACCTATCTAAATGTAGGGGAGACCGTGAATAACCCCAATTTAAAATAACTAATTTAATAACTTTCAAACGGTAGAGGCTGTTCCTTTATAACATAGCCAAAGGTCTGGTGTTTTTTGCTTTATACATTTTAGGCTTATTCTCAAATTCATATTGTGTTAGGGGGGCGGGATTATTACGCAATTTTAATCTGACAATTTGACCGGAGAGATTTAATTTTGTCGGACATTTCATTTTTTTCCCGGCCAATGTCCGGTAATTACCGGACTACGGAAACCCTGGACCGGGACTATCCGTTTTATAAATAACGATACAGTGTGGTTGAAAACACAGCTTGTGAAGTGGTTTCATACCTATACATGACAACTGCTCTCTCTGGGTCAGCGGCAGGGCCAACCATTTGAATTTGAATGTTCCAGTATGATTTTGTTAAAGGTTTAATAGACACAGGCGAATCGTTGTCATTTAGGAATGAGATCGCGTGGCTATTTCAATCGAGATGTCAATCTTTTAACGATTAATTGATGACAGAGTTTTCATTAGCAGGTGAACTAACTCTTGAAGACAATATATGACACAATGTCTACAGCCTGACCTGCTCAGGGATATCGACGAGCGAGGAGGTGGCCAGCTGGGTGAAGGTGTGCAGAGTGACGATGAGCATGGCTGTGGACGGGTAGGAGGACACCAGCTCCTGGAGTAACTCTCTGCTGCACGAGGCCAGACTGGCGTCATGGTGCATGTGCTGGAGCATCGGGATCAACTTCAGCTTCAGCTCCACTGGAGTGTCCAATCCTTCAGGCAAACACACACCACCCATCAGACTGGAGAACACTTACACCAATGACGATGAGGTGATCACGTACCTTGAATCATTTCACTAATCTTGTTGCAAATCCCTGCAGCAAAATCTCTATTAAAAAAAAAGACTCAATGATTAAAATGTTTACGTTCAACATGTTTTCTATCTCTAAATAGCCATCATCCCACTTTATAATACACTGCCCGGCCCAAAGAAAGTTTGGATTTAAATAGGCAAATGATTGAGTGGGTCATTATTGCAGTGATTATAATGTTCTCGCATGTTATATGTTTGGCAACACTTCTAACCCTAATTGACGGAGTGTGTAGCTTTTCATTTCATAAACAACCATGTAGGAAGACACATCATGTCCATATTCTAGAACGACAAATTCAAGATTCATCAGCCTCATATTGTGAAAGAATGGTATTACCTAAATATAGACATTCACATTTCAAAGAAATTTCCACCTACAACAGCTTCTAAATTCATTTTAATATTTTGCCAGAAATTAACTAGTACCTAACCAAAATGTTTTTTTCATGACAGTTTGAAATGACACTTACTTAGAGTGTGAAGAGAAACTAGCAGCTGCGAAAATAGCCGCTTCTACTTCAACGTTATCATGAGAGTCCAGACTTTGCCGGATGCTGTGGTGGGCATTTTTCCTCTCTGGAATAATGGAGGCTAAGCTTCCCAAAATCCTGCCAAAATGCACAAAAAGACACAAAAACATATATTAACACAGTGTGTACATACAGTCACATTTTCCTTAGATGGTCTTCGACAGAATAATTGATAACAGAAATGTTATTAAATATTACGGAAGCTGACAAAAAAATGTGACTTTTGTAAAATAAAATGAAACATTTTGAGGAAAACCACTTGCAGTCGCACGCAGATGAAAGTACCTGAGAGTTATTGCTCTGGCAACAGGATCATTGCTATGGATGACGGAAAACACTCTTTTGACGAACTCGTCCACGTTCAGGATCTTCTCCAGGTGTTTCTCGCTCAGCTGCGTGACCTTCAGCACACAGAGGCGCAGGAAGTTGTTCCTAATTTGACAGGAGTGAATTTATAGATTCAGAACCTTTCATAAGAGACCAAACAAGAAGATTAGTAACATCGTGTTATTAAACAACTGTCATTATACAGAAATATTTGACAAATCAGATAAAGTATTTCACCCAGGTAATAGACAGCCTCAAGCTAATGAATATAGATTTTTTTATTATTATTATTGTATTTTATGTGCACAGTTACCCAAGTCTAAAGATGTCTGCCAGTTTCAGGAAGGCTGAGTTGATGAGGATGGGAAAGGGATACTTCTGGAAGAGTTTGGGGAAAAGGACCACGGCTTCACATTGCTCGCCCAGCTTACAAGACCTTAAACCTTTAGTTGTGCAAAAATAACAACAGGATTTTTTTCATTAACGTTACATTGGTAGGATATCTACAGATTTCATGTTCTCTGAATGTAAACAATCAGATATCAGATAGAGCGTATATGATATAAGGCACGTATAATTGAATGAAAACAGTCATGCATGCTCTGTGTTGTTTATGAAGAAGCACCTTTATCAAGCTCCATCAGCGCTGAATTGGCGTCCAGCTCCTGCTCGCCGTAAGCGGCCTCCGACAGAAACGAGCGCGCTGCGGAGAGCGACATTATTTATGACAAGACTACGAGAAAAGATATACTGCTTTTTTTAATCAATGCTTTATTCGTTAGATTATATAGACTTGGTGCATGCAGTTTGAAGTGGGTGACCCGGCTGCAGTGCACGTCACGTGGCCAGGAAGGATGTTGCGTCAGGTTTCCAAAGTGGGCGGGGCCTATGTGTCGGCGTTAACTCCGATTGGTCTCAGTCTCTTTATGTAAAACGGCTCTGTAAAAAATGTTTTACAGTCTATGGTAAAAATCCGTTTGCTCTTATTTATTTATTTATTTATTCATTTATCTATAATAAATATTATTTCATGTTAGTTACACGTGTGGTAAAAATAATTAATTAATAAAAATAGCATTAATGTTGATTTTTGCGTTGTAAATCACATCCAGAAATAGTCTTCATTCTTACAAATAAAAAAATAGCATAAATAGCTAGTTACATGCAAATCATTTCCCCTCTAATAGACAAATTAAATAGCATCGACACCAATTTCAGCCAAATAATAAAAACAAATCATGCTTTGGTAAATCATAATTATGACATAAAAATTCTGAGTTACGAAATCATAATTATGAGATAAAAGGTTGAAATAATGACACAAATGAAGAACTTTTTATATATATATATATATATATATATATATATATATATATATATATATATTCTAATTACAATTAAGGCTTAGTAACTTTTCATATCACAATTATGTTTTTTTTTAGTATGTCATAAAGTCTTAATACAGTCTTATGACAGTCATAAATAATATTCACTTTTATAATATCTAAGCATTTTTTTCTTATGTTGCGGAAATGGGCTTCCATAAATTGTGATAAACAGTGAAACTAATGGATTTTTTTTTCCAAAACAATAGATGCTTCTGGATTTATTTGTTTATCTGGATACTAAAGCATCCCAAAAAATAAAGAAAAATAAAGAAAATCTGCAAATGAGGTTAAATGTTACATTGGCACGTCCTGGGCCACAGAGTGCCTCTGGTGGCAAGCTTTGTAAACCAGCAGCCATTCCACTCTGTGCGCCTCAACCATAGGGCCTCAACACTTCCGGTATTCTGACGTATCGACCAATCAGAACAGCGAACGTCAATCTCGCGCGGAATTCGTCTTTTCCGCTTTTTCATTGTTCGCGGGAAACTGACCACTTCTGAATGAAACGTCTATCCAGCAGGAGCAATGACTCTTTTTCACCATGTTGTTGATCGAGGAGTTATAAAAAGACGGTTCAATGGTGAGTGCTAGAAGGATATGTCAGTGGGTATCTATGTTATTACGCTGTTTACTCACTCAAACATGCTTTAATAAGCAGGCGAGCGTCGAGTCTATCCGCTGTCCTCTCTGCTGGACGGGTATCAGTGCGCGCGACAGGACGAACACATTTCATATGGAGCCTCGGCTGCTGCTGTCCCGCCGTTTGGATGCACGTTTTCCTCTGGTACACCCTTAATTAAACATTCACACTGAGTTCACATGTAGTCAGAAACAAACGAGTGTATATGAGTAACCTTGTTTTGCAATGCTCAGCTCCTGGCCAACAGAACAGCCTTGCTGTTGCAAATGAAGAAGGGTTTGTGACCATCTTTAATACCAGAGAAAAACAGAGCTCTGTCCTGAAAGGTTGGTACCTAGATTCAAGACTGGCTACTAATGTAAAGCATAGCATTTATTAATATTTGTGAAACATTTGTTTTTGCAGAGTGGCAGGCACATGATAATGCTGTTTTTGATATTGCCTGGGTTCCTGGTACAAACAGCTTGGTAAGTTTTGCATGATTCCTCTGTTTAATGATGGGTTCAGTGCTTTGGACTAAATGAAATCTTCTGTGTTTTTATAAATATTAAGTATTGCTTTAAATGTGAATGTTATTTTACAGGTAACCGCCTCTGGTGACCAAACCGCCCGTCTGTGGGATGTTATCACTGCTGACCTGCTGGGAACTTTTAAAGGACATCAATGCAGTCTTAAATCGGTGGCTTTTTCCAAGCAAGAGAGAGGTAACTGACTCTACCCATCACATAAGACTGAATAATATTACTGTTCAGTATGTGCAATGCAAATTATATGTGCATGACATATGACTTACTATTTTTGCCATGTGCAGTATAATGAGACTGTATCCCATAATGCAGTGCACCCATTTTAACTCCTATTTTAGTGACACTTAACCAGATATACCGGTAATAAACTTTTTGTAACATCTTTCTTGACACATTTATTTGACTGACTACCAGTAATTGAGGCATACTTGTGTAAAACCACCTTGGCAGCTAACTGAAAGACGTTGAAGTGCTAAAATTACTGAAATAGAAATATTAAAAAGACTGTTTGTATGAAGCACAAAATGACTAAAACTTAATCTAAAATTAAAATGAAAAAGTCAAAAACATTATAATAGAGCATAAACTATGCTAAAAATAACCGAATAATAGGCATGAATGAATGAATGTGCACTGCATACTTGCTAATTTCTTTTCTAGATTTTTATTTTATTTTTTATAAACGTCTTCTCTCATTACAGCTGTGTTTAGCACTGGAGGCAGAGATGGGAACATCATGATTTGGGATACAAGATGCAGTAAAAAAGGTTCTTTGTTATTCCGACCACCGATCCTTAATAATGGGGCCGTTGAAATGTTTTCTAAAGCTCACCGAAAATGTTTTCATCCATCACAGATGGTTTCTACAGGCAAGTAAAACAGATCAGTGGTGCCCATATGAAACCTGAAAGATATACACCTCAAAACAAGAAGAGACGTGGGATGGCGCCCCCTGTGGTGAGTCAAACGACCTGACATTAATTTGCCTGCTGTTTTTTTAGGTATTGGGTTATCTTATAGCCAATATATTTTATGAGAATTCTCTGTGATTAGGGGTGTGCTATATATTTCATCTTTGATATCCTAATTGTTTTAATGATGTGCAATCTGACATTATCGAGTATGTCCCTCACAACCTGACATTAATTTTAGAGTGCAGGCTTTCATTAAAATGCATTTATAAATACTATGAGTATTTGTCTTTTAGGCTAGATTTATATCATTTGTAGGGCTGTCACGATTCCTCGGTTAAATCAGAGTACTCGATTGCAATTTAGCCATGTCGAGAAACCAGCAAAATACCGGAAGTGGCGCATTCCACAGTCGAGGATCCATGAACTGCATTATTAGACCGTTTTCTAAGGCTGCACGATGTATTAACCATTTTAAAAACTACATTATAGATATGCTATTGAGTGCTTTAATTATTTACATGCGTCTCAGAGCGGCTCCGTTCACAGAAGCTATTGTTTGCTTAGGTCCGTTTTAATTGGCACAAAAAAAATATCTGATTAATATAAAGGGAAAAATCAATTTCAACTTATTGGGAATTAATTTGTCACTGCTACAAACTAACCACCGCACAAAATATGATAGCAAAAACTTAAGAGTCTGCTGTCCACGGCAGTCCAAAACCTGCACAATAACAACACAATAACACACTCAGCAAAGTATCATCTGATCACGGTCATCAACAAAATCCTAGAAAATATAGAGGTTTTTTTGTCCATGTCGCACACTAGAGATGCGCGGATGGGCTATTATTTCATCCGCAACCGCATCACAAAACTCATCATCCGTCCGCCATCCATCCGCACCAACGTTTTTGACTGATTTTCAAAATCGCACCCGCCTGCCATCCGCTGATTGGGCGATACAAGGCGCTGCTGATGACAGCCGCGAGACTAGAAAGCTCTCAGAATATCAGCAGTGAACTCCGTCTCCGATCGGCGCGCAGGGACAAAAATAAACAAATAGCCTAAATTAAACGCACTTCGGCAAACCTGACCTTATCTGATAGGCTACTGTACAATATTTTCATTGTAGCCTAATAGAAAACGCATTTTGGCACATAATTTCAACATGCTGCTATTGTATGGGGCGCCAACAATGTTACGTGACAGTTCTCCATTACGGACGCGACGGTCGCGACCACTCTGTGAAAGTCTTTTAGTGCCGCTTTCAGAGACCTCAAACAGAAGCACAAAGCCTTTCTTTAAAGCGAATTTCGTTTTGTATTAATTGTATCTTAATTTTAATCCATGTTTCATTAACCAATTTCCTGGATTTAATAAATAAAAAGTAAATAGTCTATCTTGATTGTGTAGGCTATTTTTCATTATAAAATTTTAGCCTGTGTATACCGACATGGATCAATTATTAATATTAGATTTCATCTGTCTTTTGTAGTTATAGCTGATGGCGCACCAACAAACAAGCACTGACTTCGGCGTTTCTTTAATATTGAGGCTCTTTACTAGTTTATTATATGATTGTTAGGCCTGTTGATGGTATAAAATGAATTGCACTGTGCCTTAAAAAGACGCGCTCTCCGCTCTCTTCCCGTGCATTCAAAATTAACGGGAGTCTTCAGAACAGGCTCGTCCAGCGTCAACAGCACCGAACTTAGCTCCAATGTCAATCAACATCTGGGCCACTTGGTGGAATCCTTTACCAGAATTTTTTTTTGGTTGTAGGTATAGTCAGATAACAATATTTAACAATGTATACATATATTTTTCATTTGATTGGTTCAACCGCCCGCCACCCGCCCGAATTTAATTAAAATATTTTTTTTGTCACGTCATCCGCCCGATCCGCGGTTTATCCGCGGCTGTAACCGCCAACCGCGCATCTCTATCGCACACCCCTATCTTTTTATTAAAGATAATACAGTTGAAGTTCCATTTTTGCTAATTCAGAGCTGTTGTGTGTGTGTGTGTAGGACTCCCAGCAGGGTGTGACGGTGGTTCTGTTCTGCGACGAGAACAAGCTCATCTCCTCGGGAGCGGTCGACGGGTGAGTGCATGATGCAGTCCTGTACAGATTTCTTCGTTATTTTATACATGATTCTGAACTTTTTTTGTCCGTGGATGTCACACAATAATAGTCACGCTTTTCAATTTCATCTCCGGCTGTAATTTGAATGCTGACGGTGCCGAGATGAAATCTCCCAATAACATTCTGATCTCGTCATAGGATCATTAAAATGTGGGATTTGCGGAAGAACTACACCGCGTACTACCACAACCCCCTCCCTCTACAGACCTATCCTTACCCAGGCTCCTGCACACGCAAACTAGGTACACGGCTCACGTCCACTCGGTCATTAGGCCAATGGTAATGAGCAGTTGAGTTTTCACTGATGTTTTCCTCCGCAGGATATTCTGGTCTGTCACTGGACTCTACTGGCTCCAGACTGTTCTCCAACTGCACAGATGACAATATCTACATGTTCAATATCAGTGGTTTGAAAACCACTCCAGGTAAGGACAATTTATTATTTAATACTTGCTGTGTCTGATGTATTTGTTTTCTCTCTCCGTTTCTGAGACTGAGCTTTTACATTTGTTCTTTTTCACAGTTGCTGTGTTCAGTGGCCACAGTAACTCCTCATTTTATGTGAAGTCCAGTGTCAGCCCAGATGACCAGTTCCTGGCCAGTGGTTCGAGTGACCATCAAGCTTACATATGGAAGGTAATGAATAACTTCGAAAATTAGAGATCCGAGTATCTTAAAGTCTGCCCGAGGACATCTGTGGTCACTATCTGCACACAACTTTCTGATTTGCTTTTGTTTCAGATTTCAGACCCAAAACAAGCTCCCATGATGCTTCAGGGCCATAGTCAGGAAGTCACATCAGTGGCCTGGTGCCCCACCGATTTCACCAAGGTTAGCCCTTAAAAGTGCACGTGAAATAAAAGTATCTGATTGATGAAACTGAAGTTTTATATTGTTTTTTTAATATCCATCGCTTTCTCTGCAGATCGCTTCCTGTTCTGATGACAACACCGTTAGGATTTGGCGCCTGAACCGCAGACCAGAGAGCGAAAACTCATCGAACCGAGGCGCAAACATCGTAGGCTGGACACTTCGTAAAGTCCAGTCACCAACCAGAACACCTGGTAGGGTTTTTAGTGAAGTTGTTTTTTTACATATTTTTTTTAAATGTGTAAAAACCAATCAAACGTTTGGAATAAATCGTTTTTTTGAAAGAAGCCTTTTATGCTCAAGGCGGCATTTATTTGATTAAATCTAATATTAAATACAGCAAAATGGTAATATTTGGAAATATTATTATTGCAATTTAAAACACAGAATTTTTATATATTTTAAAAAGTGATTTATTCCTGTGATGGCAAAGCAAAATTTTCAGTTTCACAGAAATCATTTTAAAATGCTAATTTCATGAATCCGTTATTATTGGTATTAGATTTAATAATGGTCAGTTATTATTGTTAATAATATCAATGTTGCAGTTTGATGCTTAATATTTTTGTGGAAACTGATACATTTTTTCAGGATTCTTTGATGAATGAAAGACTCAAAAGAACTAGAACTAGAAATCTATAGTAATCTTGAGAATCTCTTTACTGTCACCTTTTGTTCGATTTAATGTGAATAAAAGTACTTCCTTTAAAAAAAACCTCTTACCCCAGTTTCAAATTGTACTTTATCATAGTTTACACAAGTATTAAGCAGCACAACTGTTTTCAACATTGATAAGACATGTTTTTTTTAGCATTAAATCATCATATTAGATCATGTGACACCATAAATCACTTTTTTAAAATCTATTCAAATAGGAAACTGTTCCTTTTTAAATTGTAATATTTTACAATGTTACTATTTTACTGTATTTTTTTGATAAAATAAATGTGAAATTCTTAATTATCCCAAACTTTTGAGCGGTAGCATATAGCTATAATTCATAATTGAAATATTTGGTTTCTTGATGAGTTCTGATTCGTCTCCTCAGGCCGTTACAGCCCCGTTGAGCTCACTCCAGCCAAAAGTCCTGGTTCAGAGAGGGTGGTCTCTCTGGCTTCACCCCAGCCTGCTTCTTGTGCCCCTACGGGTGCTGATTTACCCCTACCATCCAACACCTCTGCACCTTCAGCCAAGCTCAGCAGCCCCAAAATCCCCTCGTCTATCCAGCAGTGGTTCAGCCGCAGCAGTTCCCCGGGTCACCAGGGCACATCTCCTCTCCGTAAGGTGCTCACGCCAGTCCTCCAGGGCCCTTCATCAGAGCGCCGTGCAAAGCGACGGCTGGAGACGGGGGATTGCGCTAGATCTGGTTTGGGAGGGGAGAGTGAAGGGGTGTCTGAATTGTATCCCGACGTTAAGCGGAGCAGGAGTTCGGTGAGCGCGGAGAACTGTTCTGAGGAGAAAGGGGACCTATTCAGTTTGCAGACCGATGAGAGGCTCTGCTCGACTGGTCAAGCCGGCGCTGGCAAAGAGAACAGCTCTCCGAGAAGGAATGATTGGCTGTCGGTGATCAGTCAGAGATTTAAAGGATCGACTCAACCCAAAAGCCCAAACGGCAGCAGCAAACGGCAGGATGCAAGAACACACAGCGCTCCAGTGAGTAGATGCATGAAAATACATCACTTGCAGTCACACTTGATATAATCAGACACGTTTGTCCACTGTTTCAGTGCCCTTGGATCCAGATTTTTTTTTTTTCTCCATATAGATAAATCAATAGCATTCTGAGCCATGAACCAAACAAACCAACTCCAAGATTATATCAATTGCAACATTACAAACATTGATTTGAAAATTAAAAAAATCAGAAAGACTGTCTTGTTGTGGCATTTAACTACATAACCCACAAAGCATTGCTTTTGATCAAACAAGCATACAGTTATTATAAAGCCGATTGATTTATACACAGAATAGTTTTTTTTAGATATTAACTTTTATTCAGCAAGGATGCAATAAATGATCAAGTCTTAAGTATTTCAAACAAATGCTGTACTTTTGATTGTTCTTTTTATCAGAGAATCACTGAGAATCAAATAAATGTATCAGTTTCCACAAAAATATTAAGCAGCACAACTAATAAGAGATCCGCATATTTGCTGCTCATTACTGGAGGATCATGTGACACTGAAGACTGGAGGAATGATGCTGAAAATTCAGCTTTGATCACTGGGAAAAATTACATTTAAAAATGTGTTCAAATAGATTTTTTTATTTATTTGTAATATTTATCTTTTTTTTTTTTAGCTCACCTCGAAAACGAGATCACATCTCAAGGGGTTTTCCTCTCAACAATAAATTGAACAAATGTGTGCATAGTTTGATCAAGAGCTCGGAGTGAGCTGCAGTGTTTATATATAAAGAAATAAATATGAATAATAATTTTATAAATATTCATTTCAAAGAAAAACCTTTTGAAGCTAATTGTTCAATCTGTTTTGGGAACTTGTAGTTCGGTTCTCTTGGTCCTTTTGGTCCGAATCACAGATCCAGGTAATTTTCAAGACCTGTCAAACTATCTTTGTGGTAAAATGGAGCAGGGACCTGACAAATGTGAACATACCCTAAAATGGGACTTTTACTTCCAGAACCTTAATGTTTTAGTAGTTCTGAATCGTTCTCTAAAATATATATATATTTTTTTTTTTTGTGGCCAAATGATCATATCATATCTTTTGTCTTTTTAGGCAGCAATATCACCGCGTCCCATGACGGTCATCTCTCCAACGCCACACAAGAAAGCATCACCCTCCAGACCTATGAAAAAAATCTCTAGCTACTTTATGAAAAGAACCCAAGACTGATTCCTGTGTAGGGAGAGAGTAAAGTGTCTAACATACGACACATTAAGTCCAGGTTTTCATTAGACAAAGCAAATATGCAGATACTACTTGTATTTATGTATGTAATGTGTATATTTTTTTTAATCTAGTTGTATGTTTTTAAATGTAAGTTTAATTTCCTAGAGAAGGGTCAAATTGATAATAATTTGTGAACATTACACAACTAAATGTCATTTGACACCATAATTAAACTCTACAAGTTCTCTGAATCTTCCATGTCTATCTGTGATGCATTGAAAATAGTTTTTTTGTAGACACTTTATTCGATGTAACATGCATTTTAAAGCATTTGCATTTATATCAAATTCTAAGTAAGTCTAATAAGCATAGTTTGTACTTCATAATTTTTTTTTTTTTTAGCTTTCCAAATGTATAATGCCTCTTATTTGAGCATGTCTGTCCTTAAACGTGGGGTCACATTTTCAGAGTTTTATATTGATTGTAAAGCAGCACTTTACATAACTAACCCATTTTCAATTTGTACAGTGCCTTTTAGTTATTGAATATCAATATTGCAGTGAGTTTAAAAATGATTTGAACACTTTTTGCATTGTACTGTACACAATAGTCCTTTTTTCTCTTCTTTTAAGTTTACATGATTTGCAGGTTCGTCCGGAATGTGACTTGACCTGACAGTTCTGCTTCTGTGTTTTGATCCTACTAGTTCTTGTTTTGCTTGTTTTTGCCTGAGGTCATCAGCATAGTTGATCAAAACTATTCTGCTTTAGAAATGAAAGCGATAATTCACCCACAATTGACATTTTTGTCGTTTACTCACCCTCATGTTCCAAACCGTATGAGTTTCTTTCATCTTTTAAACACAAAAGAACATATTCTGAAGAATGTTGGTAACAAAACAGTTGCCTGTAGCCATTGACTTGCATAGTAGGAAAAAAGTACTATGGAAGTCGATGGCTACCGTCAACTGTCTGGTTGCTAACATTCTTTAAAATCTGGTTTTGTGTTCAAAAGAAGAAAGAAACTCAGGTTTGGAACAACATGAGGGTGAGTAAAAGACAAATTTTTGGGTGAACTATCCCTTGAAGTTCAGTTTTAACTATAACTCATTTCAAATTAAAATATGCCTTTTAATATACTAATATTGTTAGCAGAAATGTGAATTTTCAAACCCATGTGCCTTTCTTCTTTGTAAAGGAGATTATGTAAAAAGACAGTCATTCCACTTCTGGTCAAAAACGATGCAGTAAAGTAAAAGTTGACTGAATCAGTAACATTCTCACATTTTCTGTTCCAAAGAAGAAAGTCGTACAGGTTTGGAACAGGGAGAGCAATGTTTTGTTTATCTCCGCATTTTTGTATTTCGAGTTCATTTTGGGGTGAGCTGTTCCTTTAACTGACTCGTTTAGGCTACAAGTCTTACAAACTTACTGTTATTTTGTGAGCAATCGTTGAAATTTTGTACTTATTTGTTCACTTTTTTTTTTATCATTATTATTAAATATATTTATTATGTTGAGTGGTTTAACGTTTGTTTGTGAGAGTTCAAGGATACAGAACCTCCTGACTGTATTTCCCAAAATACCATTAAAACAAGAATCTGATTGGTCAATGGGCGGGGCTTACTATTTTCTCGAACGGTCATTGGATGAATCTTCTGTCTCTCAAGCGCGCCACGGGACTTTATTAAATTTAGACCCCAGTGAGGCGTAACAGCGGTTGAATGAAGTTCAGCGGATCAGAGGAATTTTACGGCCCTGCGGATTCACATTTAAACTCTTTCCTCGCTTCGGTTATACATGGAGCCGGTGTCAAGCGAATGGATAATCATGACTCAGTGTTTCGGTTGTGTGTCGTCTTGAGTTTGAGTTCGGTTATGTGGAGTAACAGGTTTATTGAGGCACTCAGAATGATAAAAAACTACTGTTAACTACGTGTTTACATTTACACGTCACCAAAAATCATCATCGCAGGACACCTGTGTGTTTTTGGAGAGCATGCAGCCTTCATGAGTGCCGACAGTGCGTGTCGTTGGATGGGGTCTGGTGAGTTTGATGTGTTACAGCGCAGTCAATGGGATGTCAGTCAGAATTGAACACGTTTAGGGCTCACACGGACACTGTAAACGCAGCTCGTTGGATAGACCTGCTTTGGAAATGTCGGCGATATCCGCGGCCGAGAAAGTGGACGGATTCACGCGGAAGTCTGTGAGGAAGGCTCAGAGACAGCGGGCGCAGGGCTCGTCTCAGTTCGCGGTGAACAGCAGCAGGCCCGCGGCTCCCGAGATCTCGGCGCTCCCGCAGCTCAAAGGTAAGAGGATAAAGCCTGGAAATAGACTCTCAGGCTCCGTCTCAAACCCGTGCGAGCTGCCTAACTCACCTAGACAGCGTTGTGGTGCCTACAATGCTTTAAAAAGTAACAGCTACAACTAATAAACTATAATAAAACACGCATGAATGTTTTAATCAGGCTTTTAAAGTTACCTATTTGTATCTCTGATAAGCTTCAAGTGAAGTATTTACAGCAGGCCCATAACTGTCTGCTGGGAGACTCATGTGAGTGTGTTTGGGTGTAGACTGTAAGCACCAATTGTGTCAACATTATGTCTCCGAGCCTCTTCTTATCAAGGGAAGCATCTTTATTTCGTGGTCTAACCTGTGTTTTCGCACACTTCCTGTCCTCTTATTTTTGCCTTTGGAAGTCACGTGGTTGTCAGTTCTGTAAATCTGTCAATAGAGTGCAACAGTGCCCGCCCACTTTTTCGGTGGCCTTGGTCCCAGAACTATTTTTTTTTCCATAGGGATTTTGAAAAAGTCTTGGTTAAAGAGTTATAAAAGCCATAGCAGGCATGTACAAGGTTAAATTCACAACATTAAAAACTTTGATTTGAAGTAATAAAGTATTTGAAAATCGGACACAAAGACTGTACTTTACCTGTTGTCTACATGAGAAAGAACGGAAGGAGCTAAAAATGAAATTCAACACTGCTCATAATATTGCATATAAAGAGCTGCCTTTCACCAAATTTACCTCAGATATTCATGAAGAAGAATAAGATTGTCGTATGTCTTGCGCACACACACACACAGTGTTTATAGGATGCATTAGGAGGAGGCCAAGGACTTTGGCATTCAACCTGAATCATGGACCGTAGCATCAAGGAATCGGGATCAGTGGAGGGCTCAACTTCACAAAGGAAGACAACTAGACCACGCCAACAACCTTCTAAAGTTGAGGGAAAGATGGTTGAAGTTAACCAACATGGACTAATGTGTACTACCCAAGCATTGTCATTCTTGACAGACGCATGCCTAAGAGGAGGAGGCCAAACTATACTCGTTGGCCAAGTGATGCTGACGTTATTATGGTGATGGTCTGCGACACTGGTTCAGATTCTGCGTAAAGAACAATTCTGTGTGACTGTATGTAGTTAGAAAAGCCATTTAGTTCCTACTATAAGTGAATGAATGTTATTTCCCAGGACATCCACAAGATAGATGAAAATGCTGATGCTGTAAAAGGAGGGCAGACGTGACAACACGTGACAAAATTAAAACATGTTTATTATTTTGTGGCACTTAAAGAAAATAATTTGGCACCTATTTTATTCCCCCTTATAGGAGCCAATGGCTCCTTGATTGATTTGGGCCAGATAAGGCCCGGATAGGTATGCTATCTGTGGAGTTACTATGGCATTGGCGGCAATATGCCGTATCTGGCCCACACACATCAAGCTGGTTTGAGTGTGAGTTGTGGTTTGCTGTATGTGGTCCAGAGGTGGCCCATGTGACCACTGCCAGAAGAATGTGGGAGATGTGGGCCACAACTGGCCCAGATATCATTTTCTATCTGGGTCACATCTTCGTTCAGAGAGAAAACGGGACTATGTCATATACGTTTTTTCGCCTTTTCTACGTGTAAAAGCATTAAAGGGATACTCCACTTTTTTTGGAAATAGGCTCATTTTACAACTCCCCCAGAGGTAAACTGTTGCGTTTTACCGTTTTTGAATCCATTCAGCCGATCTCTGGTTCTGGCGGTACCACTTTTAGCATCGCTTAGCATACATCATTGAAGTGGACAAGACCATTAGCATTTCTAAAAAAAAATATGACCAAAGAGTTTCGATATTTTTCCTATTTAAAACTTGACTCTTCTGTGGTTACATCGTGCACTAAGACCGATGGAAAATGTAAAGTTGCGATTTTCTAGGCTGAAATGGCTAGGAACTATACTCTCATTCCTGCGTAATAATCAAGAAACTTCAATGCCGTACCATGAGAGCAGCAGGCGTAATGATATGACGCAGCGCCTGAAAATAGTCCCGTTGTGTTGACAGAAGGTGGCCTATTTTCAGGTGCTGCGTCATATCAATGCTAATGGTCTTGTCCACTTCAATGATGTATGCTAAGCTATGCTAAAAGTGGTACCGCCAGAACCGGAGATCGGCTGAATGGACTCAAAAACGGTAAAACTCAACAGTTTAACTCTTTAAAAGTGGAGTATCCCTTTAAGGGAAGCAGTTTGAGTGTGAGACGAGAAGATTCGCCGGATAGCAAATCTATTAAATCTGTCACCGATTAAACCCAATGCATAGGCTATCACTCAATAAAACAATCACACTGCTGAGAGTTTTTGGAAGTTTTGTATTGTGTTTGGTTAAACATTACCTTTGAGTATGACTCAGTTTATTTGCTTGTGAATTAGCAGAACTTACAGACAGCCACCGTAAAACTGTTTCAAGCTTCAAGAGATTTGATTTTGGTTGTCGTGTGTTGAAATAAATATAGAAAAAAAAACAGTGTGTCGGTGTCTGTCTGCTGAATGGGACACACAATCTCTGATATCCCTCCGTGGCCATGCGAAAGTGAATGTTTACAGTGACAACAAACTTCTATAAACGTTTCCAACAAAGACATGATCAGCTTATTGTACACATTTTGATTTGGACATTTCTAGTGTGACGGCTGAAGCAGCAGCGAGCGTCTAGCATGGGGCAGTGTTTTCATAGTGAACAGTTGGAGTGTAACGGATCAAATTACTCACGGTTTGGTTTGTATCACGGTTTTAGGGTCACGGTTTTAGTACGGTTTGGTATGTTTAGGGAAAAAAGGACTACTGTCAAATAAAGAAAATAAGAAAAAATAATCAAACCATATGCAACCGCACAAATAAATACAAAAGAGCAAAGATACAAATAATAAAGTTACAAAGATACAAATAAATCAGGTATCTAACAGTAGATTTCAGGTGCAGAAATTGAATAAAGTAATCACATGTAACATTGCATATTTGACTGTATAAATTAAAGAGTCATTCTTATTAAAGTTACAAAAGCTGTTGAGTCAAGAGCACTGAGTGATCTCTTTGTCTTTTGTTGTTTGGTTAAAGGGGTGGTTGATTATGATTTCACTTTTCTAACTTTAGTTAGTGTGTAATGTTGCTGTTTGAGCATAAACAACATCTGCAAATTTACGACGCTCAAAGTTCAAAGAAAAGGGAGATATTTTCTTTTAAAGAAATTGCTTTTTAAGGACTACAACAAACGGCTGGTAGGAACTACACAACATTCCTCCCGGGTTAGTGACATCACAAACCCTAAAATTTACATTAACCCCGCCCCCGGGAACGCGATTTATAGATTATGATGACTGAATATGCTAATCAATGACTAGAACTATTCATCAACTAACCATTCAGAAATGTCCTGTTGCTTCTACATGTCACTTCTTCTCGAGTCTCTCCATCATTGTCTGACTCCGATTTAAACATAAAAGGATAAAAGTTTTAGAAATTTTTAGTGCGTGTGTGTGTGAGGTAGAAGGACACAAGCTGTTGAAACTCCGCCCCCTGTGCCGGGAGCTGCAGCTCATTTGCATTTAAAGGGACACACACAAAAACGGTGCGTTTTTGCTCACCCTCTAAAAGTGACAATTTTAACACGATATATAAAAATATCTGTGGGGTATTTTGAGCTAAAACTTCACATACACACTCTGGGGACATCAGAGACTTAATTTACATCTTGTGAAAAGGGCATTATACCACCCCTTTAACATTAAACACAGACAGCAGGAATATTAGTCTCCTGTCACTTTAAGATATAATGCACGGATCCAATTAATGCCCGTGCGTTGTCTTTCTTGACCGTTTACGTTCACTTAAGACGAAACCGACTATGTTTGCTAGAATACTCGCCAAGACGGGCAAGTTGACAATTTCTGTGTGAACTTGTCCGTTCAAGCGCAAGATTTGAAAGAGAACTCAATATGTTCTCGCTCTCTGAGACGCGGCTTTCTGTGCGCGCTTCGGATGAGTGCGAGTTCTCTTTTGGGACGTTCTCGTATTGGGAAGCAAGAACGTGTATCCGTCGACAGAAACATAGATTAGCCGAACTCTGTGTTTCTGGTTTACGTGTTGTTGTTTTTTCAACAAATCATATTATGGTTTGTCAGATTTGAGATGAACCGCGGTGCAAGTGCGTGCTGAACTGTGGGTGGAGAATGATACGGTTCACGACTTCAAAACTTTAGTGAAAACATCAAACTATCATGCAATGCAATAAAAGAGCTTCTCTTCCCTACCAACAATTACCATTGAGGAATGTGATTATTGTATTTAAAGGTAAAAACAAAACGAAAGGTGCAGGTATATCTGTATTAATATCAGTATCAGTAGTAGAGGGTGATCCTCCTGAGATGGAGGCGCCGTCCCAGCATGCAACGCAGCGTGACAGCGTCACATTCTCTATATACTGACATTATCACTCTCCAGGGACGGGCCACGTAGCCATGGCAACCACACGCCCGGGGTGTTGATGGGAACCTCAACAAATTCAATGACTCATCCTGTGCGTGTTCTTGCATGTGTGCGCGGGGGCTAATAAAAGTAAGGCAATCAATGAAAGCGTTTCTGATGTTGGCTTGATTTGATCCGGTGGCTTGCGGTGAATGCAGTGACTCTATAAGCAGAAGTGGTCTGGGAAAGACAGGGCCACTGGCATTCGGATCGGTTGCATAAGGTGTATTAATAGAGCAGCAGCGGGGTTGTGTTGTGTTTGAACCCCTCCTGCTCCGAGTGCGAGTGGCTTACACTGCTGTTCTCTCAAAAATAACATCATGAGCTGAAGTTTACAGAGGCCTGAAGCAGATCGACTGTGGCGCTAAAATGTGGTATAAAAAGAGCCACGAGTAACTGAAAGAAAACCTTTTAGGAGACATTAAAAAAGGGATTTTTTAGTGTTTATACATTTTATCTCTGTTTGGATTTACTTAGAAAAAGCTACTGTGTCTGTCAGTACCATGGTTTAGTGATGGTACACAACTGTACAAAAAAGTTTGATGTAATATTGTGAAATATTATTACAATTTAAAACTATTTGTAACAATGTAAAAGTCTTAAGGTCCTTGCACACCGAGTCCTTGTGCGTATTCGTCATCTAATGCATTCTTGCTGAATGAAAGTATTAATATCTTTTAAAAACCAACAACTTTTGAACAGTAGTGTACATGTCCAAAAAAACTACTTTTCTAGTGATAGTTTGTGAACCTCCCGTGTCCTGTATTAATGAATTTTAATACAATGCGAAATGATTTTTAGTGAAGCATATTGAAGCACGAATTATTTATGCTGTTCACGGTCAAAGTTCATGTCAACTAAATGTCCGTCTGGTATTTATAGAGCCCTGTTGATTTATTATTGGTGTAAACGGTGTTTGTTGTAGACATGGGTCATATTTACTACATTACCATCTATATTACAGTCAAGAGTCCATGTGAAAATAGACCATCAAAACTTAAAATTAAGTCCATAACCTGTGGCACTTACATTTGAAGGAATATACAGTATGTTATAAATTCTTTATAGGCTATGCATGTGGTAAAATGGTTTTGATGGATGATAGTGAGTAAGCTCTAACCCTCAGTAAATGCTGCAGTTTTCTGAGCGGGCTCTTCATGTGTCACTCACCCAGCCGAGGTCACTGGTATTAGAGTGAATTATGTAAGATAAGATCCTTCGAAGTACTTCTTCCAACTCTGGTGGCCCGGGGGTTGCAGGCGACAGGATAGAGCAACATATGAAACATATGAGGAATGAATGTGGATCACGGACCATAAAGGCATAATAAATATGACTCGTACACTATATTCTAAGAGCTCTGAAGCCATATGGAAAGTAATTTTTCTTTGCTGCACACAATGGATGCATGTGGGAATGTTTCTCTGTGTTTGATTTACTGTGATGTTTCTCTACAAGAAGGCGCAAGCAGTGACATGATGTTTCCATACAACTATTTTTATGCAAATTTTAAGATATCGCATTAAAAAAACGCTGAATGGAAATGGCAAGTTGCTCATAAATTCTAGAAATGCACATAAAAAAAAAAACGTATTTGAAACGTAACACATTCGATTTTTTTATCCGATGTAGGGCTGCAACTAACGGTTATTATGATAATCAAGTAGTCTATTACTTTTTTGATCAATCGGATGAAAAATCAAAAAACTATTACATTACAAATATTTTTTTTTACAATTAAAAAATTGTAATTAAAAATAAATAACTTTTTTTTATTTTATTTTTTTACATTTTGATCTTAAACAATTTTATTCCCTATCCTGCCCAATGCTGTCCTCCAAACTATGTGTAATATAAAAGCCTATGAAAACATATTTAGTGAATATCTAGCCTATGTGAGCAGAAAAAAGGTTCAAATACAAACATTATATTCTAAACCTAAAAACAACTGTTTGCTTATGCTTACTATTTTAAAGCAGGAATTAAAACGACTTGCACATAAAGTGTGACGGAAACATTTATTTGGGTTGAATAATTTTGATTGCATCTGTGTATAAACTAAACATGAACTGGTGCAATAACATCTTGTTTCTGAGCTGCCCCGCTGTAGAATGGCCTCCATTCTTACTCCCGTTCATCCAGATTACTGGAATTAGACACACGACGGTGTAGATTACAACATTCTAGTCCACTCAAGCATTCAGAGAGCTCAGTGCATGTACACACTACACACACTCAAATATAATTGGACTATAAGATACCAAAGACTTGCATGTGCTTTTTCTATAGCAACATCAACCATGTTTTAATAAGAGTGTGATTTCTAGTTGAATTAAATGTCAAGCGTAAATGCTTTTTAAATGTCTTTTAATCCGACTTTTTTGTTTTATTTGGCCTAGTTGCAATAAATATTTAATTATGTCATGTTACCATGTTCCGGTAAGAACATCTTTTTAATCAGGCTTGTCTTCACTGAAATTAAAGGGCAAAATCTGAAGGATGTGTCCAGATACGTTCTGGTCATTGAGTATCATGTACTGTAAAGGCCTGTTCACACTGCACCGACAGACTCAGACCGCCACCAGACTACAGCACGTCACTTCTCAGACACTCTTATTCAGATTCTGCATGTTCAATCGGCAAAAACAAGCTCCGACAGATGCCAACAGACTGCGACAGGGGTAACGCACTGATCCGACACATCCCCACGAAGTGTTGCCGTCTCGCGGTGCTGTGTGAATTGGCCTTAAAAGTATAACATCTCTTTGATGTTTTTGTTTTACTTTGATTTGTTTTGCTTTGCTTTTTGTTTTGCGTTTTGCTTTGCTTTTTGTTTTATTTTATTTTTGTGTTTTGCTTTGCTTTTTGTTTTGTTTTGTTTCTGTTTTGCTTTGCTTTTTGTTTTGTTTTTGTGTTTTGCTTTGCTTTTTGTTTTGTTTTTGTGTTTTGCTTTGCTTTTTGTTTTGTTTTTGCGTTTTGCTTTGCTTTTTGTTTTGTTTTTGTGTTTTGCTTTGCTTTTTGTTTTGTTTTTGCGTTTTGCTTTGCTTTTTGTTTTGTTTTTGTGTTTTGCTTTGCTTTTTGTTTTTGCGTTTTGCTTTGCTTTTTGTTTTGTTTTTGTGTTTTGCTTTGCTTTTTGTTTTGTTTTTGTGTTTTGCTTTGCTTTTTGTTTTGTTTTTGCGTTTTGCTTTGCTTTGCCTTTTTGATTTAAATTAGTCAAATCCATAGATCTCATTCGTGTATAAAAATGTTGATTATTGAATTAGACCGTACAGTAGAATGAATAAATGATTTCTTCACTGTTTCAGATGCATCTTCCACAGAGCAGCATGCGCTGTTCATGCAGAAACTACAGCAGTGCTGCGTAATCTTCGACTTCTACGACACGGTGACTGACCTAAAGTATAAAGAGACCAAACGGGCCACTCTCAGTGAACTCGTGGATTATGTGTCCACTAACAGAGGGGTTCTGGTGGAGCCGGCCTACCCCGAGATCACCACCATGGTCAGCATTCACGTGATGTCCACCAATCTTTAAAATGAATGTATTTGTTTTTAGCAAAAATAATCCTCTTTTCCTTGGTGATCTATAGTCAAAAGCAAAGTCCAAATTGTTTGTTCACAGGTTAGCACAAATATTTTCCGAACACTTCCACCCAGTGAAAACCCAGACTTCGACCCAGAAGAAGATGAACCCACTCTAGAGGCCTCCTGGCCTCACATGCAGGTTAGATGATGCTCTGACGTTTTGTGGCTTATTCTTTGCATATTAACATTGTAAATATTTATGAACTATTATACTTCATTTACCTCATAGACCGCAATGCATGTAAATAAATGAAACGAGTCAACTTTAAGACTATAAGACCAGCTTGTAAAGGTTATAAAGAATATAATTGTTGATGTAAATACATACACTAGTTCATTTACATTGCTTACATTTGTTTGTTTGTTTGAATGAATGTTTGTTTTTAAGCTATATGTTCTAGGGCTGGGTGATATGGCCAAACAAATCATGAGACAATTTTTCAAATCAGTCGATAACGATAATTGTCACGATAAATGTCCGATCTTTTTTCTTTCACGTTTAATGGCAGATTTTTGCCCCTGAGTGAAAGTTGTAGAAACCAGACTGTCAATTGTGTTTTTTAACTACTCTTTATTGTCAGAACATGACAAACACTGGCCAAACAGGTGAACATTTCATGAACATCTGAGGTAGAACATTCAAAGCATTTTTGAGTTCTTTACACTGTATTTTTTCCTTAACAAAATAAGTGTCTTGATAGAAATGTCTTCGTTTTTGCATGTTCTAACAGGTAATAATTGTTCAAATCATGGAACTTGTCTTGCCTGACTTTGATGACGGTCGCCCAGCCCTACTATGTTCTAATATCAGTTTCTACATGCTGGAAGCATTAAATTGTTTTTTGTTAATTTTTTCAGTTGGTGTACGAGTTTTTCCTTCGATTCCTAGAAAATCCAGACTTCCAGCCAAGTACTGCCAAACGTTACATTGACCAGAAGTTTGTGCTACAGGTACATGTGCTTTATATTAATTAATGAACTACAAATATAATACACAAATAAAAATAATAAAATCTGGGCTTTTGCCATGTTTTAAAGGAGCAGTAAAGATATAAAAAATGTCTTAAAACAGGATAAATTTACCTGAAGCAATATTGCATGAAATATTAAGACTTGAATAGATAAAATATATATTTTTTTCTCTCTTAAAACGGCTATAAATAAGAATTTTCATGTATTAATCGCTTTTTTTCATTGCCAATGTGTGAACAGTTTGAAACGAAACGTAGAAAAAAGAGGCTATCCGCGACTTCCTAGGTAGTCTATGAAAGTAGACTGTAGACTGATTTTTATGCGAAGCACTCGGGACGTTTTTGACGGGAAAACCAAAAGGATGTGACTTTTACACACGCTCCTGAGATCCTCTCTTCCGCTCAATGACACATGAAACGATTGCTTATACAATGTTCAGGATAATGCAGAAAGAGCCATTCTGTACTGTAATGTCATGCAAAGAAATGGTGTTAATTCAAACTATAGTCTCACAGAGCCAGATCTATATAGTCTATAGTCTCTATTATACTTTATTATACTTTAATGACCTCATCTGTCAACATGATGTTGCAGAGCTGGTGCAAACATATCCACATCACTAAGATCAGATGCTTTCTTAACCGCCGTTTTCTCACAGCAGTCGTTTGTGTTATTGAGGGGAAAGCGTGCAGCACATATTTACATATTCATCTAAACATCACTCTCAGCAGCGTGGATGGAGTCTGGACGTTCGCTAACAGTATATT
This sequence comes from Rhinichthys klamathensis goyatoka, assembly GCF_029890125.1. NCBI lineage: Eukaryota > Metazoa > Chordata > Actinopteri > Cypriniformes > Leuciscidae > Rhinichthys > Rhinichthys klamathensis. The sequence goes on from NW_026606722.1 coordinate 2,302,422, forward strand.
ACTGCAAAAAGGTATATGAGTGAATATATCGGGGTCTTTGAATCACGTTCAGTCTCTTGCATGTTACAGGTGTTGCTAATAACAAATTCTACATATAGAGAGATTTATTCTTAAAAAGCAACAACTTGGTGTTTTTCTGGCTCCAATGGGAATAAAAGAAACGCAGCATCATTCAACATATTATCTCAAAACAAGTCATATCGGTTTTACCAGTTGTGATCCTGAAGTAAATGTATCCTGTTTTGAGGATTTTTAGAAAAATATTAAGAAAGCTTTTTTTTCCTAGAAGACCACATAATCTATTTAATTTCCCACTCTGACATTTACAAATGAAGTAGAAAATATTTTGAAATCTGAAATGATATGCTTGGAGACAGGCCTGCCTCAGTCAGTCCCTGTCCCTGCGTAAACCGCTGGGTCATCAGCTGTCCATATCGACCCGGTCATTCCCCCTGAGCGCACTGAATGCCCTGGAATGTGGAGTCAGTGTTGAAGGTGGTAAAGCCGAGTTTCCATGATGTGAGCGTTTCCTGGGCTGCTTTAAATAGCGCCCTGTTTACGCCACAGGAAGGAAAGAGGCAGCATTGCAGTCCAGGCTGGGATGAAGAACATAATGACAGGGGGTTAAACAGACAGCAGACACAAGACAAAAAGAGTCATTCTAGCAGCGACGTGGTGGATAGCGTTCACTGATGCCCTGATGCATTATTTTTCCATTTGGAGATGCTGTTGTGCAGGAATTACTCATTTAAGCTTAAAGATGGAAAAGTCAAATGAAACTGCATTTTCTACTCATATTTGTGAAAAGGAAATTCAACGATGTTGAAAAAATGTAGGATGGAACTCGATTTTATTTGTTATATTTATTAGTTATGTATCTTTTTGTTAATTGGTGTTATTTTTTTTTATGAAAGATTACAAATACGGGAAAAATGACACCACATACACACTAGCACTCAGTGTGCTAGTCTTTTATGCTCCCTGAAGTCGCATTTATTTGATCAAAATACAGTTAAAACAGCAATATTGGGAAATATTATTACAATTTAAAAAAAAACTGATTTCTAAATAATATATTTAAAATGTAATTTAATCCTGTGATCAAAGCTGAATTTCAGCATCATTACTCCAGTCTTCAGTGTTCTTCAAAAATCATACTAATATACTGATTTGATGCTTAAGAAGCATTTCTTGTTATTATCAGTGTTAAAAATAGCCTAGTTATGCTGCTTAATATTTTTGTGGAAACATATTATATTATTAATATTTTTTTCTTCAATAATCTTTGATGAATTGAAAAATCAGCATGTACTTGATATATCATTTTTTTTTGTAACGAAGTACAATTCTTGATCTTAATGATCAATTAACCGCTTGAGGAAAATTTGCATTCGAAGTTGCTTTAGTTTAACACTAGTGGGTGATAAAGCTATGGTCAGCTGGTCTTTTATTCCAGCTTCTCCATAGTGATCTATTGAAATAAGTGCTGCATGTGGAAGATGAAAATTTTTCCTCCTGTTTGAATCTTGATTTTTAGAGTGACTAATGTTTTAGACATCATTAATGTCCTCATGAATGTGATTGAGGTTAGACTCATTTACTAATAATGTCATGTTGCATAAAGGCTGTTGTCAAATACATCTCTCATGACAGGGATTCATTGACTCGGGGCTAAAGGTAGCATTACATAACACATTCCTGTGCAGACAGTCTAACGTGACATAACAGTTGATGCTGCAGGATCAAAACCATTCTATGAAACGGTCCATTAAGAGTTTCAAATGGGTACCAACTGCTTTGAATGGCATTGAAGACTATTTGTTTTTCGAATTTTGAAAATTACAACAACAAAAAAACAAGATAATAATATTTGAAATTGACAAAAAAAAACTAAATTCGTTTTTTTACTTTCAGAGGTAGAAAATGCATAAACAGCTTGAATATTCGATCTCTACATGTGGGTGGGAATGAAACAACCCTTTTAGCTGCACCATAAAGTGAACACATTCCACTTTAAGGCATACAGTTTCCTCATGGAGGGAGCTCTAGAGTTTAGGCTGGTCTCAACAATGGTCTCAATTGAGAGACCAACCCCTAAGAGCTGGTCCTCCTCACAGTTCTGGCCGGGGATGATAGAGCCATAGCTTCCACAGTTCTGGCCGGGGATGATGGACCCATAGCTTCCACAGTTCTGGCCGGGGATGATGGACCCATTGCTTCCACAGTTCTGGCTGGGGATGATAGAGCCATAGCTTCCACAGTTCTGGCCGGGGATGATGGACCCATAGCTTCCACAGTTCTGGCCGGGGATGATGGACCCATTGCTTCCAGAGTTCTGGCCGGGGATGATGGACCCATAGCTTCCACAGTTCTGCCCGGGGATGATAGAGCCATAGCTTCCACAGTTCTGGCCGGGGATGATGGACCCATAGCTTCCACAGTTCTGTCCGGGGATGATAGAGCCATAGCTTCCACAGTTCTGCCCGGGGATGATGGACCCATAGCTTCCACAGTTCTGCCCGGGGATGATGGACCCATAGCTTCCACAGTTCTGGCCGGGGATGATGGACCCATAGCTTCCACAGTTCTGCCCGGGGATGATGGACCCATAGCTTCCACAGTTCTGCCCGGGGATGATGGACCCATAGCTTCCACAGTTCTGCCCGGGGATGATAGAGCCATAGCTTCCACAGTTCTGGCCGGGGATGATGGACCCATAGCTTCCACAGTTCTGCCCGGGGATGATGGACCCATAGCTTCCACAGTTCTGCCCGGGGATGATGGACCCATAGCTTCCACAGTTCTGCCCGGGGATGATGGACCCATAGCTTCCACAGTTCTGCCCGGGGATGATGGACCCATAGCTTCCACAGTTCTGGCCGGGGATGATGGACCCATAGCTTCCACAGTTCTGGCCGGGGATGATGGACCCATAGCTTCCACAGTTCTGCCCGGGGATGATGGACCCATAGCTTCCACAGTTCTGCCCGGGGATGATGGACCCATAGCTTCCACAGTTCTGGCCGGGGATGATGGACCCATAGCTTCCACAGTTCTGGCCGGGGATGATGGACCCATAGCTTCCACAGTTCTGCCCGGGGATGATGGACCCATAGCTTCCACAGTTCTGTCCGGGGATGATGGACCCATAGCTTCCACAGTTCTGGCCGGGGATGATGGACCCATAGCTTCCACAGTTCTGGCCGGGGATGATGGACCCATAGCTTCCACAGTTCTGATAGATAATAGATCGTTCCCCCGGCCTGCGAGAGAAGGTCCCTCCTAAGGTACCTTCGAGGAGCACTATGAAACCTGAGACCCAGACTAGGCCAGAACGGGGCTACCAGTAGTAAACTGATCCCATCCCGCCTGACCCTCTCTAGAACTCCCGGGATCAGAGCGATTGTGGGAAATGCTTACAGGCGTTACCTCGGCCAAGCCTGTGCCATGGCTGGATGCATGAGGGAGAACCATAGTGGGCAATGGGTGGTCTTTAGAAAAGCAAACAGATCCACCTCCGTTCAGCCAAACTTCCTCCAGATCCACTCCACCGGCTCGGGGTGGTGCCAGCGCTCCCTGGCAGCGAGACCCAGACCGGCATCAAGAAGGAACGCTCCATCTCTCTCTTTGGTTCAACCATGAATGCCTCTCTGCCACTACAAATGATGCCATGGAGCGGCCGATGGTGTGGTCCTTCTTCTTAGTGGCGTGGAGAGACAAGTCGGTTGCCCGACGCATATTGTTGGGACTATAGGGCTGCACGATTAACTGCACGCAGTTTACATGTAATTGCACTTAAATCCAGTTGGCTTATCACGATTTTGAAATCGCAAAGGCTGCGATTGTTTCTTTATGCGCAGCTTGTCATTGATGTGCGGCTCTGTAAACGCTGCTCCATCTGAAAGCACTGTGAGTTTGAGTCACTTATAACGTGCATTTGAAAAAGCAACACGCGTCAAACATCTTTTCAAATATGAGAAGCATTTATGAACCTCTTGTCCAACAAAAGACAACATTTAATAACATGCTTTTACTCCAAACTCACTTCATAACGACAGTTGAGCATCCTTCTGTGAGATGATGTGGCTTCTTACACAGAATAAGGCAGTCGTGTGTTTAGAAGTCATGTTTAATCAAAGCGTTTCAATCTTCTGTTTATTCAGCTACAGCGATGATTGCGACGTGTGTTGTTATACTTCTGCCACGAGGGATATTTGGCGTGTCTGCGTGAGCTCTCTGGTGTTCAGATGGAGCAGTATTAACTACCGATCAGCCGCACTACCTCTTCGCCCTCGTCTAGCTCTCTGAGCAGGTCGGCTTGGGACGCCTGCATGATTGCCATAGTGTGCCGGCACACACCAGCCCTACCCGCTGCCATGCAAGCCGTGCATACCAAATTAGAAGTTTTACGTCAGGGTTTGGTGGGAAGTTACAGGGCTTTCAGGGATGACGCAATGTTGAGTTAGAGAGAGATATCTTTAACCCGCGGCATCATCCCATAGCCGTTCTCCTTCGAGCCCAGGATGGATGAATAATTATGTACAGTAGGGCTCGTTATGCATGAGGAGAGAGGTCTTTCCCATGATCTCGAGATTTCATCTGGGAGATCAGGAAAGAAAGCAAGGGCCCCGATGTGAAGGCTGCGCTCGACTGATCAGGAAGCGCTCATCTAGTTTGCTTTCCTTATACGGATCCTGATTTTCTGATGGCCAGTCGATATTACGCTTGGCCAAAGCATGAGTCACAACCTCCATCAGCTCCTCGTATGCGGGGGAAAGAGGTGGTGAATCCTAAATTAATGACCAGACGTATCTTTATAAATGTTTGCAATGCTTTTGCAGATGAAATATAATGTGAAAAAACATTGAATAAAATTTTTTTTTGTCAGGTTCGATGCTGATTGTTACTCACTCAAACCCCTTTATCTAAACCTCTCTACTTAACCGTTGCTCTTGCACATCCGCCATGTTAGTAGAATTTTTTTTAACACACTTTTTATTCATGTTTGTAGTTCTAATTGACCTATGGCTAAGCCACGCCCCCTCCACTCACTCGGACAAACAGTCAACATTCGGTGACAGGCGCTATGCCAGCTGTCACAGTAGGAGACATTTCACAGGAGGCAATTGATGATTTTTGGAGACAGAAAGATTATATATCATCTCGAAGTCACCAAAAGGGCCTTAACTATGCATTGGAGGGTTATATCAATCATTTTATTGTTGATAAGGTCGATGAAAAGCTTCAGCTCCAGGCAAACATTTACAGGTCACAGTGTAAACGTGATAAACCGCATCTCGTTGCCATCACCATCTCAGACAACAAGATAGAGGATCAGCATTGTTCATGCACTGCAGTATTTACATGAATCTTTCAGCACAACATTGCTATAATTTGTTATCTCGGTTATTTACAGATACGTTAATGAAGCTAAGTGACATGATGTACAACGCAGCTAGAAGCTAACGTTAACGTTTTAAGCTAACGTTACGTTAGAGATGTTAAAGATAACGTTCAAATACGCTGTTGACTTAGAACAGATGTAGACATCCTTGTTTAATTTATCCACATTTAGTTGTTGTTGTGGTCTAACGTTACCGCATAACTTAATCCTGATTAGACACTTATCTCGGTTGAGATGTGGCTTGGGAAAGGGTAAAAAATACACACCGTCGCCCTGCCCCTCGGGATACCTAGTGTCGGAGTTGCATGTACCCCATGCACACCGTTTGACCATTTTAAACTTAAAATGACAAGAAAAAACATATAACAACTGATGAAAACTGACTAACTGCAATGCATTTCAATGGACGTGGAAGCAGAGAATGTCCGAGTTTATTGGGTTAGCTATGCGCACTGATTGGCTCATCGCGTTTGGGGGCGTGGCTTAGCCATAGGTCAATTGAATCCTCATTTAATGCCCAATGGACTGGGCAGTGTTAGCCATTAGCGTGTGCACTGATCTGCACTTCGGATTCTAACTGGAAAAAGTAGACCATCTGGGTATCTTTGGAATACTAATTTCATTTAGGACACACTAATTCTAATTTTGAATCCTATTTAGGATGGATAGTATGTGAATTGGGATGCAGCAATAGTCATCTGCTGCTACAGTTGTATGGATTCTAAAGTGATGTTCACAACTGTTTTATCGCTTTCTCATGAAACAACTAGAATAACAAATGGCTTAACACAACAAATGTTAACGAGGCCATTATGTAGCTTTCTTCATGCTTTATAAAGCCAGATAATCCAAGTATCTTGACTACAAATAAAGTGTCATACTATTCCGTTGTGTAAGGAATGGTTTTGTTATGGAAAAATTAACTCTTTGCACTTTTTTTCAGCTCTTAGAACTGTTTGACAGTGAAGATCCTCGTGAGAGAGAGTTTCTAAAAACGATTCTGCATCGCATCTACGGGAAGTTTCTGGGTTTGCGTGCCTTTATTCGGAAACAGATCAACAACCTTTTTCTGAGGTAAGGACACATTCAATTGATCAAAAGTGACAGTGAAGAGGGTTAGAATGTTACAAAAGATTTCTGGTTCAAACCAATTCTGTTCTTTTGAATCCTAAATAATTTAATAACTGGTTTCCACAACAATATGAAGCAGCACAACTGTTTTTAACATTGATACTAATTATAAATGTTTCTTGAGCAGCAAATCAACATTTTTTTAGTCTACATTCCATTTTAATGGTTTAATCAAAAACATATCTAATTAATTGAATTCATAAAAACAACTTAATTTATTAATTTGTATACAATAATAGGGCCCTATGAAATGTTTTCTTTTTGTCTGTGTGTGTGTATTTTATTTATTTTTCTGGTAATCAATTTCTTTATCTTTAAATTAAAAATTAAAACGAGCTCTTTAATTTCTTGGCAAACAAGTGCTACAAGATTAACCCCTCAGGTATTTTGGTACTGCATGACGAGACCTTTTTTTGATACTCGATGGCATCGAGGCGATTCGGTCGGCGCCTAAAACGTATCGAACTCGATACCCAGCCCTACATATGAATAAATCACATTTTAAAAATATATTCAAATTGAAATATTTTAAATTGTTATAAAAATATTCAAATAGACAATATTCATTTTTAATGTTTTATGTTTTTTTTCCCCTCACAACATTAATGTCTGTGAAGCTTTAATGTAAGAATAAGAATTTTGGATTGTGCATTTAGTAAAGAAATAAATTCTCATTTTATGTTCATATTTTATTTGAAATGTAAATTGTTCATGGATGCCCCAATAATTTTCCCAGATACCTCTATGAAACTGAGCACTTTAATGGAGTTGCTGAATTCCTCGAGATTCTGGGCAGGTGAGTTTTGTTTAATTTTCTTTCCTTGCTAATGCATATTTATTAATTTTCTGTTCACATAGGTCATCTAATGGAATAAGTGCAGTCAGAATGCATGCTGGGTAGAAGGTTGTTTGGCTCCAGGTTCAGCCTGAACCCTTTGGCAGCAGCATGTTGGTGTTGACTGGCTTCAGTCATCTAATTTCGGGCCTCCATGTCATCAGTTGTGTCACTGTCTTTGTAATCGCAGTATCATCAATGGCTTCGCTCTGCCGCTGAAAGCTGAACACAAGCAGTTCCTCATGAAGATCCTCATTCCTCTGCACACTGCCAAAGGACTAGCACTGTTTCACGCACAGGTACACAAAGAGTTGGTGCTTAACCCTATAAAACCTTTAAATTATCAAGGGATTTTATCATAAAACTAAGTATTTAAAGGTGCAATAAGCGATTTCTGAGAAACACTGTTGAAAGTGTATCGGACTGAGGAACACTACACACTAATCAGCAGTAGGGGGCGTGTCCACTCATGATAGAGGAGGAGAGAGAGTGAGCAAGAGGGAGATTTGAAGAAAGACTGTAGAAAGAGAGACATTACAACAGAGAAAAAGTCAGAGGAATATCACTGGAAAAAGACCTGGAAAGACCTAAGCAGGAAGACTGGTTGCGTTGTTTCTGCTCCATACGTGAGTAATGTATCACAGAACCAAGATATGCTGTTGTTGTAATGCTAGCTCTAGTAACAGGACAGTTTGAGTGTCATTGTTTGTCTGGCGCTGATGTGCTGCTGGCGACTAACAACCAACTCTTGCTTGTATTTACTCTTGTGTATGTATGTATCATCTCTGCTTTATTTTTCATAAAGCATTATTTTGCTTCGCTTCAGCTGTAAGACACATCCACTCTTGCATTTTGTGCTTGTGCATTTTGGGGGCGGAGCAATGAAGGGAGGTTGTGTTTGTTTGGGTTGATTTCAAATGTCAACAGTGTTTCTCGGAAATCACTTACTGCACCTTTAAATATCATCTTACTAAGATGTATTATTGTGAGATATAGGGACAACTTACTTATATTTTTGTGCATTTTATAAGCAGTCACCTCTACTGTTATAAAAAGTCTCATTGAATTACAATACAAGCTACCAGAATTTCATCTCACTTTTTGGGCATATAAATATCAGTATTTGCACCAAATTGCATATTTTTGCTTGTTAACCCAGAATAAAAGCTGCTCCGGAGCAGGTTACCCGTGTAGCATAAGTTACCATAGCACCTCTAAAAACCATTTTACATTCTTGAGCACGAAAAACCAGAGTTGGCTCAATCTTACCTGGGTATCAACTGAAACCAGCTTCATGCAACAGGCCTCTGGTCTAAAGTTTAAAAAATCTGAATTTGTGCCCATCATACCCTGCATTATTTTCTGTTAAATCTGTCCACTTTCACTGCCCAAAATCTGCTGACTGACTCTGATTTTGGGCAACTAGAATTCATCCCATTTAATTTTCTATTCATAAGTATGCTTAAACATAAATCCTTGTCTGGTTGATTGCTTGCACAAACTATCCCTTATTTATTACCTATTCACAATCACTGTTGACCTTTTTCTCTTTCAGCTGGCCTACTGTGTGGTTCAGTTCTTAGAAAAGGATCCGACCCTCACTGAAGTGGTACTGCTCAGCTCACTCCCACCTTCACACCACCCCACTACAACCCCACTAGAGCTCACACATTCAGGACATCTGAATTTTTCATTCACCAACAATTTGGTTTCCCCGTTTTCTTTTGTCGTTGTTTTTTGTCTGTTTTTTGCAGCTACACTCTGGACCCCATCTGACTTTTGTAGGGCAAAAATACAGTGTAGGGCTAGGGTAGGGTTTGCCATATTGTGCTAAAAAAAGAGAAATATAATATTTCTGTCAACAGAATTAAATTTTTAAAGCTTTTTCAAGGTAAAAATTTTGTTTTGTTTTTCCAAAAAAGGACACTTTGAGACTCCAAAAGGACACCAAATAACCAAATGATATAAGGAGATCTAATTCATAAATGTATACACACCGAAGCACCTATGGGGGAAAAAAAATATTGCCGCAAAAACTTTTGAGAATTCACAGTGTATAGTATGTGTGCAGCGCAACAAGAGTTTGTTTACATTTTAGACAAGTCAAGTTGCGATACCGAACAGGAGTACACGGATCCATTCAGAATTACTAAATACACGACAAATCACAACATCATCCTGAATGTGTGTGGGAACAATGTACTGAAATGTGTCTTTGCATTAATACAATGTGTGATCAGTGCATCGAGAGTATATATAATCATACAAACTGCGTAAATATATGATGTTATTATTATATCATCAATTCAAGGGCAGGACGGTGGTTCCACTGAAATTGTTTCAGAGGCTCCTGGCCCAGGTCCTGGGGCATATGGCATCTGCAGCCGCAATCACACCGCTCTAGTTGCTTCATGTGAGACCGCATCAGCACTGGCTACAGAGCAGAGTCTCGAGATGGACATGGCAACGCGGCACACATCGGGTAGCGATTACACCGGACTGTCGCCAAACCTTCAGCCCGTGGTCAGACCTTGCTTTTCTATGGGCAGGAGTTCCCCTAAAGCAAGTGTCCGGGCCTGTTGTTGTCTCAACAGATGCCTCTACTACCGGCTGGGGTGCCATGTGCAACAGGCATGCTGACTTGGGCTCCTGGACAGGACCTTGACTGCAGTGGCACATCAATTGCCTCGAGTTGCTAGCAGTACGGCTTGCTCTGCGCTGCTTCAGATCACTGCTACAGGGAAAGCTTGTGCTTGTCTGGATGGATGGACAACACTGCAGCTTTTGTCTCACAAAGGCTGTCTCCATTGCAGAGGTTGGCCCACTAGATAGGGAATGCCATAGTCTTGTTGTATAAGGCTCAAAACCAGGCGTGCCCCCTTGGAGTGAGGGCTCACTCAACTCGGGGTGTCGCCGCATGCCTCCTTGCTGACAGACATTTGTAGAGCTGCGGGCTAGGTGACACCCAACACATTTGCAAGGTTTTTACAATCTCTGTGTAGAACATGTTGTCCCATTTACTGGCTATAAGTAGCTAGTATGTAGGGGAACCCGCTCGGTGTCTTGCTTGCTGCGCCACTCCCCTCCTAGGACGGGATACGAGCACTTATCTGCTCCACAGCCGAGTTCCCCAACTAGTGAACCCTGCATGAGTTCCTCCAGCATCCTGGGCAGTCCGACGCTGTGGAGGCATCCGAAGCTAGGTCTAGCACTTGTGTGTATGCCCAGAATGTCAGCACCTGTGCTAGACTAGGTGCCCATGTGTTGTAATTCCCCTGCGGGTGATCCCACGTGTATTTTTCCACGGTACGGCTTCCCTGTTGGCGAGCCCATGTTTTTCCCTTGGCAGAGCCCACCCTGCCGTCTCTGCTCGGTATTGACTTCACCCTAGCTAGGCTGGATCTACCACAGAGACCGTCCAGATGTAGCACTCCCCTAATGGTCAGTCCATATGTGTAACTCCACATGTTACCACCCTACGAGCAGGATGTGGTCTCAGTAGCGTCCCTTTCTTTTTGGAATAGGCACGCTTTCCCAGTGTTATCCAAATAGTCAATCACTGTGTTGATAAGAGGGAACAGCAGTGATCGACTCTCTCTCTGCGTTAAAGCTCTGTCCTTTCTCTGCCCCAGCAGGTGCGGGTGGATTAGGCAGCTAACGCGGGGTACTGGAAGGGGCAGTAATTGCAGCGTTTTGGCAGGGATCCCCGTTCATCAGTCGTTCTGACGTAACGTTGAATGTGACTGACTGATAGGGAAGGTTTAGGGTACTAATGTAACCCCCGTTCCCTGAAGGAGGGAACAGAGATGTTATGTCCCATCGCCAAAATTGCTGTACCACTGCTGAAATGCCAGGACACCACCTCGGCTCCTCAGTGCAAAACGGGTGAGTTCAGCATGCTTCCATTCCAGTGTGGTTCGCGATGCAAACCTCACTCGCCAATGTCCACTGGCTTGTTTGAATGAATACACTTACTGGATCATTTGACTGAAAACTTTCCTAGAGTTTAGCGGCTTAAAATGATCTGATCGCAAACAAAGAAGCGAAATTAGGTTGAAGGGTTAGAATAAAAATTTCCGCCTACAGGTGCTTGCGCCAGTGTGATAAACTCCCGACGTAAATTATTTTAATGAAGCAATTTAATGTGCTTCGGTAATGTTGTTATTATATATATATATATATATATATATATATATATAATCATCTGGTCCTTGGCAGGTCTTAAAATTAGGTAAATGAACAACAAAACATGACATATTACACCGTGTCATTATTTATTTAACACAAACAAGGCCGAAATGGACATCTGCAATGATCTTAGCGAAGCAGTTGTTGCTGCCATCAATCTGGGAAGGGTTATACGGCCATTTCCAAACAATTTGAAGTCCATCATTCTACAGTAAGGAAGATTATTCACAAGTGGAAAACATTCAAGACAGTTAACCTAACCCTTCCCAGGAATGGACGTCCAAGCAAATGCACCTCAAGGTCAGACAGTGCACTGCTCAGAGAAATCTCAAAACACCCAAGAACTACACCTCAGACTCTACACGCCTCAGTTAACATGTTAAAGTTCTGGGCACTACAATTAGAGAACGACGGGACAAGTATGGCATGTTTGGAAGGGTTGCCAAGAGAAAGCTGCTTCTCTCTAAAAAGAACACAGCAGCACGGCTTAGGTTTGCAAAGTTGCATCTGAACAAACCATAAGACTTCTGGAACAATGTCCTTTAGACAGATAAGACCAAAGTGGAGATGTTTGGCCATAATGCACAGTGAAAACCAAACATAGCATATCAGCACAATCATACTAATGGAGGGTTGATTGATTTTTGGCTTGTTTTGCAGCCACAGGGCCTGGGCACCTTGCAGTCATTGAGTCGGTCATGTCCTCCTCTGTATACCTAAGTTTTCTTGAGTCAAATGTGAGGCCATCTGTCCAACCGCTAAAGCTTGGCTGATATTGGGCCATCCAACAGGACGATGATTCCAAGCACACCAGCAAATCTACAACAGAATGGCTGAAAAAAAGACTAGAATCAAGGTGTTGCCCTGGCCCATTCAAAGTCCAGACCTCAACCAGATTGAAATGCTGTGGCAGGACCTTAAGAGAGTTGTGCATAAACAAATGGCTGCAAACCTCAATGAACTGAAGCAAAAATTAAAAAAATGGGGCAAAATTCCTCCCGAACGATGCGAGAGACTGATACTGTCATACAGAAAACAAAACTCCTGTTGACTCCTTCAACCCATTGCTCTACAAGCAATTAAATCATAGGGTGTAATTAGTTTGTCACCAATGGCTTTCCCATTTTTGGCTTTATTTTTGTTAAATAAATAATTACACGGTGCAATATGTAATTTGCTGTTGTTCATCTGAGGTTGCATTTACCTAATTTTGGGACCTGCTAACGACCAGATGTTTTTTATTGTTAATTCATATGGAGTGTGCTACTAGTTTCACTTGCAGTTCTGTGCTTATTATAGAGAAAATCACTCTGGAGTATCTTGAAGTTAAGTATTTTGAGGGCACAATGATGATAGTTTATAAATGAAAGCCTGAAGGATTTAAATATTTTAGCTTTGCCAGATGTTAAAGAGCTAGGCCTCGGAACAGGTACTCATCCCACACTTCCTCAGACACCATAGAGTGCGAAGATGCTGAGGGGCTTCTGGAGGTTTGGCTCGGTGTTTGGTTTTCGAGCCATCTGCATTGCCATGAGTGTGTTTTTCAGCCATTGTGATTATACGGCTGCTGCTGTGTTTGGTTGAACAGTCATGCGTGAACAGTGACTTGATTCTGAGGACGTGGTGGCGACCGTAGGGAAGCCCCAGTGTTCATGAGTGTAAATGAGAGCTCATTACCACTTGTGTTCGCCTGTAAGCAAGAATTAACTCATGGCTGTGCACAGGCATAAATCCCCCAACTTAGAGGGCGGTTATGTTGAAGGCAGAGCTATGAATGATATGGTACGATGAATGATTTTCCTATTTCTAGGTTTTGGAAACCACAAGTAAACAGGGAAAATGGCACCGCTGATCCTTATGGGATGTTTGTGTGATGCAATAAGAAAAATAGCACAGCACCCACATCAACTTGATCTGTCTGTCGGGTACTCGAAGTAGATGAAATGGCCCAAATTTTCATCTGTGGTTTGCATGATTTTCCAAAAAAGGAATAATGAGAAATTATTAGAAGACAGAAATTAGAAGACAGAAAGGTGCCAAATTATATAATCGAAAGCTAAGTAACCACTTATACACGGCAGTCAGTTCTTGTCAACACTAATAAACAACTGAATGTCACAATTAGCACAACACATTTCTTACGATACACTTTAAAAAGTCTTTATTAATTTTCTTGCAAAATAGCTAGCTAACAAATTAGACAAGAAAATAATCATAAATATAGCTGCGAGCAGCGATTACGGGCCCAAGCCGGTGGCACCGCAACCCCGGTGCCTTTAGTTACCTAAAGGCACCGGGGTGGCGGTACCACCGGCTTTGGCCCTTCATCGCTGCTCGCAGCTATATTTATATATATATATATATATATATATATATATATATATATATATAAAGCCGGTGGCACCGCCACCCTGGTGCCTTTAGGGTTATTGTGCACGACGTGCAAAAACGTAACCCTGCTTTGACTGTCGAAAAGAAGTGTGCTGTAGAGCTTGTATCAGTGTGGGCTCTGCAAAAGTGTGCATTGAGGGCACATATCAACCACAAAGTATGCGAGAGCAACCTTCTGAAAGGTCAGGTCTACATCCAGGTCTACATCTGCCGTGTGTTTACATCATAGTAGTGAAGTTTGAAGCAATCAGGTGATTTCAAAGCTTTTTGAAAGTGACAGACTTCCTGCTGCCAGTTGGTGGCGCTATAACCGGGGTGGCGGTGCCGCCGGCTTGGCCCTTTCATCGCTGCTCGCAGCTATATTTATATATATACACACACAAACACACACACACACACACACACATATATATATATATATATATATATATATATATATATATATATATATATATATATATATATATATATATATATATATATATATATATATATACATAAATATATATATATTGTTTTTTTAAGAGACAAGACAGAATATTACTTGCCTGATCTGATTAGAAAAATAGTGTTTGTGTGTGTGTGTGTGTGTGTGTGTGTGTGTGTGTGTGTGTGTGTGTGTGTGTGTGTGTGTGTGTGTGTGTGTGTGTGTGTGTGTGTGTGTGTGTGTGTGTGTGTGTGTGTGTGTGTGTGTGTGTGTGTGTGTGTGTGTGTGTGTGTGTGTGTGTGTGTGTGTGTGTGTGTGTGTGTGTGTGTGGCGTAATTGAACAATGTAGACATAAAAACATACTCCGTCCTTTTGTTCATACAGGACATTATTCAAACTGCAAAGTGTTTACTTATATTTGTGTACACTTGCAATAAAACACAACATTGTGCTTTTGTCAAGCTATAAACTCTTGTCAAACTGTAAACTACAACTGTCACCCAACCAAAATCTCTTACACACACACACACACACACAGTTTAAAAGCAAAAAATATCAAACAATCCTATTTAAAAACAGTCTGTGGGAGCCATCTTTTGGACATTCATCATATCGCATTGGTTTTCATTTCTTGTCATCAAACAGAGCCCTAATCTGTTTATTTTTTCAGTTACACATTCTACATTGATTAAAAAAGAAAAATCAAATGTGTTTTTATTTTATACAGAAATAAATAATCTATCATTCAGATGAGAATAAAGTTAGTGTTAGTTCAAATTTTAAGGAAAACAAATATATGATCTGAAATATAGCACATTCATTTAAAATTCATTCAGGTTCAATTACCAAACATACAATCTTAATGTAATTTAAAGCAAACAATACATTTAAAATATATGGGTTGTATGACTATTTTTTAATATAAAAAGATATATATCCAAAAAGACAAGGCCTAAAGTTTAACAAGGGTTAAACTCTTATCACTGTAACAGACACAATCACACACACAATCACACACACACACACACACACAAGTCAAATCACTTACATTTTACATGCAATATTGACTTTTTTTCTGTTTCAGCAGCGAAAATAGTTAAACAAAGATCACAGCAGAACCATCGCGCATCTCACAGCAACGCGTTCTCATTACTGAATGATTCAGCATTTTGAACGAATCGGTTGACTCAAAGATTCAATGACCAATCAATCCATAAACATCTATCTCATTCATGAATGACTCAGTCGTTCAAACGAATGAATCAATGACTCGCTCATTAAGACGGTCGCCTGGCGACACCTAATGACGGTTTAGTGTTATGTTTAAAAGTATCATTCTTTCCAACGATTGTTAATTAACTCATATTTGAAACATAAGCTATATTTATATATATACATACATATACACACACATACACAAAAATAAAATAAAAACACATTTGAAACGTGTTTGCTTACTAAATTGTGAGCTGAACGAAAGTTGCAGCAAATATCAGCAACAGGAGTCAAATTTCATTAATCACGAGAGTGAAGAGCTGACTGAAAAGATGATGATGGAATAGGCTATTTTATGTAAAAACGCCTATTTAAGCGAATCTGTCATTGTACTCTTTTATTGTTGTGTTTTCCGTGAAAAATAATAGACTATTGAACTCACAATTCAAGCAATCGGCCCCCGAAATTGCACTAATTTTAGTGACACTAAAAAGTATGCGGCTGCACTGGCATTCATAATGGTGCGCGTCCATGGCGACGAGCGAGCAGAACAGAGCGAACGTTTAGTTAATTTCTACTTCCATAGGAATTCATTCGAGCGCCACCATTTCAATGTCTGTGCGGACGTCCATATTATACTTTCGCTTTCAAGTTAGTGTTTTTAAACCCCCCAGCGGGAGGTTTACACAATTGGTTTACACAATCACACGTTGATTAACCGGTGGGAAAATATTCCCATAGTAACATCCCTAATATATAAATATTTATAAATTCAATAGGCCTACCTGATTTTGAACACAAGAGGGCAGTATAGCACTATATATGATTTGGATTATTATTATTTTTGACTAAACAACCATTCTGGCTGTTTTTAAACTTAAAAATAATTCTTAAATTGAAAAAAAGGAATAAAATGGGTTTAGTTCTAATATTTGTATAATTTTATATAAAAATAAATGGTGTATAATTACATTTTAGAAAGATATGAGACATGCCCTGATTCTTTTTTTGACATTACTTGAATCCCTCAACCATAGCAAAACCGTTTGAGATATTCAATATCTGTTCACAATTTAGCATCTTCAATGTATTTTCATCATGTTGAAAAAGTTTGGCATGAATAAAATAAACTACTTAGGAGGAGTAGCTAAAAACTCAGAATCTGAAATCCACATTCAAACCAAAATATCTGACTTCCTGTTGGTCGTAGCTAATTACGGTAAATTAGAAAGTTGTCCGGCTCGAAGAGTACAATATACATATCGAGTTTTGTTACTGTAGATAAAACTAACCCCCCCACTTTTGTCAAAAGCATTTAGAAAGTGACACACTTCCTGCTGCCAGTTGGTGGCGCTATAACTTTGACTCACAATAGTCACATCCATGTGATCGGCCTCTTACAGCGATCACACTGCTGAAGTTTCATCAAGATCAGTTAATGTATGCAGAAGTTATAACGCACTTCTTGTTTGTTGTTTCTCGCCATAAATTCGTTTCCTCGCCACGGCCAAACCGTTCGAGATATCAAAAATCCCCTCGCAAACTTTCATCCTCAATGTCTTGACTTCATGCTGACCGAGTTTCGTGCCGTTTGTTTGAATTCTCTAGGAGGAGTATTTCACATTCCATTGCGTGTGTTTTACCAACAACCCTAAATAGCCGACTTCCTGTTGGGCTGGGGTAAAAAGTAAGAGTGTGAAGTATATATGAAACGAGGAGATCTACATGTGTACCGAGTTTCATATTATTACATGCAAGCGTGTTTGATTTATGGACCATGTTTTCGGACCCCGTTCCAGGGGGCGCTGTCGAGCCCCCCTGCCACGCCCGGGTACCATCTTCAGCCCGGCCCTGATGGCCGCGGGTTCTGACATGTGTGCAAAGTTTCAGGAGTTTTTGAGCATGTTAAGGCCTCCAAAAGTGTCCAAAAGGTAGCAGAAAAATAATAATAATAATAATAATAATAATAAATATAGCTGCGAGCAGCGATTACGGGCCCAAGCCGGTGGCACCGCAACCCCGGTGCCTTTAGTTACCTAAAGGCACCGGAGTGGCGGTGCCGCCGGCTTTGGCCCTTCATCGCTGCTCGCAGCTATATTTATATATATATATATATATATATATATATATATATATATATATATATAAACAAGCCGGTGGCACCGCCACCCCGGTGCCTTTGGGGTTACTGTGCATGACGGGCAATAACGTAACCCCGCTTTGACCTTTGAGAAGATGTGTGCTGTAGAGCTTGCATTGGTGTGGGCTCTGCATAAGTGTGCATTGAGGGCACATATCAACCACAAAGTATGCGTGAGCAACCTTCTGAAACCTAAAATGAAAAATGAGACACCCTACGGTCTCATGGACTTAATAGACACATGAAATAAGTACACAAGTTTGAAAGTTATATGAAGTGTGCCAAGACAGAATATTTGCCTGATCTGATTAGAAAAATAGTTGGTGTGTGTGTGTGTGTGTGTGAGGCGTGATTGAACAATGTAGACATAAAAACATACTCCGTCCTTTTGTTCATACAGGACATTATTCAAACTGCAAAGTGTTTACTTATATTTGTGTACAATCGCAATAAAACACAACATTGTGCTTTTGTCAAACTGTACTGCTAAACTACAACTGTCACCCAACCAAAATCTCTTACACACACACACACACACACACACACACACACACACACACACACACACACACACACACACACACACACACACACACACACACACACACACACACACACACATAGTTTAAAAGCAAAAAAATCTTTTGGACATTCATCATATTGCATTGGTTTTCATTTCTTGTCCTCGAACAGAGCCCTAATCTGTTTATTTTTTCAGTTACACATTCTACATTGATTAAAAAAGAAAAATCAAATGTGTTTTTATTTTATACATAAATAAATAATCTATCATTCAGATGAGAATAAAGTTAGTGTTAGTTCAAATTTTAAGGAAAACAAATATATGATCTGAAATATAGCACATTCATTTAAAATTCATTCAGGTTCAATTACCAAACATACAAATCTCAATGTAATTTAAAGCAAACAATACATTTAAAATATATGGGTTGTATGCTATTTTTTTAATATAAAAAGATATATATCCAAAAAGACAAGGCCTAAACTTTAACAAGGGTTAAACAATCACTGTAACAGACACAATCACACACACACACACACACACACACACACACACACACACACACGTCAAATCACTTACATTTTAGATGCAATATTGACTTTTTTTCTGTTTCAGCAGCGAAAATAGTTAAACAAAGATCACAGCAGAACCATCGAGGATCTCACAGCAACGCGTTCTCATTACTGAATGATTCAGCATTTTGAACGAATTGGTTGACTCAAAGATTCAACGACCAATCCATAATCTGTCTCATTCATGAATGACTCAGCCGTTCGAACGAATCGTTTGAACGAATGAATCAATGACTCGCTCATTAAGACGGTCGCCTGGCGACACCTAATGACGGTTTAGTGTTATGTTTAAAAGTATCATTCTTTCCAACGATTGTTAATTAACTCATATTTGAAACATAAGCTATATTTATATATATACATACATATACACACACATACACAAAAATAAAATAAAAACACATTTGAAACGTGTTTTCTTACTAAATTGTGAGCTGAACGAAAGTTGCAGCAAATATCAGCAACAGGAGTCAAATTTCATTAATCACGAGAGTGAAGAGCTGACTGAAAAGATGATGACGGAATAGGCTATTTTATGTAAAAACGCCTATTTAAGCGAATCTGTCATTGTACTCTTTTATTGTTGTGTTTTCCGTGAAAAATAATAGACTATTGAACTCAGAATTCAAGCAATCGGCCCCCGAAATTGCACTAATTTTAGTGACACTAAAAAGTATGCGGCTGCACTGGCATTCATAATGGTGCGCGTCCATGGCGACGAGCGAGCAGAACAGAGCGAACGTTTAGTTAATTTCTACTTCCATAGGAATTCATTCGAGCGCCACCATTTCAATGTCCGTGCGGACGTCCATATTATACTTTCGCTTTCAAGTTAGTGTTTTTAAACCCCCCAGCGGGAGGTTTACACAATTTGTTTACACAATCACACGTTGATTAACCGGTGGGAAAATATTCCCATAGTAACATCCCTAATATATAAATATATATAAATTCAATAGGCCTACCTGATTTTGAACACAAGAGGGCAGTATAGCACTATATATGATTTGGATTATTATTATTTTTGACTAAACAACCATTCTGGCTGTTTTTAAACTTAAAAATAATTCTTAAATTGAAAAAAAGGAATAAAATGGGTTTAGTTCTAATATTTGTATAATTTTATATAAAAATAAATGGTGTATAATTACATTTTAGAAAGATATGAGACATGCCCTGATTCTTTTTTTGACATTATTGTCCTCGATCAGAGCCCTAATCTGTTTATTTTTTCAGTTACACATTCTACATTGATTAAAAAAGAAAAATCAAATGTGTTTTTATTTTATACAGAAATAAATAATCTATCATTCAGATGAGAATAAAGTTAGTGTTAGTTCAAATTTTAAGGAAAACAAATATATGATCTGAAATATAGCACATTCATTTATAATTCATTCAGGTTCAATTACCAAACATACAAATCTCAATGTAATTTAAAGCAAACAATACATTTAAAATACATGGGTTGTATGCTATTTTTTTTTATATAAAAAGATATATATCCAAAAAGACAAGGCCTAAACTTTAACAAGGGTTAAACAATCACTGTAACAGACACAATCACACACACACACACACACACACACACACACACACACACACACACACACACACACACACACACACACGTCAAATCACTTACATTTTAGATGCAATATTGACTTTTTTTTCTGTTTCAGCAGCGAAAATAGTTAAACAAAGATCACAGCAGAACCATCGAGCATCTCACAGCAACGCGTTCTCATTACTGAATGATTCAGCATTTTGAACGAATCGGTTGACTCAAAGATTCAACGACCAATCCATAATCTGTCTCATTCATGAATGACTCAGCCGTTCGAACGAATCGTTTGAACGAATGAATCAATGACTCGCTCATTAAGACGGTCGCCTGGCGACACCTAATGACGGTTTAGTGATATTAAAAGTATCATTCTTTCCAACGATTGTTAATTAACTCATATTTGAAACATAAGCTATATATATATATATATATATATATATATATATACACACATATATATACACACACATATATATACACAAAAATAAAATAAAAACACATTTGAAGCGTGTTTGCTTACTAAATTGTGAGCGGAACGAAAGTTGCAGCAAATATCAGCAACAGGAGTCAAATTTCATTAATCACGAGAGTGAAGAGCTGACTGAAAAGATGATGACGGAATAGGCTATTTTATGTAAAAGCCCCTATTTCAGCGAATCTATCCTTGTACTCTTTTGTTGTTGTGTTTTCCGTGAAAAATAATAGACTATTGAACTCACAATTCAAGCAATCGGCCCCGTTATTGCACTAATTTTAAAGTGACACTAAAAAGTATGCGGCTGCACTGGCATTCATAATGGTGCGCGTCCATGGCGACGAGCGAGCAGAACAGAGCGAACGTTTTTTAGTTCATTCCTACTTCCATAGGAATTCCCTCGAGCGCTCTGCACGTGGCCATTATCAATGTCCCGTATTTAAAAGCTCTCGGTCCTCAGTCACATACCAAATATATGTATAATGTATATATAAATATAATTTTGGACACAAGAGGGCAGTATGGCCCTATGTATAATTTTGTGTTTAAACTAAAAGAGCCCCTCCCCCCCTCCCCACACAGACACACACGAATGGCAGGGTGCATTCTCTCTGTCAGAGGGAGAGGGAGAGAAAATTCTCAGAAACATCCACATTCAAACCAAAATATCTGACTTCCTCTTGGTCTGAGCTAATGACAGTTAATTAGAAAGTTGTCCGGCTTGATCTGAACCATATGCATACCTGTGTCTGTCGAGTTTCATGCAATTTCAAGCATGCTAAGAGTCTCAAAAGCATCAAACAAGAATATTAAAGTTTGATGTGTTGCCACGGCAACAGTATCTAAGATATCAATAATCCTTTCACAGGTCTACATCTGGCGTGTGTTTACATTATACACATAAAGTTTGAAGCAAATCGGGTAAAAATAAGAGGGTGATTTCAAAGCATTTAGGAAGTGACACACTTCCTGCTGCCAGTTGGTGGCGCTATAATTTTGACTCACAATAGTCACATCCATGTGATCGGCCTCTTACAACGAACACACTGTTGAAGTTTCATCAAGATCAGTTAATGTATGCAGTAGTTATGACACACTTCCTGTTTCACGTTTCTCGCCATAATTTTGTTTCCTCGCCACGGCCAAACCGTTCGAGATATCAAAAATCCCCTCGCAAACTTTCATCCTCAATGTCTTGACTTCATGCTGACCGAGTTTCGTGCCGTTTGTTTGAATTCTCTAGGAGGAGTATTTCACATTCCATTGCGTGTGTTTTACCAACAACCCTAAATAGCCGACTTCCTGTTGGGCTGGGGTAAAAAGTAAGAGTGTGAAGTATATATGAAACGAGGAGATCTACATGTGTACCGAGTTTCATATTATTACATGCAAGCGTGTTTGATTTATGGACCATGTTTTCGGACCCCGTTCCAGGGGGCGCTGTCGAGCCCCCCTGCCACGCCCGGGTACCATCTTCAGCCCGGCCCTGATGGCCGCGGGTTCTGACATGTGTGCAAAGTTTCAGGAGTTTTTGAGCATGTTAAGGCCTCCAAAAGTGTCCAAAAGGTAGCAGAAAAATAATAAGAAGAATAATAAATAATCCTAAGGAAAACAATAGGGCCTTCGCCCTTTGGGCTTGGGCCCTAATAATAATAATAATAATAATAATAAATAATCCTAAGGAAAACAATAGGGCCTTCGCCCTTTGGGCTTGGGCCCTAATAAACATCACCCCTTGTAATTAAAGTGATATACCTCATAAAATGATAATACAAATATATACAATGTATTAATATATAATTTCCTTTTATATTTTTTTTCCTTTACGCTTTACTTTTTGGTTGATTTGTAAGAAAAGATTTTTAATGAAGTGAGGTCAGATTTACTTTTTAGATTTTTTTAATTTCAAAGATAAACCTTAACTTTTATAAATTTAGTTTTTATTTGTTGTTTATATATAGTTTAGTTTATTTACTTTTTCTATTTATCACTTGTTTTTTGGCTATATATATATATATATATATATATATATGGCGTTTCCTTTATTTTATTGTGTGTGTGTAATATTTGTTTTCTTTCTCATATTCATTAGGATTGCTAAATTTATTAGGTCTTTTCTGTTTTCTCTTAGGTGGTTCGTGGCCTTCTGAAATTTTGGCCCAAGACATGTAGTCAGAAAGAGGTAAGTCTGATAACTGACTTGATAACAGTAATTACAGACAGCCATTATATTGGCACAGTTGTGCATTCATTACTATTATTTATTTTTATTTTTTTCACTTTCTCAGTGTATGTTTGCCGAATTATGTGTCTGAGTTCCTGGGTTCTGTCTCTCTGCTTTATTTAGGTCATGTTTCTAGGGGAAATCGAAGAGATTCTGGATGTTATTGAACCCACTCAGTTCAAGAAGATTCAAGAGCCTTTATTTAAGCAAATCTCTAAATGTGTAGCCAGCCCTCATTTTCAGGTACAGTGTAAGATTGTGATCACTGTCTGTCAGCTGACCTGTCCAATGTCATCACGCTATGTTGGGAAAAACGGCAGATTACAAATGCTATTTGCAGTTACATTACTGTTTAATAGTTTGCTAAGATTTCACTTGGTAAGAAGTCTCTTAAATCTGGAATACACTGCAAGACTTTTAAAATCTGAACATATTTAAAAAAAAAACTAGACCTCATACACTTGCCAACTTTGTAAATCGGTACAGAGGAAAAACTGGGCATCATACACTAAATGACTGAGGATCACACACTACCAGACATTCAAGTCATTATACGAACAAAACAAACTCGAGCAAAAACACGTGCTTTATTGCTTGGAGACGCGTGACAAATGAAAACGATATAGCCGTTTCATTTCGAAGGCTGCGTCCTCCGGGGGTCGCATTTGTCAGCCGCATAAATTATAAAGGATGTCTAATTTCAGAACAGTAACCAATATAAAATTGACAATAGTGTACAATAGTGTAAATTGTTGTTATTTCTTAATCACTTGGGAATGTAGTGGTCAGTTTACTGAAATGAAGCAGCCTCAGTGACGTATGTGGCCGACAAATGTGATTTATGTGATCTAAAATCGGCTCAAAATATCAAACCGCGCTGACTTTCGACAACTTCTCCAGACTGTTAATCTGGGCAAAAGTCGTGTAGTGTATTCCAGCCTTTATTTGATCAAAAATACAGTAAAAATTGTCACATGATCATTAAGAAAACGTTCCAAGATACATTTATCAATGTTAAAAATAGTTTTTTTTACTGCTTTTATTTTTTTTTTATTGTGGAAACCGTTTAATGTGTTCTTGCTGAATAAAAGTAATAATTTCTTTAAATCTTACTGACCCTAATCTTTTGACTGCTGCACATTTTCAACACAAGTTATTGGCTCTCATTATTAATCCGGCTGTGTGGTGTTTGCAGGTAGCAGAGCGAGCACTGTACTTCTGGAACAATGAATACATTTTGAGTCTAATCGAGGAGAATAATGCCAAAATCCTTCCCATCATGTTTGGAAACTTGTACCGGATCTCCAAAGAACACTGGAACCCGTAGGTTTTGGATTTTTTTTTAAATTGATATTTGCTGTGGTCATTTGAACACTGGCACATATTGGGATCAAATGTATAAAGGAAATATATAATGGATATAAAGGAATAGTTCAGCCAAAAATAAAAATAGTAACACTTTACAATGTTTCGTTTCATTTCATAACACATTAACTAACATTAACCAACAAAGAGCAATGCATTTTTTACCGTATTTATTAATGTTTGTTAGTTAATATTAATAAATACTGTCAATGTTAGTTGATTAAAAAATACAACTGCTAGTATCAGCTCAGCTCAGGCTCATTAAGTAATATTAACAGATACAACTTTTGTTTTTAAAAATGTATTAGGAAATATTATCAACATTAACTAAGATTAATAAATGCTTTAGAAATGATTTATGTTAACTATTGTAAAGTGTTAGCATGAAAATTGTATCATCGTTTATTTACCTTGACGTTCCAAACCCAAAAGTGTTTTTTTCTGTTGAACAGAAATTATATAATAGTTCATAAGTTCGGGGTTGATATGATGTTTTTAAAAGAACTAATCACATATGCTGCATTTATTTTAAAAAAGAGAAGTTAAAACAGCAAAATCTGAAATATTATTCAGATGTTAAATTATTAAAAACATTTATTTATTCCTGTGATCAAAACATGAATTTTCAGCATCATTCCTCCCGTCTTCAGTGTCACATGATCATCAGAATCATTTTAATAATCTGATTTGATCCTCAAGAAAAAAACTATTATTATTATCAATATTGAAAACAGTTTTTTTTTGTGGATATTTTTGTGGAAACTGATTTTGTGATTAATTAAAAGTTCAAATGAACAGCATGTTGTAACATTGTAAATGTCTTTTCTGAATAAAATGAGAGATTTTATTTGCTTAAAGGGATAGTTCACTTTGAAATATTTTTTTGGTATGTTTTAGCTTACCTCAAGGGCATCCAAGATGTAGGTGTCTTTGTGTCCACAGTAGTTTCAATTTTGATATTTTTAGGTCAAACCGTTCTTGTCTGTCAGTCATATAATGCAGGTCTATGGTCACCACCTCAAAGAGCATGCACAGAGAAGTCCAAATTAAACATGATTTAATGACTCGTAAATGTAAGTACACATTGATGGCCTAGGAGACGAAACGAGCGGTTTGTGTGAGAAAACGAACAGTATTTATATCGCTTTTACCTCTTGTAAACACAGCCACGTCCAAGTGATCTGAGGGCGCCGGCGCTTCTGTCTATGCGTTACAAGAGGTAAAAACGATATAAATACTGCTCGTTTTCTCACATAAACCAAAGACACCTACATCTTGGATGCCCTTGAGGTAAGCTAAAACATACCAAAAATTAATTTCAAAGTGAACTTTCCCTTTAAATTATTCTGAAAGTCTTTAAATGGTTGGAACCGTAAATTCTACAAAGTCCGACAGTAAAGAAATGAGACGCAGGCTTGTTGCAAACTCTTTTTCTCTACATTGTCTCAGGACGATCGTGGCCCTGGTGTACAACGTGTTAAAAACACTGATGGAGATGAACAGCAAACTGTTCGACGAACTGACAGCCTCATACAAATCTGACAGACAGCGGTAAGAATACACCTTTACTCTTTGCATTTGCATTTCCTCTTTGAATACACCGCTCATGATTGCCGTCACTTCTGTCCTCAGAGAGAAGAAGAAAGAGCAGGAACGTGAGGAACTGTGGAGGAAGCTGGATGAACTAAGACTGCAGGAGACATCAGCCATGCAGAATAACAGGCATGAGATGCAGTTCACCTACAGCAACAAAAACACCAACAACAACAACAACCTTCACGACAAGGAGGAAGACACAGCGGCAGCCATTACTGACAGACGTGAGAGCGGCACCTCGGCCGAATGACACCGCCCTCTTTCTTTCTATCTTTCTTTACTCCGTATTGTGCTGGTCTACAAACGTAAACCAATCTAGAGTGCAGTAAAGGATATGGACCTTGAGCAATAATCTACATTTTTAAACAAGAACCTTTTTTTCTGAAAGCGTATATGTAAAACTAAATCAAAATGCTATTTTCTCCTGGTAAATGATAATATATTTTATGTATGTAAGTCTATTTTGGATGTAAATGTGGTTATGGTAAATTATAAATTTTTGTCTAATCAAAGATGTAACATTTTCAGACACTTAAAAAAAAAACGAATTCTTAAATGTACACTGTGTAACTTTCGGCCCTCTGGCGGTTAAAAAACAAAACCGTAAGCATTTTGCGGATGAACATTGTTGTGGTTGTGCTTCGGCTCTGCGTGAGTGTGCGGATGAATATGGTTATCATACTGCTCATAAAACACTCACTACTAGGCTTAAGAGATTTAACCAGTTTAGATGGAAAGGATCTCAAGCGGAGCTGAAGACGTTACCGTAGTTTTACACATTAATAGACATGGTACTTTCTTTAAAATAAATTACAGCACAGCGCTACAACAACCATGATGAAATGACCATTCACAATAGATAATGCTTACTCTGTTAGAGAGATACATATGACAATTTATCTGTTCAATAAAACGGCATCGCTTTTACAACTTTTCAAATCTCAGTTCTCGCCGCCTTCAAAAAGCCCAGCCAATGTTGATTCTTGTTTTATTACGACTCTCCTCTGTTCGGCTTCTTTTTTTGGGAGATTTAGCGGCTCCATGTCAGCCTTTCTCACTCGTTGACACAACTAACCTCTGCCACTCTCACACCAGACACACGTCAAAGTATCCGGAGCAACTTTTCTGTCTTTACGCATCTGACGAGAAGCACGGCCGAGTGACGCATGTATGCAATTTTCCACAAAAACCATCCCGACAGCTCTAAAATATAAACTTATAATAGACTTGCCGTAGTGAATCAGGAAAAGACATGCGTTTTGGAAGAGGGATTGATGATGTATTGACTCTATTTACATGTTGCGTAATGTACCTTTATGGTGTGGTCACATTCACGCAAAACATTTGACATTTGTGAAATTCAGTCATTTCAATAGGAATTGGAGATTTTGTGCGAGGTCAAAAGATTTCTCCACAGATTTCAAGTTGGTCGTGTGGATTTGCCCCGGTGACCGACAGAAAGCTGCGTGGTTTTAAAAATGTCTTCATGCATCGCTACAATGGTGACCACAGACAATGAAGCTTTTTTGCCGATGAAATTTCGCTAATGTGACTGCACTTTTAATCAGTACTTTTGTCTTGTTTTTAAATGTACAGCGAAAGCAAAACTGTATACGATATTAATCCAAAATAAAAAGAATTTACGAAAAATATAATACTATTTGTTATATTATTAGAGAACGTATCTTGAATTAATTTATTGGACACACTTTACAGTAAGGTTTCAGTTGTTAATCTCAACATTTACGAACACATTTTGAAGATCAAAAGTTGTATCTGTTAATATTAGTTAATGCACTGTGAACAGGTTAATAAACAATCATATAAAAGCACTATATTGCTCATTGTTAGTTCATGTAAAGTGGTAAACACTTTACTTCGTCTTTATGTACAATGTATTATAAAGGTATTCATAATGTACGTTGAATGCATTCTATCTCTTCATAAGTAAATCCAACCAAAGTTATAATTGTTCTACTTTCTGAAGGTGTAACAGTGGATTTTGTAATAATAAATGGTATGACGTATTATAACTTGCTACAATTATTCATGAGACCACACAAGGCATAATCAATGCATTAAAACTATTTTTATAATGCAAAAAAGGCTTTAAGTAAAGTGTTACCGATTTATTTTTTATGAACATATATTCTCTAAAAACAATTTGTCATGTGAAGTTTTTACTGGAAAACAAGATGATGCTGACAAAAGAAAATGTTTTGTTTTAGCAGTGAATGCTGTATTTAGAGACATGAGCGAGCTTTAAAAATGAAATGTCTTTAGTTTTTTAATGGTCTCCAATGCGAAAAAGAAAAAAAAAGTATGAAATTTGTTATGATAAATGTGACCTGAGCTGAATATTAATGTGTGAGTAGCTCACATGATACACACGTTATACTCCCTGGAAGTGTCAAAAATTAGCGTTAGCAATGCAAAAAAGTGAAGAAACTGCTATTTAAGGAAGCACAAATGTAGTGAACCTGCTCCGAAAGAAGCAATTTGTTTTCCTCATAATACCAGCCTTTGCATTATAAATGCAACATCTTTAAATCCTACATTTGATTCAAAGCTATTGGTGATCTGTATGATTTCAGTGCACTGGCTATGCATTTTTCACATTGGGATTAAAACAAGCAGATACTAGTTTCTATCTTAACTCAGGGATTACTAACACTCCCCTCCCCGCATATAAGATTTTTTTTTTTTTTTTTTAGTTTACATTTTAAAAATGGAATACTTCCTAATATTTAAAGAACCTATAGATAAACAATATTATAAATGAGACTCACTGACATTCCATTCAACATTCAATTTTTTGTTTTGCTTCAACCAAATATGGTCTTATTGCTATGCAGTATAATGTTATAGGGTCTCATGTTATAAAATAATGTTTTTTTTTTTTTTTTGCTGTGAGTGTGTAAAATAACCTTGTTGTAATGTGCTTTCCTGCATTAAAAAGCCAAGCTGCTGTTTATTTTTACATGTCATATTAGTGGTCTGTATGCTTGGAATAACTCTCTCTCTCTCTCTCTCTCTCTCTCTCTCTCTCTCTCTCTCTCTCTCTCTCTCTCTCTCTCTCTCTCTCTCTCTCTCTCTCTCTCTCTCTCTCTCTCTCTCTCTCTCTCTCTCTCTCTCTCTCTCTCTCTCTCTCTCTCTCTCTCTCTCAAAATATTAAATTCGTTTGAATTAATATTTTTTTAATGGTTTGAATGAATGATTCAATGACTCCCTTATAAAAATTTCTATTGTTCAATTACTAAATGAATCGGTGTTCTGTTTTTTTAAACATTGATAATAATTAGAAAGTTTTCTTGAGCAGCAAATCATCATATCAGAATGATTTCTGGAGGATCACGTGACACTGAAGACGGGAGTAATGATGCTGAAAATACAGCTTTACATCACAGGAGTAAATTACATTTTTAAATACAGTAATTTGAATTATAATCGAATTTATAATATAATGTATTTAAAATATATTAGAAAACAGTTCTTTCACATTGTAATAATATTTCTGAATACTGATGTTTTCCTGTATTTTTGATCAAAATGCTGCCTTGGTGAGCAGAAGAGACTTCTTTCAGGCCTCCATGCTAGAGACAAATATAAAAATAGAGACAATTTCCATATTTTCAGATATAATACATTTTTTCAGTTGTGCAAAAAAAAAAAAAAAGGAAAAGGTTTGGCTAAAATTAAAAAGTTTTTTACAGAATATAGTTCTACACTAAGTATGTTTATAGTGTATAGCTTCATGAAAAAAAAACATTTACTTGTCACTTTAGGTTATGGTAATTGATTTGTAAGTTGCATGTCTTGTCTTGTGGTCCAGTGCAGGTTCAGTGTTAGCTTATGGGAAATGAAATGGTGAGAGACATTTGATTGTGTGTGTTGTTCAGTGTTCCTCGACAGTGCAGGGCCTGAAGGTGTTTATGCACGGACTGGAAGCGACTCTGGCTCCTTTAATGATCTGGGAAGTTATTGTCATGATGGATGATGGATGATGAGCTGCTTTAATCATGGAGACTTTGAAATAAAGGTCAGTTAGCAGCGAGAGATGAATCCATCTCAAATATAACACGATAAATGTCATCCTCTGGTGACGAGCAGTCCAGTTGTTTAATTCGTGTATATATAGCCTATATATTGTTGAACTTAAATCAGATTTTTTCAATATATTGTGAATGTTAAAATAAACATTATTTGTGTGAACAATTGTAATACTATTATGTTTAATGACGAATGTGCTGAAAATGACAATTTAAAAGATAGCATGAGTTTTAGCCTAAGCTCATGTTGTGTTTGCGTGTTTTTGATGGATTGTTGGTAACGGGTATACAGAGAGACAAGGAGGAAGGTTAAAGTTGCATTTAAAGCAAATTTGATGGACAAAAGTAATGGCTACAGTTCTAGTAGGCTGAAGACATGACTTTCTCTGATTTGTTTCTATGGGCTCTATCTTGCACTCGGCGCAAATGACTTTGTACACTGACGCATGTATCATTCCTATTTTGCACCCGCGCAAAGCGGGTTTTTCCCTCCACAGACGCAGAGAAATACACTAAGAAATACACTTGCGCTCCCCGGGGCGGTTCAGCGCAAAGAGGAGGCGTGTTCCGGCGCAAACTTTCCCTCATGCTATTTTGCTGTTCTATAAAACAATTGCGCCAATGACCAGAAAAAAACTAGTCTAAAGTCAGTGGCGCGTTGCGCGTTGTTCATTACGCTATTTTAAGGGCGCATGCTTGGCCATAATCAATGTAGCGTGTGCACAACGCGCATACACGTTGATTCTCTCATCTAAGCAGCAGTTTTCATTTTTGCAAATCATACATTATTACGATAGATAGATAGATAGATAGATAGATAGATAGATAGATAGATAGATAGATAGATAGATAGATAGATAGATAGATAGATAGATAGATAGATAGATAGATAGATAGATAGATAGATAGATAGAAAGACAATTTATTATAAAAGCATCTTACACATTTACCCAAATTATCATACGCCTGTTTAACAGAAGTTAATTTGGGTGGGTTTCTCCATCCCCAATGTCACTTCTCTGTGTTTTACGGCCCTGACAAGAACGTTGCTCTCCTCGGCTGTGAACCGCTCCTGGCGCGCGCCTGGCAAATCCGCCGTTATAATAGGAATCCGCTTTAGAACAAGCGCGCCTGCTCTTAAAGGGAATGTGAGATGACGCTCTGATTGGTTTATTTCACGTTACGCCCAAACCACACCTATGAATAATGAAGCTACTTCAGGCCAACCCCTTTTAGATTTGCGCCAGGCGCAAGAGGCATTTATCCCGCCGGGAAAATAGCAACAGCCCCGGGATCCGCCCACAAAGTTACTTGCGCTTTACGCTTTGACACTTGCGTTTCAGATCGATAAAATAGGGCCCCATGTCTTGCTCGATCTCGCAAACCCTAACCGTATCTTAAAGGAGAAGTTCACTTTAGTTTGTTTATGATGGATGGATGCACTTTTATGAGCTTCAAACTGATGGTTGCAATCAAGAGCCAATCAAAAGAGTCAGGATATTTTTTAATATAACTCAGATTGTATTCGTCTGAAAGAAGAAAGTCGTGTACACCTAGGATGGCTTCAGAGTGAGTAAATCATGGGCTCATTTTCATTTGAAAGAGAACTATACTCATTTAAAAGCTATATAAAAAGTGATAAGCATTATTTTTTTCAAGTATTCATATTACTTTATTTTTTTATTTTGTTTCTGCACAGATGCTGCACTAATGCTTTGCCATGAAAATCAAAATGACTGAAAAATAAGCAAACTTTAGAGCCATCGAAGTGGTGTACCAGATTATAAAGGTGCAAAAAAATAGGCTACATTTACTATTAAAAACACTCCCAGAAGAAGGTATAAAATCTGCCACCTCTAAACTTAGGTACAACGTTCTCTACTAATATGCACCCTTACAAAAGTGGACCTTTTGAAAATATACCGCCTTAGTGACAGATTTTGTACCTTTTATTTTTCTGAGTAGAGACAGGGAGTCTGTCACCTTAATTTGATAATCAATGAGTTTGTATGTCCTTCATGATTCTGAAACATATAGCTGACTTTCCCAGGACTCAATGCTTCATTTTTTAAAGAACTGAAAATAGTTTAAAATAGAAAAATCGCGTGAATACATTCCTTTTTGTCAAAAATCACACGAGAAAGTGTTCAAAAAATTGCATGAGAAATATGTCTAATCACTTCATGATCTAGTGAAATTTGACATGTATCTCCAGATGTGTGTTATCTATAATGGTCCAGAAGGTGGCGTCTCAGACCTGCTCGTGTGTGTGTGTCCACATGACGGGCTTTCAGTGAAGGGACAGGACCATCTCTGGTAAAGGTACTGTCAGAAACACAACCCTTCACCAAAGCAGAATAATACTGATCCACTGCAGCTCTGGGTTGGATTTTTTTTGTTTTAAATCATTTGTTGTCATGTTGCACAGCAGGACATGTCAATGTTATTCTATCCTGACTCTTTTTTAAATTAATTTTGAAGTAGGCCTATATATATATATATATATATTTTATATTAAACTTAATGTAGCTAAGTATTAATGCTCAAAATCTTTGAATTTTTGTTCATTATTATTATTTGTGATTATTATTCACTATAGAACTGAACCATCAAATATAAAACATGCGTTCATTAAAAATGTACATAGCTATACCCATATGTTAATGTTATTTACCTCCTGAGTGTCAAAATATTCAATACTCAAGAGATTGCCCAAACATAGTCCCTCCAAAATACATTTCTGTATTTCATGGGTCATAATTTGGACAATTACACAATTTCCACATTTTACTTGTTTAAAATATTATTCCAAGTAAAGTATACTAAACCCTGGTTTCACAGACGAGGCTTAAACTAGTCTCAGACTAAAATGCATGTTTGAGCTGTTTTATCTGAAACTGACTTGCACTGAGATTGACAAATGACTTAAAATATGTCAGTGCCATTGTGTTGTCTCAAGATTCACATCAGTGATGTTTTTTTTCCAAGGCACGTTTATAAAAGCTACTTAAATGTCCTAATTGAACTAAGGTCTAACCCTGGCTTAGTCTAAGCCCTGTCTGTGAAACCAGGCCTTTATTAGATAGGCTACACCCTGCTGGACGCCCTTTTTGCCTTCAGAACTTAATTCTTCATGGCATAGATTCAACAATGTGCTGGAAACATTCCTCAGAGATTTTGGTCTGAATTGACATGAGAGCATCACACAGTTGCTGCAGATTTGTCAGCTGCACATCCATGATGTGAATCTCCCGTTCCAGTACATCTTATAAGAGCTCTATTGGACTGCGATCTGGTGACTGGAGGCCATTTGAGTTTAGTGAACTCATTGACATAGACAAGAAACCAGTTTGAGATGATTTGAGCTTGGTGACGTGTGTTATCCTGCTGGAAGTAGCGATCGGATGATGGGTTCACTGTGGTCATAAAGGGATGGACATGGTCAGCAACAATACTCGGGTAGACTGTGGTGTTTAAATGATGATCAACTGGTGCTAAGAGGCTCAAAGTGTGTCAGGAAAATCTCCTCCACACCATTACAGCCCCAGCAGCCTGAACTGTTGATACAAGACAGGATGGATCCATGATTTCATGTTGTTTTCGTCAAATTCTGACCCGACCATCTGAATGTCAGCAGAAATCGAGACTCATCAAACCAGGCAACGTTTTTACAATCTTCTGTTGTCCAGTTTTGGTGATCCCGAGTGAATTGTATCCTCAGTTTCTGTTGTTATCTGACAGGAGTGCCACCGGTGTGTGTTCTGCTGCTGTAGCTCTTCTGCTTCAAGTGTTGTGTGTTCAGTGATACTCTTCTGCAGACCGAGTGCTTATTTGAGTTACTGTTGCCTTTCTATCAGCTCAAACCAGTCTGGCCGTTCACCTCTGACCTCTGACATCATCAAGGCATTTTCACCCAGACCGGCCTCTCACTGGTGAAGGAACCCACTGCTGCTTAATGTATATGTAATGAGTGATTAATCAAACTATTTTACCTTCCAAATATCAAATGAGTTGAATGACTTCTCTGGAGATTTTACTTTGTTATAGAAGTTACCAGTGTGATTACTGAAATGTTCTTTTCATGTATTCTTTAATGTCTGTATTTGATATCTGAATGCGGTAACAGTGCTTGCTCATTTAGCCCAACTTCCAGAAATGAAACATGGACTTGTTTTGTGTTTGAGAATATAAAGGGGTCATTGAAGCCAATAGTTTAAGGGACCATTTCTTTGTTAAAGCCTTACTTTCCAGTTAGACTAAAGTCTAGCTATATCGTTGAGAGAAAGAACGCATTATCTTGATGTTTTGAGAGGACTCTCATGTTTATAGTTAGAGCCGGGCCAAATCCAACCTTGGAAAAGCTGTGTGTCGGTGTGTGTGTTAGTGTTCTTGGTTGCAGGTTAAGGAACCACTGGCATTATTGGAGATTGACTGAGTTGTTGTTTGGGACAGGCTGACGCCCAGCAACCCAAATCTGCGACCTGGACGGTCACGACGTGCCTACCATCAGGGTCCGAGTGTCAGCTGCATAATCCATGGAGATATGCTTCCGTCTATCTGTATGTGTGTGGAAAATTACTATGTTTATCTATTTCTCAGCCAATGAGAATCATTCAACCTGTAAGCAATGACGTATAGACCTTGGAAATGGTACGAACTCCTGTGTGAGTCTTGAAGCTCTTACTTCTGCCTGATGAAACTGCAAACTAAATCTTTTCTTCCATTTATTATAATTCTGACTCCGGGTCTTCATTCATCATATCTGGTTCTGGGTCTGTAAACCCGAGAGATGGTTGTGCGTGAAGATCTCAGCAGATCCGCAAATACTCGGACCAGCCCGTCTGGCACCACCAACCACCATGAGACATTCAAAGTCACTTAAATCTCCTTTCTTCCCCATTCCGATGCTCAGTTTGAACTTTCGAAGATCGTCTCGACCATGTCCAATATATAAAACTGTCATTTTTTCTCTTCGGACAGTAAAATGACATGTCATTTGCCCATTTTATTATATTATCAAAGTATATTGTATATCATAGTGCCATAAATAGCATAATTAGCAGGGATGTTCTTCTCGGTGTGAAGGACAGTCAGGACCCCTGTGAGCCCACAGACGTCAGACGTTCCCCTCAGAGTTGCTATATTGATGCTCTCCGAACCCCCATTGCTTTCAATTAACCTTTCGCTTTAGACCACTGACGCAAAAGCAAATGAGACGAGAGGCTATTTTAATGCTTCATCAAGGTTTGTTTGTAATAAAAAGTGATCAAATCCATCTGGACTGATTAACCGATTGGTAACGTCAAATTGCCTAAGACGTGTTTTGGAAATGACAATTACACAAGTGTTTATTTGATGACTTTATTTGGAAGGCTATACACGTAGGAGCTATACTTTTAGTGCTAACCTTGAGTTATCGTCTCTCTCTTTATCTCTTTTTCCCTGCAGTCTATTTATGTATTTTTACTGCTTGACTTTTTTTTTTTTGTACTTGTTCTTTTAATAGTGCCATAAATCGTGTTTGTACGGACAGTCCTGAAGCCGCAGTTAAAACGGGCGATTGGAAGGAGAGAGCGTCACTTGAAGATTTCCTTATGAGATTACAATGTGCTTCTGGAAATGATCCCCTAAAGCATGAGTGGGTTTATAGCACCACACCTGCTGCGCCTTCTGTTGATTTCAGTCATTAGCTAATTCTGAAATCTCATGGCAGTGATTGGGATTTCATAGCGTTCCAGAGAAATAACAAAGGATGTTGATTCAGGAACACGGTGAGCCTCACGGTGGAGCAGGTCTTTGTCATCTGAAGCACAATGCCTTTGTTAACTAATGTGTATTTGACCATGACACCTGATCTGTCAATCATCTTTATGTACGTTTGTGATTTTCGTGGGCCGGTGGTTTCGGGAAAAACAACCACTTTGAAATGCGCAATTGCACCAAATGTCCATACATGAGAGGACATAAATAATTGAAAGAATTATGAAATGAATTGAAATGAGTTGCCCATTATTCTCTTGTAAAGGAATGTTGAATGAATACTTAGTGAGCTAAATCAATAGTTGATACTTTTATTATTACTGGCATTTAATATTTGACCACTTAGAAAAATAATAATAGTTGGATGTAAACAATTGCTTAAAAGGAAAAGTTTAATGATAATTAATGACAACTTAATGATTGGAAATTAATGAGCTAATTATTATTATTATTATTATTATTATTAATAATTGGTTAATTAACTAACTAAAAATAAATGAAATACAATGTTTTAAAGGACATATTTTATGAATAATTTATGAGCTAAATAAATAGTTTATAAATCTAAAGCTAAGAATAAATAAATAAAAGGTTTAACACATAATTAATAAGCTAATTATGATTATTATTATTATTATTGGCATTCCTAATTTGCCCACTAAGAAACAATATAAATAATAATTGAATAAAAAAATGACAAATGTTACGAATTATTAATTAGCTTAATTAAATTAATTATTATTTTTATTAATGGAATAAAATGCTAATTGAATGAAGTTAAATGTTTTAAATGAAATATTTAATGAATAAAGTATGAGCTAAATAAATAGGTTATACCTTATAATAAAAATAATAATTGTTATTATTATTATTATAAATTATTAGCTATTTATTTAGCTCATAAATGTATTGCCATTTAATATTTGAGCACTAATAATAAATAAACTAATAAATAAAAGGAAATGTGTAATGAATAAATGAAACGAAGGGTTTAATGAATAATTAATGAGCTATAATTACTTATTATTATTGCCTATTCCGTCGGGGTTCTGCTGTGTTCTAGTCCACACAACACTATGAAGTGCTGATACAAAGTCTTTCATAG
Organism: Rhinichthys klamathensis goyatoka; assembly: GCF_029890125.1. Lineage (NCBI taxonomy): Eukaryota > Metazoa > Chordata > Actinopteri > Cypriniformes > Leuciscidae > Rhinichthys > Rhinichthys klamathensis. The sequence continues at coordinate 2,339,389 of NW_026606722.1, forward strand.
GGAAAACCAAAATGCAGGAGAGCACAGCGGAATCCAAACCAGCATGAACACACACACACACATAAAGACGACACCGGACAGAGAATATGAGGAATATAAGGAGCAAAACAAAGGTATAACTAAATAAACAAACCTGAACAGAATAATAAATCAATGTAAATATGGTCACCAATAGGTTTGGAACAGAGGAGAAAACAAGGACTAATGAACAAACTAGAAGCAAATGACAAAACAGACCAGGACAACGGAACAAAACAGAACAAACACGTGACGCATTCACAATTTGTCCAGTAAGAAAATAAATAAACACAATGCTAATTGAATGAAAAGTAACGTTCTAAGCAAAATAAGTTTTAATGAATGATTCATTAGCTTAATTCAATTATTATTGGTATGCAGTCATTAAAGGCACACTGTGCAATTTTTGGCCACTAGGGTGCGCTCGACCTGTAATCTTCACGTCTAGTGCCCCTAGAGGCCACAAGCGCCACAGCATTGTCGCAAAAGTCAACAAACAGTCAACCGGTCAACCTCCCGTGTCTGTATGTGTGTGCAGACGGCATTTGATTTGTATGTTGGAGAAAGTTAATCGATTCACTACTGACCAAAATAATAATATAAATATAAGATTAATAATATAAATCCTATAAAGAAAACAAATTGAATAAAAGTAGCATACGCAGAAAACAATGTCTGATCAGGTAAGTCGCATTGACAAGGGTTGCCCAATCCTGCTCCTGCCGATCGTCTGTCCTGCACAGTTCATCTCCAACCCTAATCAAACACACCTGAAGCAAACAATTCACGTCTTCAGGATCTCTTTGCAATGGGTTGGAGATGAAATCAAGTAGTAGGGAAATCGTGTAACAAAACTGATATAACTCACTACATATTTCCGTTATTTGTAGTCTTCAGTTTGTTTTTCCTTTTACACAAATACAAACATATATGAGCTGAAAGGAAAAAAAACATTTACATTTACATTTGTATACGGCAGTATGTTGTGACTTATATCAGTTTTGTTACACGAATTCGCAGTAAATATTACATACACTTTTATGCCGATGTTTATTTTAAACTCTCCCTTTTTCTTTTTTTGGTCTCCTCTGACAAAATCTTTGCTTTCTTCGCTTTCTTCCGAGTAGCTGTTGATTCAGCCATGACGACAACATAATTTGAGGAAGTTGGGGTGGTGGGGGAAGTGACGTATGCCGTAAAGCGGTCGAATTTTGTAGTTCTTTTTGTGCTCGGGTTCCTACCCGAAACCCGAAGTTACATAGTGCTAGTAAAAGCGATACAGACACCTTCAGGCTTCGGCAGACGTGTCATTCAACCTATTGTAAGTCGATGTACCATCTCAATGGGTTTTGGTAATATATTATAAAGGTTGAAAAGTTCCACAGTGTGCCTTTAAGTCTTAGAATATCTTTTTCTGATACGTTGAAGCGGAGAATGTTTGTGTTCTTGATTTGTATTTGCATCTCTGCACAGGAAGTGATGTAGAAATCATGAGCGGACAAGTGCGAAGTGATCCCGGAGCACATGCTGAAGCATCAGTAAAAGTGCAGTCGGCAGCGTTACGTAACAGTCCGAGGCAAGGTCTCCTGTGGCCGCGGGACTCTGTCACAAACATCAAGAAACACTTACATTGTGAAATGGTCAATAATTGAGCAAAATATGAATAAATGAAGGATGTCTAAGGCGCTGAACAAAGAAAAAAAAAGAGTTAATTATGCCATTTAGATGTATTCCTATTTAATCCGTGTTTGATTTTGGAAGGTTTTGCTTCTGTCATGTATGATTACACTGCGCTTAAAAGTCGGCAGGGCATTAATGATGTGAAAAGGTTATCAAAACCTCACTGAACTCATAATTCATCATTTATTACACATTGTCTGCCTCCTCAATAAATCATAAACTCGGCCACGGTCTTGTTATTTGTTTAATGCCTGCTTAATTTCAAGAGCCTAGATTTGTCCTGGTCTGAAACGTGAGGGCATCTAATCTCAGCTGACATGGAAAGAGACTCGTGCTTTTGATGCTGATAGAAGCTGAAGTTGGAGACATATAAGAGGCTCTCCGAGTCCCTCACGTGACAGAGGAATGTCGCAGCTGTGTGAGCTGTGTTTGTATTATTTAATCATCCCACAAATCCTCACGCTCTCCCACTCGTTCAAACTCCTCTCTCTTCGCGGAGGAAAAAAAAAGGGCTTGAGATTTTGCATGACTTCTAAAATGTTTTCAAAATAAATATTCAATCAGCACAAGCTGATAACAGTCACGCTAGGTATTTTTTGTGTTACATTAATGTTAAACTTGCACAATATGATGGCTGCAAATTTTCCATATAAGGCTAAATTATTCATCATTTGTGTTGTTAATCATCTGGCGTTGTCAACAAGTCAGTCTGTATGTGCATCTTATGTGCGAGCTGCAAAGGTCAAACACGTCAGCGCTGTGGAATGCAAAAACATTGTGTGTGAACGTACACTTAGAAGGTTCATTGGCTGCTGAACTATTCAAATGCTGTTACTTCTAATAAAACTATGTGTGTGTCATTTAAATTCATTTATATAACACACTTGAGTATGTGTCACTATCAAAACATGTTTGCGGTAAACATTTTAATTTGAATGAACGTCTGTAAATGCGTATGTTCAGCGTAATTCACATGCCGTCAATGCAACACATTTTTGTTTTACGAAGAGGTGTTCAACAAAAACTCAGAATTGCTAGAAATAAACTCAATTGTGAGAGAAAAAAGTCAGAATTGTAAGAGAAATTTTCACAATTCAGAGAAATAAAGTCAGAATTGCAAGATACAAACTTGTAATTATGAGAGAAAAATTCTGAATTGTGTGAAATGAACTCGTGAGAAAAAAGTCAGAATTGTGAGATGAAAAGTCACAATTTCGAGAAATACACTGAATAAAATTATAAACGCTACACTTTTGTTTTTGCCCCCATTTTTCATGAGCTGAACTCAAAGGCTTTTTCTATGTACACAAAAGGCCTATTTCTCTCAAATATTGTTCACAAATCTGTCTAAATCTGTGTTAGTAAGCACTTCTCCTTTGCCGAGATAATCCACCCACCTCACAGGTGTGGCATATCAAGATGCTGATTAGACAGCATGATTATTGCACAGGTGTGCCTTAGGCTGCCCACAATAAAAGGCCACTCTAAAATGTGCAGTTTTATCTGATTTATGTGCAATTATCTAATCAACCAATCACATGGCAGTTGCTTCAATGCATTTAGGGGTGTGGTCCTGGTCAAGACAATCTCCTGAACTCCAAACTGAATGTCAGAATGGGAAAGAAAGGTGATTTAAGCAATTTTGAGCGTGGCAGGTTGTTGGTGCCAGACGGGCCGGTCTGAGTATTTCACAATATGCTCAGTTACTGGGATTTTCACGCACAACCATTTCTAGGGTTTACAAAGAATGACGGTAGAGTCAGAATTTGGCGTAAACAGAATGAGAACATGGATCCATCATGCCTTGTTACCACTGTGCAGGCTGGTGGTGGTGGTGTAATGGTGTGGGGGATGTTTTCTTGGCACACTTTAGGCCCCTCAGTACCAATTGGGCATCGTTTAAATGCCACGGCCTACCTGAGCATTGTTTCTGAACATGTCCATCCCTTTATGGCCACCATGTCCCCATCCTCTGATGGCTTCTTCCAGCAGGATAATGCACCATGTCACAAAGCTCGAATCATTTAAAATTGGTTTCTTGAACATGACACTGAGTTCACTGTACTAAAATGGCCCTCACAGTCACCAGATCTCAACCCAATAGAGCATCTTTGGGATGTGGTGGAACGGGAGCTTCGTGCCCTGGATGTGCATCCCACAAATCTCCATCAACTGCAAGATGCTATCCTATCAATATGGGCCAACATTTCTCAAGAATGCTTTCAGCACCTTGTTGAATCAATGCCACGTAGAATTAAGGCAGTTCTGAAGGCGAAAGGGGGTCAAACACAGTATTAGGATGGTGTTCCTAATAATCCTTGAGGTGAGTGTAAACTCACAATTGTGATAAATACAATCAAAATGGCAAGTTTAGGACTCAAAATTCTGTTTTACAGAATTGTGAGATATAAGCTCGTAATTGCGAGTTATGATGTCCTGATTGCGAGATATAATAAAACTGGCCAACCAACCTGTTCATGTGCCCAGAGACACTGCTGTTACTTAATAATTAAGACTTGGTGGCATTCATGTATGAAAACAATGATCATTTTTGCCAGTGGTATATAAATTAGGAGAACATGGGGGCAAGTTGTACAAGCACACGTAGCACAATGTAGCATTGCTGTAGTGTAAATCAGCCCAGAATAGAAAGCAGTTCAATCAAAATAAAGAGTCTCCAGTGACGTCTCTGCAGTGTCTGAAGCTAGTGCTGTTTTTTCATCTGCTTGATTCTTGCTGAATGTTGTTGATTTAAGAGTCCAGCAACTGAGCGGATTCTGTGAAAAGTAAATGTACTGACGTCAGGTTTGATAAAAACTTAAGGGCTGTTTACACAACACCATTACCAACTAAACACAGAAAACGTATGCGTCTTGGATGTTCATTTACACACATTTTTGCGAAGTGCACGTTTTTGAAACCGATACCGTTATCGTCTCCATGTCAACTACAAAAACGTGAGTTTGTGAAAACGGTGACGGCATGCGTATTGCATAGTGTTTCTTTACAAAGTGACATCGCCAACTACTGGCCTGGCAGCAGAATGCAGCATTTTTAGTTGGATCAGTGTGAACGGGGATCGGTTTGACAACGTTGTCGTCTGTACGTAAAAAACACGAAGGAAAAACGCCTCTGTTTTTAGTGCATCTTTTGTCATGTAAACGTATCCTTAAACCACTGATTGTCAAAATTGCAGAAATTGACTTATTATCAGAGAAACTTGTTTTTGGCTTATCAACAAAAGGAAGATCTTAATACATAGTTAACATCATGTATTTATTGAACAAACGGCTGGGACATCAATTTATTATGATCGCAAAATACAATAATTATGGTCATTTAAAAATACATCCCTTAAGAATAGCATTTAACAGGGCCATTTCAAATGAACGTTTGAACACAATCACTTCAGCAAGAAACGTTTGAGAATAGAAGGCCGATAATCAGATTCTTGCAACTCTTTACAATGAAGCAAAATTCATAAACATGAACTTCTGTATTCTAAAATCTAAATTTCGTCTCCCTTCCTTCAACTGCAGAAACACAGCAAAAGGATAAAGTGGATGAATGATTATTTAACTGAAATTTTGACGTGTCTATGTCTCGACACACACACACACACACGCTACCCAGCTTTATTTGTGCACTTTCCAAATACTTTCTTTGCCCCTAGGTGGACATATTATGCAGCTTCATTCCCAAATAAAGAGACAGACTTGGATGAAGATGATCGGAACTGACAACTTTGCTTAGAAGCGGCAGCTTTTTTTTTTTTTGCAGGAAAAAGGGGAAGGGAGATGAAGGAGACGGGAAAAACCCACACTGACTCAACCCTCTGAGGTAGAGTAACGTTAGCAGGGATGCTCTTTGATTTACAAAGTAAGAAAGAACATACAGGATCAATGGTATTACACTCAATTCTATCATGCAATGTGCAAATTGTACATTATGGAACAAACATTAATAGTGATCTAAGGCACCCAGCAAACAATGTCAAACTCGTTCTTATAAACGTGACAAGCACCAAAAGATGCCGTATGGATATTATAGTATGCACGTAACTATGTGAGACTAAACGTTAATACAGTAAACATTTATACGTGTTCTCCTGACATATTGCTTTGATTATATTTCCTATGTGCTAAAAGTAGCAACAAGAAGCACACTTGACATTTCTAAGTAAGTTAGATTAAGAAATGACAGGCCCACGTGATATGCACATTTTATTCCACTTTGTATTTCCAAATCTAAATCTTAATCACATCCTGAACCGGATATGAGTTTGGATTAGAAAACCGAGATGATAGTTCAAGGTCGTTAAAGGGAAAGTGCCGACCTTTTGATTATTTCCTCTAAAATTGCTAATGTGTAATGTTAGTATAGTACAAGCCACTGATGTGTCCATTTACACAATTAAATATCTAAAAAAAAAAATATATGAGTGATGTTATACTTAGTATTTTGGATTTTAAAAGTGCAGTTTAATGGGAGTCCATTTGGGAGTCCCTCTAATATACGGTTTTGCGTATCTAAATATGCTAAAAATATCAATTTCAGTCAATTTTTCAGATATCAACACTTTTAGACCTGATGTAAGTATACAAGGTTACAAATGGCGAACTAACAAAAATATATTAAAAATATACTATTGTGCAACCCATTACTTTCTTAATATGATGTATTTCCAAGTTAAAAGCATATTATATTATGTTTGATTGTACAAGCGGTTATTCGATAGCAGAACGCTCTAGAATGCCTGAGGCTAAAGGTCAAGGTCAAACTTGTGTTTATTATTATTGACCTAACCCTTTATTATGCTTATTTTAATAAGCAAATTGAAAGATTAGCAACAACAGTAGTCCAAAACGAGGCCTAAATGCCTGTTCGGCTGTTGGGAACACGGCTTGGTTTCGTTTTTTTGGGCTCGGTTTTTAAAAATAGTTTCAGAAGCAGACCAAGTTATTACATTTTAATCAAACATTACAACAAAAACAAGCATTTTTCTTCTTCTTCTTCTTTGGAACAACGTGATGAATTGTGCACAATAGGAACAGGAATGTGTTTTAAGAAAAAGTCCATTCGGATTACAAGTAAAGAGATAATCTGTGCACTCCTGGCTACAACCCTGAACTAATAGATTTCATCTAAAGTGCAACTGCAAGTACAATATATTCCTATGTAATTATATAATCCAGTATAATAATAAAAAATGGATGTTACAATAGCTACAATAATGCAAACAAATAATTATTCAGACAAACAAACCTGGTGATACATTAAAATAATAGCAGATGTAAAAACGGAAAACACATGGATAGATGAACAGTACAATTCACTCTGAATTTGAGTTTGAGTGTGGAAGAAAACAAAAGCGAATAGACGCCATATTGAATTTATGCGGAAAACAAGGCTGTGAGGGATAGATTTACAGTCTTTACAATGGCATGCGCTGTATAACGGTCATGTAATCTCAGCTAAAAACTGTTTTGTGGAGTTTTTGTCAACTAAAAGTTTTTCTTGTTGTTTTGCTTTTTTCCGAAAGACATTTCGTCAGCGAACAATTGTATGTTGTTAATCAACAGTACAATCCATTGAACTCACTATACGCCTCTCCCTCACAGCCTTGTTTTTATAGAGTGCTGCAGGGATGACTTATTTTTGCACGCTTAAACCCGGAAATGGATTCACATTTTTGCACATCGTCCTGAATCCAATGGGTTTTTAGGGTTCAAATTTGCGTTTTTCACGTGCGTAAAGGAATGTGTATCACACGATATACCCACGGCATTCATACCATATGATAGAACTCCTAATTCTGAGCAACTTTGCCTCTGGGACCACCGCTGTCAATCGAACCGTTCGTTAAATATCAGAGATTATTTCAAAAACCTACATTCGCGAACTAGTCCTAGGTTTTTGGCTCAACCTTGATAACTGTTAAAAGGTTTTAAAACTTATATTTCCTTATTAAATTGCCTGTATTGGCTGTAAATGGTCTTCTCGATCTATGATCTAGGTGGTTACAGGCTTGCTAAATTAAACATAATACCTTTTTACGCATGTGCTAGCTTGACCCCCTTTATTGCTGCTTGCAGCTATATTTTGAATGGGTTTTTGCATGTAATGAGGTTTGTGGTGAACACAAGCTATGATCACTTGCTTCCAGTAACGGCCGTACGCAAGTCTAGTTCCGGCGGATGAGTGACCTCTGACCCGACGCATGACGTAGGATGTAGGAGTAGCGTAAGCTTAGGTGAGAGTAGACGCCTCTTGCGGTTCAAACAAACAGAGCTGGGCAACAAAGTCAAGCTCCTCCAACATTTCTCTGTAAATTTTCTCATTTTAGACTTCTAATTCGTGACCAATGCTTGTTTTGATCTATCCTCTGCGCTTCTGCTTTCGTCAATACGTCATGTGTCGGGTCAGAGGTCACTCTTCCGCCGGAACTAGACTCGCGTATGGCCATTACCGGAAGTGATATTATAGTTTATAAATAGATTTATTCTTTTACATGGCTTCGCTTCAGAAGGCCTTTATTAACCCCCTGGAGCCGTATGGATTACTTTTATGATGGATGGATGCGCTTTTTTGGGCTTCAAAAACTCTATTCACTCCCATTATAAAGCTTGGAAGAGCCAGGATATTTATTTGTCTGAAAGAAAAAAAACTCATATACACCTAGGATGGCTTGAGGGTGAGTAAATTATGGGATCATTGAATTTTTGGGTGAACTATTCCTTTAAGATTTTCTCGATTAAACCAAACGTTTAAGAGTCATAAACTTTTGTTGGTCACAGAGCTTATTTTCTGAAATAATCCAAAAGCCAATGGAACAATCCTACTGGGTTTTTGTTGAGGGAACCAGTGCGATGGTAACTTCTGGGTTGGCCAACAAAAATACATCGTCACTGCAGAATCCTATTCCTGTAAGAAAGTAAATATTGCGCCACCCTGACTAAGGTCTGCACTCATTATTAGCTAAGTTCTCATTTAAGATGATTGATTTTTATTTTATTTTTTTAATTACTATTTCATAACTCCAGTAAAGATAATAAAGTATTCACTGTTGAAATGGTTGAATCACAAGATGTATCTATTCAAATGAAAACCAGAAGATCCTGACACTTTGGGACTTGTTGGTTATTAAAAGACCAGCATTTGTTTCCATTTACCATTGAGCTCACTGAAGAGCTAGCAGTTTGCATCTTGCCTTTTCTCGAAAACCTCAAAGTACTTCAAAAAAATACAGGCATTTACCCTGTATTGCTTCCCATATTGCTTCTATGTCTCCGGTCCTCAAGCAGCACCTGCTGACAGGCCGCCCTCCCCCGTCTATCACTACATTACATTTATTCGACTGACAGAGGATCCGAGCAGCTTAGAAGCAGTGGTTTTTCAACCCCAAGTATAACAGTGGTTGGTTTCGTAAGGCGAAAGAGATTCACATGCAAAACATCCTCCAGCCCTCTAGATGGAGCTGCGGCGTTTGGAGAGTCTTTGGTAATGTGCCGGGCTGAGCAGGCCCGTGTACACTGAACTGGTGCCGGAGTGCTCCTGCAAGGCACTGCACACGCAGCCGTTGGAGTGGAGGGGGTCGGAGATCTCGCTGTGCTCCATGTATGTGTCCGAAGTGGACAGATCGTGAGAGATAATCATGGGAATTGAGTAGCGCATCTTCTCCTGGCTCTTGTACCAGAGACAAGAGCACATGGACTGGAAATGCAGCACTTCGGCGTAGACGTTACACAAGCCTTTCCCGGACCCATGGGCCGCACCAGACGAGGACGGTGGATCAGACATGGTCCCGCCACCGCCGGTCTTTCTGCTGCGGGACAGCAACGTACGCTGTTCGGCGTCGCGGCGTTCGTCCTCGGCATTCATAGTCATGAAACGCAGAACCACCAGGTTCAGGAAGGCGCCGATGACCGTGAGGCCCGTGAGGATGTACATGAAGCTAAACGCTACGTACTGGGGGTTGGTTTGTAACGCATTATCCTTCTGCAGGGCCACGTAGTCCCCAAAACCAATGGTGGTGAGTGTTATGAAGCAGTAATAGTACGCATGAAAGAAGCTCCAGTCCTCGTAGCGGGAGAAGGCCGCCGCTCCCACGCACAGCGTGCTCATGCAGGATATTAAGCCGATGCACACCATGTTGGCCATGGAGACCTCGGTGTGCCGAAGGCCAAGACACTTTTTGAGACGGTGCAGCAGGTACTTGACGAAGGTGTTGATGCGTTCACCCAGACTTTGGAACATCACCAGGGTAAGGGGGATCCCCAGGAGAGCGTAGAACATGCAGAACACCTTCCCACCATCCGTGCTGGGAGCCGCATGACCGTATCCTAGAAAAAAGAGTAAACATAATTCATTTTTTAATTTTTTAGGGTTGTCAGCAATCAATCAGTTTTTTTTTTTTTTTTATAACTTCAGCGAAGCTTTTAAAGAGGACCTATTATGCTTTACATTTTTAACTTTAATGTGGAGGGCGTTGTTCTCTATATCAGTAAGCACTGTTTCAGAACTCCATTGTAGTCTCGAGTTTTCTTCCAGGAATCATACACTTCACAATATTCCTCATTTAAATAATTCCCGCCCAAGGCATATGCAAAAATATTGGACGAGGCCTGGTTGAGTTGTGTTAGAAGTGTGTTGAAACTTGGAGTTATGGTAGGGGGCGTAACATTTCTGAAACACGCTTAAAGTGGTTGACCAATCATAACACACTGTTCAGCCGACCAATCAGAGCATACTACGCTTTTCAGAAGGAGGGGCTTCATAGAGGAACTAAACAGATAATTACAGACAGACTGGGAAGAGAGGTGCTGCAACAATGGCAAATATGAGAATGTGAGAAAAGAAATGGTAAACATATTCTAGTAGACACCAAAATCAAACTCAAGAGTTTGTAAAAGGGCATACCAGGTTCTCTTTAAATAATAGGGATGCACAATATCTATTGGTACAATATTTACAATATGGGGTGTTATTGGATATTTGATTGCATTTGCATTCTGCCTGTTTTTACATTTTCAATCATTTGCGCTCACTTTATAGTCGAGTCACATTTAGTTATAGAGCTTTATACAATACAGATTGTCTTAAAGCAGCTTCACAGTAAAAAAACAGGAAAATAACAGTGTTGTTGCAAAAATTCATCAATTATGATAATACAGATCTGTCATTATTTAGCTCAATTATTTAGCTCAATTTACTGTAATGTTGATTGAATTCAGTGTTGCAAAGTTTGTCAATTATGAAACGAATTAAATTCAGCTATAAAGCAACTCTACAGAAGGCGATAGTGTAATTATTCAGCTCAATTTAGTTCAATGTAGATTCAATTTAGCTCAATAACAGTGTCGATGTTGCAAAGTTTATCAGGTACTATGAAATGAATTCAATTCAGTTGTAAAGCATCTCTACAGAAGGCAGCTCAATTTAGCTCAGTGATGATTCAATTCAGTTTAACAACAGTATCAATGTTGCAAATAGGCCTCAATTTTGAAACATGTAATTAAACTATAAAGCAACACTACAGAAGACAATAGTGTCATTATAGCTCAAGTCAGTTTGTGGCCAGTGCTGAAGTGTTTTCCTAAATTCACTTTCATAATCAGACCCTGAAACTGATTTATTTTTCATTTATTTAGACAAAATAGTATATAATTATAATAAACGCCATTTACTAGATATCAGCCATATAACATAAAATATTAACTATAAATATTAGCTTATTAGCATCAGCCAAAATGTTAATATCAGTAATATGGGAATGTACATTGGATATTTTGCTCAGCACGGATATTTATTGATTTATTTATAGTTTTATTTGTTTTATATATATATATATATATATATATATATACATACACTTACCTAAATGATTATTAGGAACACCATACTAATACTGTGTTTGACCCCCTTTCGCCTTCAGAACTGCCTTAATTCTACGTGGCATGGATTCAACAAGGTGCTGAAAGCATTCTTTAGAAATGTTGGCCCATATTGATAGGATAGCATCTTGCAGTTGATGGAGATTGTGGGATGCACATCCAGGGCACGAAGCTCCCGTTCCACCACATCCCAAAGATGCTCTATTGGGTTGAGATCTGGTGACTGTGGGGACCATTTTAGTATAGTGAACTCATTGTCATGTTCCAATTTGAAATGATTCGAGCTTTGTGACATGGTGCATTATCCTGCTGGAAGTAGCCATCAGAGGATGGGTACATGGTGGCCATAAAGGGATGGACATGGTCAGAAACAATGCAGGTAGGCCGTGGCATTTAAACGATGCCCAATTGGCACTAAGGGGCCTATAGTGTGCCAAGAAAACATCCCCCACACCATTACACCACCACCACCAGCCTGCACAGTGGTAACAAGGCATGATGGATCCATGTTCTCATTCTGTTTACGCCAAATTCTGACTCTAACATCTGAATGTCTCAACAGAAATCGAGACTCATCAGACCAGGCAACATTTTTCCAGTCTTCAACTGTCCAATTTTGGTGAGCTCTTGCAAATTGTAGCCTCTTTTTCCTATTTGTAGTGGAGATGAGTGGTACCCGGTGGGGTCTTCTGCTGTTGTAGCCCATCCGCCTCAAGGTTGTGCGTGTTGTGGCTTCACAAATGCTTTGCTGCATACCTCGGTTGTAACGAGTGGTTATTTCAGTCAAAGTTGCTCTTCTATCAGCTTGAATCAGTCGGCCCACTCTCCTCTGACCTCTAGCATCAACGAGGCATTTTCGCCCACAGGACTGCCGCATACTGGATGTTTTTCCCTTTTCACGCCATTCTTTGTAAACCTAGAAATGGTTGTGCGTGAAAATCCCAGTAACTGAGCAGATTGTGAAATACTCAGACCGGCCCGTCTGGCACCAACAACCATGCCACGCTCAAAATTGCTTAAATCACCTTTCTTTCCCATTCTGACATTCAGTTTGGAGTTCAGGAGATTGTCTTGACCAGGACCACACCCCTAAATGCATTGAAGCAACTGCCATGTGATTGGTTGATTAGATAATTGCATTAATGAGAAATTGAACAGGTGTTCCTAATAATCCTTTAGGTGAGTGTATATATATATATTATACTATTACACTGTAATTTGTATTTGTAGTTATTTATATATATTTATTTTTGATTCAGGTGCTAAAATAACAGCAAGTGCAAATAAACAGGTTATATTCTTAGAGGAATTTAAGAATATACATTATTGAACACAGTAGTGAATCTACACCTTTAATACACAAGCTTCGCCATCCCATTTAAATAGCAATGTATGTATTAAGGCTGCTAGTGCAAATATTATACTTTCACTGAAGATGCACACAATGTGACAAGGATGTTGATCTAGGAACAAGATCAACCAAGTCTTAGAGTAACTCACGTTAAGCTTGTAATGTTCCCATATGAGCTCATTTACAGTATACCAACTGTAGCAAAATCAGCTAAATCATTAGACCAGGCAGTAATAGGTACAGTAAAGAGAGGTCTTCCAAGTACAGAATTTTGCAGTGTAATCTCAAGTAATTCCAACTTAGATTTTATTAATAAAGATAAAAAAAAACGTTAACACTTTACAATAAGGTTCATTAGTTAACATTAGTTAATGTATTAACTATCATGAACTAACAATGAGCAATACATTTGATACAGTATTTATTCATCTTTGTTAATGTTAGATAATTTGTTAAAGCTCCAGTCCGTAACTTTTTTAAGTTAAAAGTAATCCAAAATAATTATATTAAAAAAAAACTTATTCTGCCAGTGGTCAAAACTATCTGCTTGCCATAGCTAGATTCAAAACGGTTAGCTTGTAATAATGATTTTAATTCCAGTGGTACTGGTGGGTTTCCGCGGGAAATTCGAGCATGTCTTTGCGTCATGACGTCACACCCGTACACATAAAGAAGGAGTTTCGGCTAGCCGGCTAAACTGCGCGTGACGAGATGTTTAGATGTATAGGCTTTTCTCGCAGCACTTTACATAAATAAACTTATGGCATCCAAGATCCAAACAACAATCATCAGTGACTACGTTTACATGCAGCCAATAACCCGTTCAAAACCGGGATATTAGCAATAACCCGGTCGCGCAAGGCCATGTAAACACCGGCAAAAACCCGAATATGCTCATATCCCGGATTTTAAAAACCGGGATATGATACCTGGGGTACCCCTTTTCTAACCCGAATTTTTGGTCATGTAAACGCGCATCGGCATATCCCCATAGTGATTTGTGTTCTGCGCATGTTCTATTCGCAAGGAATCTTGGTCTTTTGAGTAGAGGAACTTCTCAGCGCATACAAAAACCAGTATACCGGAAGTAAACATGGCGAGACGCAGCACAGCATTTTGGAGCGAGGTCAGTACCAGCACCAAAGCGCAAACAAAGGCGATCGTTATCTGCCCCGAACTATTCATTATCCGCGTGCTGCTGCTATTGTTGTTGTCTTTGGATACAGGAAGAAGAATCGGAAATGACGCATAGTGCGTCTTAAGGTTGTCCGTACGTCTTGACGCTAACCGTGCGTCGCCGTTTACATCGGGATATTGCAATTCCATGTATACAGGAGAAACTCTCTCTGCTCACGCATGTAAACGGGTTATTCCTAATGTTTCAGAAACCCGAATAGTGACCTTAACCCGACCATAACCCGAAAATTGGCTGCATGTAAACGTAGTCATTGTCAACTGGAGATTCAGCAGTTATAAAACCCAAAAGACTTCGTACTTCGGATTTAAGGTGGCTAGAGAAAGAGAAAGAAACCGTCTCATGCGAACACAAGGATTTAAACATCGGCGGGGCTTTTGAAAAGTGCGTGAACTTCGTGTTTTGAAGGGGTTCAAAACGGAAGAAGAGACGGCTTTTTTCTGCTGAACAAGTAAGACATTTCAATAGTTCAATCGTGTAACAGTACGTTTTCTTAATTCACACAGTTATGGAGTTTCCTTTGTTGTGCCTTTCTCGTTTTGCTATTATGGAGAATATGAATTCTGAACTACACAGGTAACCATGAAACACATTAAATTTAACATTAGTCACGCAATGCTGATGTTGTTAACATGAACAATTTGAGAACAAAGTAGGCTATAATTTGCACGGTTGCTGTAAATCACGTTGATTAAATCTAACGAAGCTTATCATGTCGAATGCTTTTTCCCCCTTAGTTGGTCAGAACAAAAATGGATTTTACTTACTTGTTCAGAAGACATTTTCTTATGAAAATTCTTATGTTGGTCAAACTTTCAAAAAGTGAATCTGTGATTCTGTATGACATTATCCACACAGCACGGTGACTGACAGCAGCACTCGCCTCAAAGCACTGTGTTCATCCGCGCTGTTTCATGCCGATTTACAACCCACGTAAAGATAATAATTCCGCGAATCACTACAGTTACAGATTTCGAACAGAGAGATGGCGACAAAGAGGAAAAGTTCCGGACTGCAGCTTTAATAAAAATACACTTGTATACACAGATGTAACTTTGTTCATGTTAGTTCACAGTACATTAACTGATGTTAACAAATACAACCTTTGGTTTTAATAATGTATTTGTAAATGTTTAAATTAATATTAACTAAGATTAATAAATGCTGAAGAAATGTTGTTCATTCGTTTAGAATAAATTTGAGGAATGTTGTGTTTGTGCTAAAAACAAAGAAATCTGCCTGGCCCAGCGTCTTGTAGGCTATCCTTATTTTGCAATGTTGAAGTGAGCTATTTTCGATTAATGTGTGATACTTATTATTCATTAGCCACTATAGGTAAATAACTAGAACAAAGTGAAATAAACAGAAGAATGTGTGGGCTACCAACCAGTATGTTTATGATAATAAAAGTATTATGATAAATACCAGTTTGCTAATGAGTATAACAGAATGACATGTCTTGCTTTTTCTTTTCTTAACATTTACAATGAATTGTATGTACACTCACCGGCCACTTTATTAGGTACACCTGTCCAACTGCTCGTTAACACTTAATTTCTAAGCAGCCAATCACATGGTGGCAACTCAGTGCATTTAGGCATGTAGACATGGTCAAGACAATCTCCTGCAGTTCAAACCGAGCATCAGTATGGGGAAGAAAGGTGATTTGAGTGACTTTGAACGTGGCATGATTGTTGGTGCCAGAAGGGCTGGTCTGAGTATTTCAGAAACTGCTAATCTACTGGGATTTTCACACACAACCATCTCTAGGGTTTACAGAGAATGGTCCGAAAAAGAAAAAACATCCAGTGAGCGGCAGTTCTGTGGGCGGAAATGCCTTGTTGATGCCAGAGGTCAGAGGAGAATGGCCAGACTGGTTCGAGCTGATAGAAGGGCAACAGTGACTGAAATAACCACTCGTTACAACCGAGGTATGCAGCAAAGCATTTGTGAAGCCACAACACGCACAACCTTGAGGCGGATGGGCTACAACAGCAGAAGACTCCACCGGGTACCACTCATCTCCACTACAAATAGGAAAAAGAGGCTACAATTTGCAAGAGCTCACCAAAATTGAACAGTTGAAGACTGGAAAAATGTTGCCTGGTCTGATGAGTCTCGATTTCTGTTGAGACATTCAGATGTTAGAGTCAGAATTTGGCGTAAACAGAATGAGAACATGGAACCATCATGCCTTGTTACCACTGTGCAGGCTGGTGGTGGTGGTGTAATGGTGTGGGGGATGTTTTCCTGGCACACTTTAGGCCCCTTAGTGCCAATTGGGCATCGTTTAAATGCCAAGGCCTACCTGAGCATTGTTTCTGACCATGTCCATCCCTTTATGGCCACCATGTACCCATCCTCTGATGGCTACTTCCACCATGTCACAAAGCTCTAATCATTTCAAATTGGTTTCTTGAACATGACAATGAGTTCACTGTACTAAAATGGCCTCCACAGTCACCAGATCTCAACCCAATAGAGCATCTTTGGGATGTGGTGGAACGGGAGATTCGCATCATGGATGTGCAGCCGACAAATCTGCGGCAACTGTGTGATGCCATCATGTCAATATGGACCAAACTCCCTGAGGAATGCTTCCAGCACCTTGTTGAATCTATGCCACGAAGAATTGAGGCAGTTCTGAAGGCAAAAGGGGGTCCAACCCGTTACTAGCATGGGGTACCTAATAAAGTGGCCGGTGAGTGTATTTACTACAGTGCAAATCATTAAATTACTCATGATTAAAGATGCAAATATTATAAGATACAGCAAATACTGAATATTGTTATGCAAACAATTGATCACAGGCTATGCCTGTTGTTCATGTATGGAAGTTTGTTTCCACAGCATAAAAAAAGGTAATTGCGACTTTATCTCACTATTCTGAGAAAAATAAAGGAATTGTTGAGTGAAATAAAGTCAGAATTGCAAGATTGTCAGGTGTGGATGTAATCATGCATGAAGATGTAGAACCCAATAACAGTCTTTCAACTCAAACACTGAAATTAACTTTGCACACTATACATAAACAAGAACCGAGAAGGAGTGAATACAACACAGGAGTATTTATACACTCGAAGGAAACTAGATAAGGAACAGGTAAACCTAATCAAATAATCAATGAGTAACCATAGAAACATAAGTAGTAACAGTGGAAACTAAACAGACAAACAACAAAATGAGGGGCCGTTAACACAACAGCGTTTTCAACAAAAAAATGGAAAACTATTTATGCATTTTGGCCATTCATTTCCTGTTTCCTGTTCCCGTTTTCCCACTTTGTTTCGTTTTCTTGACTCATTACTCCCTAGTTTTGACTCATTTGGTTTTTAAAGTGAATGGCTCCATATGAATACAATGTTCAAATTCAAAATCTTGTTTGTGCAAAATATTCTTGTTGAATAGAATGAAAGGGCACTGTAATTCTACACTGCGTCATGGAGTTGACGCTATGAGCCGGTGTCTAAACAGGTGTGTTACATTCTAATCTTGATTGGCAGTCGCGGTTAGGTGACATCACGGGTGCACCAGCAGGGTATATAAGGGGTATAAGAAGACGTCATCAGCTTCTTTGTCTTCAGGAAGCCGTTTGTTTGCAAGCTGTGTGTGTGTGGACTCTCTGTTTGTTTGGTGCTAGCAGTAGAAACAGAAAATGTCAAGCAAGTCCTTCAGAAAGTGTTTGCCATCGTGTCAAAGATGCGTAACACCAGGCGATCTTCATGAGTTTTGTGTAATGTGTCTTGGAGTGGAGCACACTCATTCAGCACTCAAGGGGGTTGGTTGTTCTCACTGTGACCGCTTCAACGTGAGCAAACTCCGCTCCAGCCTGGTTCTTTTCAAGGGAGATGGGAGACAAACGTCTGTGCCCTGCGGATGAGGTCTCGCTGCTGCCGAGGAAGCCCAGTGATTATGACTGTGGGGGTCGTAGATGGAGTTAGCAGATGAGCTTGAGACAGGTTTAACCCCTTCTCAGGCATCACCTACTGTAGCTTCTCAGCTCTCATGCCAGATCCGGAAGCCCGCTCGGCGGCTTCTTCCGAGCTGGCAGAGAGCATGCTATTGGCCCGGTTTAGTTCTAAGGAACTAGATATGTTGGGAGTCGAGGCAAATGTGAGCCTGCCTCCTCCCTAATCCCCACATATGATGAGCTGGGCCACATAATGACCAGCACCACAGCCAAATTTAAGCTAGATTGGTCTGTGGAGAGATTGGAATTCACCCCGAGCAGTTTGGATGAGCAATTCCTTGCGGGTCAAAGGCGTCTCACTCCTCTGAGCCTTCCCTTTATTAAATAATAAAGCATTTCCCTCTAGCAACCAGCTATGCTACTGTTAGGGGCTGGCTGAGCACATTTATGTGAGGATGTCCCAGGTTGAGAATCTCGGGTAAGAGAAGTAAGAAGCTGAACCTAATCTTTTACTCCAACAGGGGTAAAAGTCCATCGGCTATTCTCTAAAAAAAAAGAAAAAGAAGGAGAGGAGAGCGCGACATATCTTCCATATGAGAAGAGCCATGCAGGAGATTGATTTGGGGATTTTTCGTGGACTGTGTGTTCACCATGGGGGAACTGCATTAGTTGGGATTACAGGAGAATTTGCCTGATTAACACATGTTGGGAAGCGGCAGTTGAGGTCGAGTTACTCCCTCCTGTATGAATATTCGCCCCTCCAGAAATGGATGACGAAATTCAATAAGTCTGTGCAGGGGTTAAGTCTCATGTGAAATACATCATAAAAATTTCCTGAAGAGGTGGAAGCATGAGCACTCTCCAGCATTAGGAGATTAAGAGATAATATTGCCATGACTGTTCACTTATCGAATAAATCAGACTAGTGCAGTAGTATTGGCTCAGATGTTATTTTTTCCCTGAGCCTGGGAAGCGCAGTTGCCTTATGTATATGAAATAAGTGACTACATATTGACCCACTTTTTCAGTACCCCACTGTCTATTGAGACCTTGTACACATTGGTGATGCATCCGTACATTTCTGTGGCAGTAAAGCCAGACTGTTGTAGGGGAGGTAGAGGGATTGTTACAATCACTTCCTTATTCATCTCTCCGGAGGCTTGCGCTGTGAAGATGATATGGATATGCTTACTTTTGTGGGGTATTGCAGGAGTAGAGATTGGCTCTAGCGCTGTTGCATCCCACTCTTCCTGCTGCCCTTCATAGTGCAGGATGGGCGGTGTGGTAACGCATCACCTTGTCATTTTTTGCCCGTTCCAGTACTTGGCATATAAATTCGATATTGATCCACCACATAAATAGCGGACTAAGATGAAGGGAATTGGCATTCATGCTATCGTGTTCCACTCTGTCATCTAGCGCCCTCCAGTGAACTGGGTATAGTGGCAGTTTCAGTCTCCTTCATATTTCATACGGGCAGACGGAGGAAAGATTAGCAATTACGCTGTTCGGGTCCTATGCCTCTTTCTGTCTGTTATTTCCGGGTGCCAATAGAGTGCCGAAGTTACGACGTCACTCTGTAGGCCAAAACGCGGAAGTGAGTTAGCATTTTAGCACTCCCGGTTCCCTCGCTCTAAAGTCTATGGGATTTTTGAATGGGATTTTGCTAAATCGCCTGAAATGAGGTCTGTGGTGAACAAAGCCTCTAAATATTTTCACGTTTTGATCTATGACATAGAACACACAGTTATAACCTGTTTGTGGTTTTTTAAACTTTATTGTGTCTGCTTGTGTTTTTTAAAAACTTTATATAGGCTTCAAAATGTATAAATTTTGGATTAACTTGTAAAGATTATCTTGATAGACAAAACGTGTAAGGGTCACAACTCTTTGTAAAACACAGATCTTATTTTTTGCGATTTTCCAAAAGTCTATGGGGAAAATGCATAGCTTTTCGATCGAGGGAACCCATGCGCCGCTAGCTTCCGAGTTGTCCTACAAAGTGACGTCATCACTTCGGCACCCTATAGTGCAGAGGTGGTAGCAATATGCTGTCTCTTTAACAGTTATGTTGTGATAAATGTGGATGATGGGAAAATAATGCAACTTGCGTCCCACATCATCATTGGTCACTCTTCACCTCTTCGGCACTAGGAGTGCAGAGGTGTTAGCGATGTGCTTCCTCTGTGATCATGTCAATAGGCTAAACAGCACTGGAAGATTGGGCAATACTCTCCTCTTCTGTCGCCTTCGGGGGCTGAGAAGCATTAATCTACTTCTTGTTGAATCACGTTCATATTGGAGTAATTGGATGGCACTTCCCTTTGTTGCCCCTCCAGTCTATACCTGGAGGTGAGAAGTGTAGATATAGTGGGGGACTATGATAGCATGTTTACCTAATGGTTCGCAAAGAGTATTGGGACAGAGTATAAAAGCTATAAAAAGCATTAAAAGCTCTGTCGCAGCTAGTGGCCTGCTCTCTCTCATTCGCTGGAACTGTAGGAATGGGCAACTATCAGCCGATAAGAGCTACTCAGTAGGGGATGTACTCTCAATACCCCCCTCCTGTTCACATTGGAGGTTATAGTCGGACATTTTGATGTTGAGAATTTCCTAGGACACCCAATTCTGGGTAGAGTGCTTCCCTAGGGCAGGGGGAGGCAAGTTCGGTCCTAGAGAGCCGCTGTCCTGCAGAATTTAGTTCCAACCCTAATCAAACGCACCTGAACAAGCTAATCAATGTCTTCAGGATTACTAAGGCTATAGGCAGGAGAGGTTTTTTTCAGTGTTGGAGCCAAACTCTGCAGGATAGCGGCTCTCTGGGACTGAACTTGCCTACCCCTGCCCTAGGGGTTAGGCAGGAGAGTGCTTTGGTGTGAAGACTATTGCTATATTCTTAGAAAGAGCATACAGTTGAGGGAACACAGTTCTCTCCTGAGGCCTATCCTGGTCCTGTGGACAGAATGCTTAACGTCGTGCTCCTTGGAGCAGGTTGCCCCTTTGAATGGATGGCCGCGGCGACCCGGGTTCGAGCCTCGGCATAGATTGAGCTGTGGGCCTAACCTCTAATCTAGTTCTTGGTCATGTGTGTGTTGTGTGGCAATGCTTTGGTTACAGTTATCCTCCAGGGCAGTTCACAAGCACGGTTCAGTATGTTTTTCAGTACGATGCAGTGGGTATTTTGTTCAGATAGCATCAACTCATTAACTCGTTGCCATACTTCAGGCATGCCTGCACGTCTTCAGACAATTGAGGTCAGTGTACCCTTTAAACACTGCTGGCACACCTGTGACATCACCTGACCACGGTAGCCAATCAAGATTGGCGTGTAGCACACATGCTCACAAGGAGTGTTCCCATAGCGTCAACCCCATGACACAGTGTCTCGTTCACCTTCTCAGGGAGCCATGGTTACAGTCGTAACCTGATACAGTACAACAATATCCATACTTTCCCTGCACCTGTTGAGGTTTTTAATTGAGATTTATATTGCCTCTACTCATAATGACCATCTGTAATTTTATTTTCATTGCACTATGATGGAGTCCAGTTGCTCTTATTATAGAAGCAGCATGAATTATTTCTTTGAAAGAGGCTCAGTCGAGCCATCTGCACATACAGGCTGCTGTTTAGAGCTCATTTTCATGTCTCTGCTTCTCTCCATCCATTCAGCTTACATCTCCTAAAATAACTCCTTTTTTTCTGAATGATTATTTCATCTTATCATCAAATGTGCTGCAGTCAGTGCAAAACCATTCAGTAGTTGAACCCATATTATAAGGGGTTGGGGATTAAATGCTTAGAGAAGGTGTGAGTGTGTGGTGTTGGGGGAAGGGATGGTGTGAAATAAAGGATTAAAGATGTTTGGCATTGGTTAAATCACAATATAAAACACATTAAGGGATGATAATAATATTGATAAATATAAGGGACAAAATGTAACATATATGTACCTGTATGTGTGTGTGTGTGTGTGGGGGGGGGGGGTCACAAGTGTTTGTTAAAGGCAGATCAAAGGCTGATCTGGGATGCATCCACCTTTATTACAATTACATTATTGTCAGCTCACCAGCCCTACGTCTAGGATTAATGAAATTATTAATAGTCATCAAATGGCACGCATAAACGTGTTTTATACGATTCTCCACTGATGTTGCAGGTATATGGAAAATTACCGACCTATGCTTATATATATGATCATTTTCATCTTGTGTCTTGTTGTTGTCGGTTTGTGTGCACAAATATGTTTAGTAGGCTATAACTCTAGCAGTGTTTTAGGGGCTGACAAGATTCTGGTCAGATGTCCCGCTGCTGTCACTTTTAATCTTTCATATCTTCCTGAAAAACGAGAGACTAACCAGTGCTGCAGAGTCATGTGATTACATAATGCTATTTGTTTTTCTTTTTTACGTTTGAAAATCATTTGGTTACTTGATTATAAATGACAAATAGCTTTTTTATATAGTATTACTGCCTTTTAAAAAAAAATTTGTATACATATACATACATACAAGTCTCTTCTACTCACGAAGCTGCATTTGTTTGATCAAAAATACAGTAAAACAGTAATATTGTGAAATATGGTTCAAATTTAAAATAGCCGTTTTTAATATATTTTAAAATGTAATGTTGTGATGCAAAGCTGAATTTGAAAAAAGTCTTTACTGTCATGTTTGATCAATTTAATGCGTCCTTGCTAAATAAATAAATTCTTGATATTTGTAAAAAACAAACAAAAACAATAACTTAATAAACTTTTGAATGGTAGTGTACTGTATACTATATTGTGCTTCATATTTATATAACTATTAAATATATAGTTTATCTATAGATAATATACATTTTCCAACTTGTCCGACTCCTATTCATGTCCTTTTCCAAATGTCCTATGCTTTGTTTTATCCTGATTTAAACATGAAGTAAAACGGGTGTCACATTCATGTTTGGTTCGGTGTTTCATTATCATGTTCTGTTTAGTTTCATTGTCATGTTCTGTTTAGTCTGTGTTCTGTCTCTGAGCAGCACGCAGGCTGTGTCTGAAATCGCTCCCTATACCCTTAAATAGGGCACTATTTGAGGGAACAGCCATTTGTACTCACTCGTTTTCATTCACTCCTTCAAGTGGACTATATTAGTGAAGTAACGTAGGGAATAATGAATGAGGGTAAAGGGGGCGATTTCGAACACAGCTAGAGCGGTGTTTCCTTTCTGAATGAATCAGTGCTTTTGAACGAATCGGTTGAATGAATAATTCAATGACTCACTCATTAAGAAAGTCAAATGCTAAGCTTAAACGTCTATGACTGGATGAATATTGCAGTGATTATTATGTTTCTCATTTTGTGAAAGAGAGCATGAAGAATCATTTTCACACATGAATTGTCACCTCTGATTGCAGACCTTAAATTCATTGAAAGCTTTTGGGATGTGCTGGAATGCCTATTTAAATTTGAACAGCGACTTTATTTTGGTCGGGCAGTAGGGCTTGCATGATTAATCGAAATTAAACTGCACGCGATCTGGCAAAGGCTGTGACTTTTTTTAAGTGCAGCTTGTCAGTGAAGCACGGCTCTGTGATCAGTTGTAAATGCTGCTCCATCTGCACCATCACCAGGCAGTGTATAATATAATAATATAATATAACAAATAGGGATGTCCCGATCCGATCACGTGATCGGAAATCGGGCCCGATCACGTGGTTTCAGACTCGATCGGAATCGGACGTTACCTCCCGATCAGGACTCGGATGTATATTAGGGGTGTAACGGTAACTTACATGTATTCGTATTGAACCGTTTCGGTACGAGGCTTCCGGTTCGGTACGCATACAATCCGAACGATTCCTAGGACCATTTTTCCTGCCGACAAAATCCGCGCTGGCGCGACCATAGGGCACGACCACCACAAGGTTGCGCAACATCAAATGGCAAACGTAATGAAAGCGGAACGAAACTGCGCTTCTCATTATATTGTGCTTAACGGACCATTTATCAGTTCGGACCAGCAACATCTGTGCAGCGCGAGATCAAGCGACACTGTGCTAAGAGATCCAGTGAGGAAAACATTTGAATTCGCCACTGAAGTAATAACATCGCTGCGAGATCTAGTGAGAAGCATTCACATTTCTCCGTTATTAACCGTAGATCTCTATCAGATCAAACAGCGCTGACGTGGAAACCAGGAGAAACATTGTGCCGTGAATTAACTAGTTATAGACTTAAAGTCAACAGATCAGCAACATTCACCATGATTTAATATAGTAACACTAACTGTAACCATGGAAGTTTGGCTGGAATAGTGAAATGCTTTCAAGTACTTCACACATCTTTTTCCAGCACTTCAAAACTCAAATATTATATATATAAATATATATTTAAATGTTATTTTTAATGTGATGGCCATTTATAAACCTGAAAGTTTCAAGATGTAGGAAAACTCAAACTTATTTAAAAATATTTTTTCTTTTAATAAATAGGAAATTTCTCTGGCATTTCTTTCTTTCTGCTGTATCGAAAACGTACCGAACCGTGACACCACTGTATCGCATCGAACCGAACCATTAATTTTGTGAACCGTTACACCCCTAATTTATATATATTCTCTCTTTTTTTTATACACTTTTTTTTATTTGTTTACGTGCCTGGCCTGCCGGGTATTTTAAGTTGAGGTGCCATTTGTTTTTATATTAGACTTTTTTATATTGACTGTTGCACTAAAGCCCAAAAGTGAAGATTTTATGTTATTTATTACTTGATTGTTCAAGCTACCTCACAGAAGTGCTCTGTTTGCTAACAGAGTTGTTGAATGTTAAAATAAGGTGAATTAAATAAAAAATAAGGAACATCCTGGATATGTTTTTTCGCTCTTCTTTATTCTTTTTTTTATGTATTATAGAAGTATCGGATCGGGATTCGGTATCGGCAGATACTCAAAATCAAATGACTCGGACTCGGACTCGAGGGCAAAAAAACCTGATCGGGACATCCCTAATAACAAATTTTGTATCACAGTATAAGGTTATAGAGCAATATAAGGTCACAGCTTTGTTTGGATTCAGAAATGCTGGGGGTCTTTAATGACGGTGACTGTCCATGCAAGGCACCAGCGATGCCGTCACTGCTGGGCAACTGGCCATGTGTCACTTTGTGAAAATGTATCCACATATACAGTGTACGTAAGCATCTTGCACAGTACAGAGTCATGCCAACATCACAAGGACATATCTTACTCTTAAAGTGCTTAAACATCTCTTTCTCAGATAACCGGCAGGTTGGTGGTGTAGATTTTTATCTTAAGTATCTCATCCAAAGAAGTAATATTTTCCGTTTTTCATATATATATACTGTATATATATATAATATATATTTTTTTACAATAAAAGTTACATTATTCAAATAAAGTGCATCTAGTGACGTCTGTGGTATGATAAAATCATCTGTGAGACAATGGCATAATACAAATATTTGGATACAATATTGATGGATTAGATTGTAATAAAAACTAAATTAGCTGTAAACATTTTTATCTCCGTTTCGAGGTACACTGAATATTGTACATAATATCAGGAAATAATGATTTTTCTGTTTGTAGTAAGGAAGGAAATTCAGGGTTACATGTTGTAATCTCTACATAACTTCCTTTATTAGTGTGTTTTCGCACCACCACGGGTGTCATAAAAAGGTCTGTCCAGGTGGCTGGTGAACTGTAAATATGCTTTGGGTGAAGTGGCATATAAAAATGCAGCAAATAAAAGTCCTTCGTATAGTCTCTTTGAAACATCACTCGGGCAAGCTGATCAACAGATTCTCTATGTGAAAAGTCATTCGAAATGTATAAAGTGCAAAAAGCCACAGGTTCCGACTGATGTGTGACCCGCTGCTCCGCTGGCCAGGAGGGTATTTATTTTTTCGGTTCACATTCTTTCCATCCAAAACACTCCTTCCCTGCAGAGGAGGGCAGAAGAGGTGCTCGTGTCCTGCTGTACTGTCGCCGGACACTGGAACTGCATTGATCTTTCACATCAACGTTCTGGGATTAAAAGTCCCTCAGAATCGGTGCTGAACAATGGATATTTATTTTCTGTCCTCAAGAGTTCTACTATTGATATTAGTGATGTGTAAACAAATATATTTTGAAAATCGTTCAAATGCATATTGTGAAAATCAGTGGGTTGGCTGAACAGAATATATTCTGGAAGTCCTGTATTATTAGGCTGATTTCAGGTTTACCCAACTCCTATTGGCTATTTGTTCCATTATCCTAATTAAGTACTACAAAATCACTTTAAGATATTCCTTAAATTATGTTTTTATAACCAACAGTATCTTTTAAATTCAACCTAGGCTGACTGGAGAAACGTGCCACTACCTATACACTTTTGCAAATCTCCAAAAGCTTATAATTATACATATCACTGCAGTTTCCAGCTTAAACGAAACAAAAAGTGGCAGTAAAACACAACTTTTATTATATTTTTCATACAATTTTTTGATTACTGGGGCAGATTCGTGCGGTTCCATTGACCTCAAGACACTTTTACCATAGCGCATGATTTGAAAGCGAATACATTTTGACGTTTGTTTCACATTATTAGCTTCATGGCTTTTCTGACATAGTAAACTTGCTCTGTAGCTCCCCTGATACAGACTGCACTAACTAGTATGCTAACAGCATTCTAATGACAGCAAAGCTACAAAAAATATCAAAACAAAACAAACCATTTAAATTCTAAAAAAAGCCAACCAATTGACTAATTGGTTATAGGACAACTATTTAATCAGGTGACCATCTTGAATCAACTGATATACATCATGGCTAAGTGTTAGCTAGAAATGCTATCATTAGCAACAGAAGTTCATTGTCAATAATAGAATTCTAATTTTCTCCTCAGTTTATATTTATTTCAAGTTAGTTCCTTTGAGTTTGTTCGGAATAGTCAAAGTACATGCTGCATTTTGAAAAGCTTTAAAAACGTTTAAATGATCCATAGATTTATTTTTGTGGGTGAGTCACCTGCTATAAAAGCTTCCTATCTTTAAATCAATAGATCTGGTCAACATGGAAACAAAACTAGCCTGTTGGCAATAAGGATGTAACCAAATATTCAAGATATCGATTGACCATATCCGGTTGGGGGGGGGGGGGGTCTTTCTCAATCGCTATGGTGGTTACGCTTCTGTTTGATAATGCAGCACCAACTTCCACTAGACTAATGGATCAGGTTAGCTCCGTGTACTAAGCTGATACCCCAGACCGCAGATAGTAAACAGTTCCTTGTTTACAGAGTCCCCTGCATTGACAATAAGGTGCTGGCAGGCTGATTGCTGAACTGATGATTAGATTACTGGCAAGTGTACACAGAAACCTGATCTATAGCAGACGCATGAAACAGACCTGACCATGGATGTGTCTGATAAGAGGAACCGCAGCATACATGACAATGAATGGAAACATTACATGAGTTTTTGTGGATACTAAAATGGGGTTGGGATTTTAATATGATTTACAGTCCATTACATACAGAACTGAGTTGCATCTATAAGGTGCAAAAGAAGTACACTTTAAGTACTTTTTTTTTTTTACAGAAATAAAATACCTTTTTAGAAGTGAATGTAATGTGCTCAGGATATTTCATTGCATGTTAATTCCAATTAAATGAAAATGTTTAAATTTATATTTATTTAGCTGAACTTGAGAGTTTTTTCGTGACCCACTTAAGTAGGACTTAAGTATGTATTTATGTAATTTCAAAAAATATGAAATATGGTTAAAGTACAATTTAGTGCATTTAAAATATATTTTAGTCCCCCGGAAGTCAATAATTGTATCCCTTAAAACTCATCGTTGATCACCAAAATTACATATTTAAATATTTTTTCCTTGCCTTAAAACAGCTTGAATGTAACTCTACACACTTGCCTCATTTAGTATACGCGGTTCTATGAATATGCAAATTAGCCCCGCCTCCACTCACTCACACCAGCTCAGAGATCCACTCGTTGACGATCACACAAAGTGCTCTTTTATATGTGTAGGCCTACTTAAGTGTGTTAAGAAATGGTCATAAAAGTGTACTCTTTTTAAGTAAACTTAAGTGTCATTTTATTTAATTAATATTATGTTATCTGCAAGTACAGCACTACAAACATTCAGAACAATTAGGCGCAAGTGGAACTTTGATTTAAAAAGACAAAAGGACAATATTTAATATTTTATTTAAAAATGTGGGTTATTGAACATGAACTTTTAAGTTAAAAATGTAGCCTATGTATGTAAGTGTGTCTATACAAATATATGTTTTAAAAATGTATAGGAGATGTCCCCATTTATTTATTTATTTTATTTCCTTTCAGCTGTGGTGCAATATATTTAGTTGTATTTAACGTGGTACACATTTTGAATGAGGTCATAAATAAGCAACTGTAATATACAAGAAATAAAAATAAATGTTTAATGTCATTTTTTGATGAAGTACAGCAGGTCACACTGTAGGACAGTGCTGTCACTGCTCGACATGTCATGTCAACTACCCATTCCCTATATTGCTGAGACACCGAGACAGAGAAATGAAGGCTTGTCACTGAACACGATCTGCTGCTCTTTGGATGAATTAAAAAACATCGCTGTTCTGTGTCTGATTCTTCGAAAGCTGTCCAGTCAGTGTCACACACACACTACACTGCCAAGCTAAACCAAAGCCTGCACAGATGTCTCGACGCCTCCGGGAAATCTAGGACTTTTTCTGAAGGCTGTGTACACAAACTATCCAGGTCTCTGCTGGAAGATCCAGTTTAAGCTGGTTGCAGTGTTTGGAACATAGAAGTTGGCTTCTAGCTGGTATAAGCTGGTTGTTAGCTGCTTGACCAGCAACCTAAAAATCAGTGTTAAGCTAGTATGGTAGATGATTTGTTTCAGGTTCACAATGATAGCTTTGAACAGGTAATGCTTAGACCAGCTCATACCAGCTAATGTCTTGACTGGACCAGTTAATTGCCAGGATACACCAGCTAATGACCAATTAAGAGCGACTAACGGACAGTTTCAATTGCTTATAACCATCTGAGCTGGAAGTTCACAATGTCACACACAACAACACTGTAAAAAATGATATGATCAATAATTTATGACAACATTTGTTTTTACATTGATTTAACTCGTTGTTGTTTTATAAGTTATACAATATTCCACTCATTTTTTAAAAGTCAGTTTAGGTTAATGTAATTTAAGTTGAAATGACTTAAACATCCAAGTCGATTGTAGGCAACTTACAAATTTAAGGCAGCTTAAAAAAAAATTGTACAAGCTTAAACCTGATTTTTCACCACGGTGTTATTTTAAATAGGCTACTCCCAATATGATTTACAAGGCTGTGAAATTAATACATGCTGGTTTAATACGGCGAACAATATAAAATATGTGCTGCATTTTTATTATTATAGGCTACATTAAATGTATAGCCTACAATTAGCCTATTTTAATACGCTCACGGATCCCGCAGATGAAACATCAGCGTACAACATGGGCGACCTACTCATTTATGATTTATAATGTTCATAACGCATATTATATGAGGAACCTGACCAGAATGACAGCTATGAAAAAAGTTTGACGAAAAAAATAAGTTGATGGGGACGATATTTGAACGTCTGACATACCTATAGTGGTGATGACCGTGATGGCGAAGTAAAAGGAGCCGGCGAACCTCCACTGGACCCCAGCCTTGTGTGGCTTCAGCTGCAGCACGACCCGCTCCAGCTCGTCAAAATTGACTTTGCTCAAGTTGTACTTGTCCATGAGCTCTCGCTTCCGATCGTCCAGGACCTTCTTTTGGGTGATCTCCATCTTGGATTCTAACGCGTCAAAAACAGCCGCTCCGACGAGCAAATAAGTGAAAGTGCAGATGATCAACACGAGGGTTCTGATGTTTTGTCTCTTCATGGTCAGAGCGAATGAAACGAGCCACAAACTTTGAGGAGTGATGGTGATGGTGATGGTGATTTCATTGCGACTGAGCTGTTCCTTCAGCACCACGGGTGCACATGTGCCTGTTGAGTCAACACATCTCAGCCTGGGTTCATCTTCAGAACCTCCCAGTGGTGCGAAACAGACAGTTCATTTACACAGAGGTTTGAAAAAATGGAGGATTTCTGTTGTGGATTTTTTATTCATATTCTTATTTTATACTATAATACTAAAAAAAAGTATTATTTAAAATGTATTGTATAGGGTACATTGTCGAGTGTTTCGCAATAAACATCAGGTAAAGTGGGACAATAGCCTACCATTCATTAAATTTGCATGACATCATCATAGTGGAGACTGTGATCAAGCTTCAACAACTAATGGATGAGAAATCAGCCAGCACAAACATAAGCCTCTTTCAAAAATTCAATTCAATGATCAGTTACAAAAAATTTATTTACGGGATCTTTTTTTGTGGACTAACTCCAGTGAGACAGTATAGCTTTCAGGTTAAGCTTTTAAAACTCTTCTGAATGATTATTATAACAAACATTCCTTCGGTTTCACAGACAAGGCTTAAGTCTAGTCCCAGACTAAAATGCATGTTTGAGCTGTTTTAACTGGAAGCAAATAAGCATATCTTAAAATATTAAGATGCTCATCAGTCACATTTATAAAAGCTACTTAAATGCCTTAATTAAACTAAGGCCTAACCCTGGCTTAATCTAAGCCCTGTCTGTGAAACCGGCCTTAGAGTCTGGATATTTCCTGATATCTTGAATGTAGATGTGCTATATGAGGTTAAACTGACAGTAATGGTTTCTAGCTGACATGCTGGTCATGAACTGGTCATGAACTGGTCCAAGCTGATCTAGATAATGGATTAGTATACCGGGTTATGGGGCTGAAATCAAGCTGGTAGATCTTGATCTATAGCTGGTTAAAGCAGTGCCAAACAACAGCAACAGCATGACCAACTTAAGTTGATGAGATATGCATTTCAGGGCCACAGACAATATTATATAATTATTATAATTATGCATAAAAGAAACTCTTATAGTATTTCATATAGCATACATTTAACATCAGCGTCCCATATAACGATCTGTCCCACTTTAGGCAGTTATGCTCAATTAGCACATGGAAATTGCATTAAATAGTCTAATCTACCAAAAAATGACTTAATTTTGCACACAACACCCTATCATTTTAAAAATGACAACGCTTCCACAGAAAATGATATTGATTAATAATTGAGCTTAATGTAATGACCTCTCTTTGTGTTGTTCGTTCTAATTAGATTCCCTCCGGTTCCTGAGGGATGCGGTGAGTGAGACTAAATGAATTAGGAATGTGATACTGTCAGCTCGGATAATCTGCCCAGATTCGGACAACAGATATTACATAATAATGAGCTGCACATTACCGCCATATTCATCTGGATGGAAATACAGAGGCTAATCAAACTACAGAGGCTAGGTAAAAACAGGTCTTTTATTCATCATTTTTTTGGTGTATGTTTATGTTATATGCCAAAACCATTTCTCATAGTTTGATCATTTAGTCTAAAGACAGAAAGTTAAAGTCCCCCTGTGGTGAAAATCAAGCTTTTAATGTTGTTTATGTGTATATGTGGTGTTTTTTAATATGCTTTAAAGGAGCTGTATGTAAGAAATTTATTTCAATTAATCATAAAATGGCCCTGAAATGTCACTAGACATTAAGAAATCATGTACATTTCAAATACTTATATCACTGACAACAGTAGTCTGGCCAGGATATTGTCATTTAAAAAGTGCAGTTGCAGCCCTCAACTGATGTTGATGTTGTCATGTTGTGTTTTGGTCTGATGCTCCACCCTCCACCTGTCTACCAATCACGAATCGCAATTTCCATTGAACTCTGTTGGTAACGACGGAACTTGCGACCATAGTTGGCTAACGATGCTTTCGGGAAACGCACCCCAGGTCAACCTGTGATCGTCAACGAGTGGATCTCTGAGCTGGTGTGAGTGAGTGGAGGCGGGGCTCATTTGCATATTCATAGAGCCGCGTATACTAAATGAGGCAAGGGTGTAGAGTTACATTCAAGCTATTTTAAGGCATTCATATTTTTTTAAAGGGAGAACAAAAACTTTATGTAATAACTTTAGAATATGTCATTTTGGTGATCAAAGAGGAGTTTTAAGGGATACAATTATTGACTCCTGTGGGACTTTAAATGTAGGTAAAAGATGACTGAATGTGTCCAAGTCCTTCCACTCTTACAGTATGATGATGTTATCAGGGGAATGATTAAGGGTGCATGCAGCGACTGTCCATAAGAGGGCGAACTTGCGCAACATATCCATAACATCCAATAAAGTAGTTCCAAAGCCTGTTTTACGCATATTGAGGTCATCACATTCACAACATGATGCATCAATTCATGTGGAATGTCAGAATGCGTTCAGTGATTTATGGACAAATAAGGACTTGACACTTTGCAGCATATTTTACTGATCCTGACTGCAGCTCTTTTTTTTTTTGGTCATTCATATTACGGCTATTAATGCAAACACATTTCAGCTTTCAGCTTAGGGTGAATCTAGCTCACTCTGTAAGAAGACAACAATGGCACTTTCAATTTCTGTTTGACTTATCCGAACAAGTGTTTTCCCCTCCCTAAAGCAAAACACCGCTGGCCTTATTTACCTCAGTCATATGTTCCTTTACCTAAATGGTCAGTTAATGAGAAGAACTTTTACTAAATTACAAAACCATTTTAGTGCAAACCGCATTCGCCCCAGTTTAAATTCCACATGAAGCAGCGGGCATGTGCTGCTCAAGTTACCTTTGGTAGACTGCAGCTGGGCGGTCCTCTGACTACATGAGCTAGAAAGTCACTAGAGAACAAAGTTTGAAATGAGTGTCTGCAAAACAAACCTGTGCAACACACACTGACTGAGCGCGCGATCAATAATGGATTCAGCCAAGCGGGATGAACACATGAGCGAGCACGCCGCCAACCTCCTGGGGACAGGACAGCGGGCCAAACCGACACAAAACGACACAAAAACAAGGTCAAGATGCGTGAAAATCCTCTTTGCGGTAAGAGAAGTCTCATGGGACAGTATGGGGGGAATAAAAGCCGGTGTATAGGTTAAACAAACAACTCATAACTGACGGAGTGCTACTCATTTAACCCTTAATTAAGCTTAATATTTTGTGTAAAGGTTTTCTTTTGTTATTTTCTGTCTTTAGCCTATTTGAAGTAAATTTACATAGGCTACACTCTTAAAAATAAAAGTTTTTTTTTTTTTTATTGGCATCTGGTTCAGTGTTGCACCTTTATAATCCATGGATCCAATATTGCACAAAAGGTTCGATAATATAGTGGAAAAATCTTCTTTAGATTATTAAAATGTGATTTAGTGATTAGAAAAATGTGTGTTCTTTTAAGAACTGTTCACTGAGAGGTTCTTTTGAGAACCAAAAAATGTCTCTTCTACAAAAACAAACAAAAACAACCCTTTGGAACTTTTATTTTAAAGAGCATCTTCCCACAAGACCATAATATAGTATAGTATATGGGTAATTAACTTAAGTTAGATAATGAGGCACCTAAGTTGTCATTCACCAAAAAAGAAAAGGTGTAGCTATTTTCTTAATGTATTTGTACTTTTTAGGAAAACTATATTGTACGTAAATGTTTGTGTCGTTTCATCTTTGTTTTTGTAAAGTATCTTTAATCATTTGTGCTGTTAGATATAGGATGTTTTAGGTAGCTGAGATTTAGCTCATCATTCATCATCATTTTTTCAGGGTTCCCACGGTCAGTGAAAGCATGGAAAGATGGGGGAGTCACGGAAATGAATACAATCTAAAGTCATAGACATTTCTATTGTACAGCAAAAACAAGTATCAACTGGCTGCACCAGAGTTTCGGAGAAATGTTACAATCATTAAGTATAGAAGCCAGTGTACCTCACTGTGTAATATAGCGTTACAGCATGCCTTTGAGTTGAGCTAGTGGACTTTTCACAAGGTTATTCATCCCTATGAGGCTGCAAGTTGCAACAATATTTTAATTTGATATTTCTAAACAATTCTCACTCCAAATAATCAGTTTATCAGATAAATTCCAACATGCGTTAAATGTGTGGCTGGTGTGTTGATCTTGGCAGCTTTCAGTTAAACTTTAAACGTTGAACTAGTCTATTGACTCAAATGCTTCCTTGTCAATAACTATGCCTTTTGTTGGATGAACCATTACTGTAAGAAGACTAAACGAATTGACCGAAAATACCTGATTTTTGTTTAATGTGGCATTCTAAATGTAACAAAGCTGCTTAAGCCTCAGGCATCATGTTTTAATTCTGATCTCGTATCTATTTAAATTGAACAATTCACTTTAAACCATAGAATGAATGAAAAGTGTGTGCAAGTTCAGGGAATTCTTGCTCCCTTTTGTTCACTACACAGCAGTCACAACAGTTTGAGACATTCAGCACTGTAACACTGTGGAAGATGAGGAGGGGGAATGTACACACAAAGAACTGGAAAGACCCTGCTGCTGTTTTATTGTAGCCAACTGGGGAAAAATCATTTCCTGAGACTTGCATTCACTGTATTATGTGAAACTGTTGTTTGGAATTTCATTTATTCACTAAAGATATAAATTTGTTATTTTACAATTTGATTTTTCAATGGTCTTGAAGTCAAGGCTTACAGTTTTTACAGTAACTTTTAAAAGTTTGGGGTTCGAGGATTTTTAAGAAAAATAAATTAAAACTAAGCAGCACATGTTTTCAATACTGATAATAAGAAGAAATGTTTCTTATTATGTGTCATCATCATATTAGAATTATTTCTGGAGTCATGATGCTGAAAATTCAGCTTTGCCATAACAGGAATACATTACATTTTAAAAGAGACAATTTATCGTTAATTAAATTAATATTTCCCGATATATATTTTAATTTACTGTAATTTTGATCAAATAAAAAATACAAAATATATTACCAACCCCAAACTTTGAACTAAACTAGGAATTTAATTCATGACCTTGTTGTTAATGCAAGTAGACAATTTCTGCTGGTAAAGTTTGATGTGTTTTATGTTAATTTGTTGTCAAGATATATATTCCTAACCGTTACCCATTACATTTTCTTACAATCCATGCAAATTATATTAATGCAATTATAATAATGATTCATTCTTTACTAAATCTTGTAACTGCATTTGTTTTTGTTTCTTTAGGTTCTTCTGCTCGCCTTGCTGGCTTTAATTCTCACAATCATATTTATACTGAAACTCCGCTGCAGTGATAAAGGTACAATATCAGTTTCTACTGTTTTTCTGGTCATAATTGAATCTAGGCCAGCCTTTGACTGAAATAGTTTTAATTAAAGATCCCCCTTTATAAGCTTTTTATAAGCTATTACATACACTCACTGTCCACTTTAATAGGTACACCTTGCTAGTACCGGATTGTGCAATGTGCTGAAAACATTCCTCAGAGATGTTGGTTCATATTTACATGATCGCATCACACTGTTGCTGCAGATTTATTGACTGCACATCCATGATGTGAATCTCCGGTTCCAGCACATTCCAAAGCTGCTCTATTGGACAGAGATCTGGAGACTGTGGAGACTGTTTGAGAATAGTGAACTAACTGTTACTGTGGAGGCCATTTGAGTTTAGTGAACTCATTGTCATGTTCAGGAAACCAGTTTGAGATGATTTGAGCTTGGTGACGTGTGTTATCCTGCTGGAAGTAGCGATCGGATGATGGGTTCACTGTGGTCATAAAGGATGGATATGGTCAGCAACAATACTCAGGTAGACTGTGGTGTTTAAATGATGATCAACTGGTACTAAGAGGCTCAAAGTGTGGAAAGAAAATCTCCTCCACACCATCACAGCACCAGCAGCCTGTACTGTTGATACAAGACAGGATGGATCTATGCGTTCATTTTGTTTTCGTCAAATTCTGACCCGACCATCTGAATGTCAGCAGAAATCGAGACTCATCAGACCAGGCAACGTTTTTACAATCTTCTGTTGTCCAGTTTTGGTGATCCCGAGTGAATTGTATCCTCAGTTTCTGTTGTTATCTGACAGGAGTGCCACCGGTGTGTGTTCTGCTGCCGTAGCTCTTCTGCTTCAAGTGTTGTGTGTTCAGAGATGCTCTTCTGCAGACCGAGTGCTTATTTGAGTTACTGTTGCCTTTCTATCAGCTCAAACCAGTCTGGCCGTTCACCTCTGACCTCTGACATCATCAAGGCATGGTTTTGCGTGAAAATCCCAGTAGATCAGCAGTTTCTGAAATACTCAGACCAGGCCGTCTGGCACCAACAACCACTTAAATCACCTTTCTTCCCCATTCTGATGATCAATTTGAACTTCATTATGTCTACATGCCTAAAATTCATTGATTTGCTGCCATGTGATTGGCTGATTAGATATTTGTGTTAATGAGCAGGTAAACAAGTGTACCTAATAAAGTGGTCGGTGAGTGTAAAAAGTATATAATCTATAATCATTGTGTAATCTTTAATCCGTTGTATAATCCCCTTTAAATGCCATTGAGCATTGGAATGAAGCCCTGTATTATTATTCAATTTGACAACTTATATTTGAGATATCATTCTGTCTACATGCTCTATATTTTGTGTGTTTTCTGTCTGATAGTTACTGATAGCTGTAAAAATCGCTGCATGTCCAAAAGTCGTGATGCTAATGCAGCGTGCCACTGTGACGCTGCATGTGTAAATGAAGGCACCTGCTGTCGGGACTATGAGGAAGTGTGTGTGGAACCAAGTAAGTGGCATTTCTCTTTCTTTTGCACTTTCTTTAACTCTCTCTTTCTCAAGGCCCTGACATACTCACGGCAAAGTTGTTCTTCGCTTAGGGGAAAAAACAAGAAAGAGTAAATCACTCGCATATGTGACTATATTTTCATGTCAGGCGACTAGTAAAGTCTATCATTAGCCATTGGCTAATAAATTGTTAGATTTCAGTCGCCAGTGTTTGATGCTAAGTAGCACAGTCTAGCACAGATATATTTTCACTTGCCTTCACTCATCTTGATCACTCTGACTGAGAGCTTGAGAAATGTTGAAGGTGTCTCAATACATTTTGGTTTGACTGTGTATATAAAACTAAGAATAATACTGTAGAGTATCCGGTTTCAGTTTTGGGGAATATGTATTCAAAAATTAATAATTCATAATTAATCATTATTCATATGGGTTTGAACCGGATAATTATACATGTTAAATCGCCCAACGAGGGGGTTACGTTGCCAATCTGTTATGAACGACTGAATACAATGGACTTATAATCAATTATTCATACAGATCGGCAGGATAGATCAATTTTATATATCAATAATCAAAATCATAACGAATTATAATTATTTATTCGTATACAAATTGTCGAGAATAGATATATTCTCAGGATAACCTTTAACGGCAATCAATCTAGTATGAACAATCTGTTTGTCCATCAAACTGACCGTACGATACTTTAAAGGTGCTCTATGGAACTTTTAGCGGCCTCTAGTGGTGATGTTTCAGATTGCAACAAGAGCGCTCGTGTGCGTGTGCCGGCCACACGGAGACTTTCAACGCAACGGCGAAAGCATCACACAACATGCTGGAAACTCATGTAAACTCCCACTGCAACGTTACAATAATAGGCTACTTTTATCAGCTTGACGTTCCATGCTCGTACCATGATAACGTTATAGTGAGTCGAATAGTGAACTAGACTGAACAATGTCAGTGTAACAGTAAGACAGTAGGAAGTAACATTACTGTACTGAACGTGTCTGGAAATGTTTATTATAAACAATATGATAGTGGGATGAATTACGTTATAGCGTAACGATCTATAACGTAGATCTAGTACATAAAACAAGTATCCTAAAGCTTTTCTTATCCTGGAACAGTCTTTTGTATTCATTCCATGTCTCATGTAGTTTCAACGCATTCTCATCCCAAAGCGTAATATATTGACTCTTTTGCCAAAGCGTCTATATCCAACGCATATGGCACCCTTTAGCGTCAATATAACACGCTTTGGTTTTGGGTAGGTTTAGGTCTGGGGTAGTGTTAGGAAGGGTGGTGATGGCGCAGTGGATAAGACACATGCCTTTGGTGTGAGAGACCCGGGTTCGAATCCACTGTGAGACACCAATGTGTCCCTGAGCAAGACACTTAACCCCTAGTTGCTCCAGAGGCGTGCGACCTCTGACATAAAGCAATTGTAAGTCGCTTTGGATAAAAGCGTCAGCTAAATGAATAAATGTAAATGTAAATGTTAGGGTTAGACCACTAGGAGGCGCCATATATCTGCGTCTCATATGACGCTAAAGGGTGCCATGTGCGTTGGATATAGACGCTTTGGCAAAAGAGTCACTATAATTCTAAAGCTCTGCCGATGTTGATCCGTGTTTTCGTCCTGAGTCGATCAGAATCACGTTTGGCCTGACGAGCTTCAGCAGATAAAACTTTGTTTTGTTTTTTATATTTATGTGGAGTTAGTGTTGGAGTGTGTGTTGTGCTGGAGGCAGGTCGTTTTTGGCTGTTATCAGACAGACTCCATGTCGTCAGCTGCAGTGCCGTCCGTCGCATAGACTGTATATAAGGAGAGAGGCTCGGGAGCGCGCATGCACGTCACATCCGATGGATTTCGCGGTAAATCCGACCCGGAGACTTCACATAGAAATATGAATATTGGCCTTCAGAGGTAATAGCAAAACCCGACAAGTGGATCATTGTAATGTGTGATTACAACCCCTTCACACACAGGCAATAAAAAAAGGATTCATTGTAGAAGAAAAGTTCCATGTAGCACCTTTAATGAACCCCCATGAAAGGCTATCCATCTTATAGAAGAAAGGCTATTTCTCTGGCCATGGAAAACAACTTCTTTATTTTATAAAAATACTATGTAAAGTATTCTGCAATTTTAAAGCGTAGCTGATCGAAGCATTTAAGTGACTTGGATACGAGCAAAACACAACAGAATCAATGAATGTATATAATGAATTCAATAAAGCAGTACACTACGTGTACGGTTACAGAATACTATATACAACAAATAACACGGAGAAAACAAAACACTGAAAGAATCTGAGAGTGAAAGAAACAGGGAGAGAGTGAGAGAGAGAGAGAGTCTGGAAGGGTCAGTGGCAAAATTACAGACTTTGACCTTAAGAGACAACACGAAAAGACACAGTCTTAATGCTCTAACATCTCGGTAACTCAAAGATACTTGCATGGTTCTCATGTGCCTGAGCGTGTGTGAGCGGCAGGTCTTTGTGTTTCGTTGGAGCGTCACGTGGTTGCAGCTGGTCCGAGGAGCGCGCACGTGTGGCGTTGGAGCGAGTCCAGGAAGAGAGAGAGTGTGTGTGGAGCGCGCCGACATTTATCACCTTGGAGAAATCCAGCCTCTTCCTGTCGGCTTGGCCAATCGGAGAGTTGGAAGTCACAGGCGGGAATTTAGTTTTTATTACTCTTTGTCTAAGAGCGCAAGCTCGATTTATGGCAGTGTCAGAATTGGTCCTTCCTGTCCCAAAAAGCTGTTGCACATAGAATCATACACTTTACTGTAATCTTCTGTATCTGGCCAAATCAATTGGACCGAGAGAATTACAACGGTACCAAACAA
This sequence comes from Rhinichthys klamathensis goyatoka, assembly GCF_029890125.1. Lineage (NCBI taxonomy): Eukaryota > Metazoa > Chordata > Actinopteri > Cypriniformes > Leuciscidae > Rhinichthys > Rhinichthys klamathensis. Next base: position 2,379,059 of record NW_026606722.1, read on the forward strand.
AGCATGTACACATAATAGGAATATGAAAATACATCTTAATACATAACTATAAGCTCTTGGAAGGAATGTACTGCTACGATAAAATCATAGAGACCTTACTATGACATGGGCAGCGTGCAAACACACAGGAATATATCGTATACAGTTGGCAATGGCTCATGTTCTGAGTTTAAGGTAACAGTTTGTGTATTTCTGTGTGTTGTGCATCTCTGAAAGGTCCAGCCAGGCCATCTGGCATTCCTTCCTCGCAGAAAGGAAGATGCTGGTGTGATAAGATCTTTTGATGCTCGGCGCGGATCGTAAATGGTGTCAGAGAGTTCCTCTAAGTCTCAGACATGTTGGCACCATCTAAGATTTAGATTGTCACAAGTCAGAGTCTAAAAGCTTTTGGATTTAACCAGGAATGTGCATTTAGGTTCTGTTCAGATGAACAAGTCAATGATTTACCCTAGATACCCTACAATACTGATAAGATAATAATACTTACTATTACTAATTCTACTATTAATAACACTATAAAGCATCCATTCTGTGACAGTTGAGTTAGAAAAGTTTAGTTTAGATGTAATTTTCTAAACATGATTTTATTTCTAGTGAGAAATTACTATTGTACTCATTAAATATTCACTTAGTTTTCACCAAAGCTCATTCTATATTGCTGTAGATCATTAAACCGCTATGCCTTCAGAAGTCTGTCTGGAATCAGTTTCGTGAGGTACCTTCGTGTGCAGACGAGCTTGAAACATCAAGGGCCCGGAGTCGAAAGCGGGCAGGTCAGTCCAGCTCAGAGCCAGGAGTGGACCTGGACCTGATAGACCTGTGGTCCGCGGATCCAATTCCCTCCCAAGTCCACACCCTCAAGTCTTCATCCTCCTCGCTGGTCCTGTCTGGAAACCTGCAGCCTGTATCCCTGCCTAACTTCCCAGTTCCGTCTCCGTCGCTGGTCACGGCCAGTGCCCTGGATCTGTCGGCACCACTGGTGTGGTCCAGCTCCTCGGCTCTGCCTCCACCGCTCACTCCGTGTGGCTCACATCCTCTGCGCCTTGGGTTTTCCCTTCCACCAGCTTGGCGTGAGGCCGAGTCCCCGGCTGCACCTCGGGCCTCCAGGCCCACACCACCACCTCGTCCTGTCAGCCCGTCGCCCTCACCTCGACCCACCACTCCTTCATCGCCTCCGTGGTCCGTCTGCCCGGATGCTCTGCTGGGCTCGCTAGCCCAGCTACAGCCACGGACTTCCGGTATTCTGGTTGAGCCCTCACCCTGCTCCCCTTCGGCATCACTGGACTTCTCCCTTTCTCTGACCTCCCCATCGGCCTCCCTCACCACATCGTAACGCTGGTCATCCATCCGCACGCTCCGCGGACTCCTCTGCCACTCACGGTGCTGCCGCCGTCAATCGGCCCCCGGTTCTCGTCCTGCCAGTCACTTCAGGCTCTACCCTGGCTCCTCCCCCCATCTGCGGCACCATGGTGCCCGTGGCCAACGTCTCCAGGGTCCAGTCCGTCCCCAGCTCCACGGCCTCCGCCTAAGCCTTCGCCCTTTTTCTGTTTTTTTGGACTTTTGTTGCCATCACGGCGGGAGGACGCGCTTTCTGAGGGGGGCGTTATGTCACAATTATGTTCTGTCTAGTCTGCACCTGTTCTCGTTTGTCCCTGATTAGTTAATCTTCCTCCATCTGTGTCTAGTTAGTTCCTAATTTCATCCTGTATACTCCCTGTTCTGTTCAGTCATGTCGACACTCAAACTGTTCAGTCACTTGTTGGTTCTCGTTAATGGGGAGGGGAGGGGAATTGTGTGTTGCTGTTTTCAAACTTCCCAAATTAACTTCTTGCAGAACTTCTTTGTTTCTCTCTTTAGAGCAACTTAAGAGTCTTAAGAGAGCAACTTCACAACTCCATAGAGCTTAGCACATCTTGGAACTGGAACCTTGAACCAGAACCAGAACAACTCTTTGTCTTAGAGAGAACCTTTTTAAACTCTCCAAGATTTGCAAATTGGCGGCTTTCAGATCCAGTGTTTTAATTGGCTGATGCTGTCAGAGGTGGCCACTGTATGGCCCCTCTTTGACATAAGGTTAATTTGCATAGCTTCAAGTTCATGTTGAGAAAAATGTCTTGAAGGTTTTTCCTATGCATAATTCACTTTCAAAACCAATTCCAGATTAACCTAGACATTGTGCTGAAAACATAAAGACCAAACGTCATTGGGTAATATTGAACTTTTACCCATGATTTCATGTATACCTTAATTGCTAAGTTTGTATGTGTTGAATGTACACAAACAACACTCATGAAGTATATACAGTATATACAGATATGAAGAATATTTGCTCCATTTTGTCCATGGTGTGTCCATTTTGCATAGAAAATCCATCCTTTGTGGCTTCAAGCCACATGGCAAAACCGATTTGGTGAGTCTGAGAGTCTGTGGTCATTCACACCCTGGTCTCAGGACTGAGGGACTGGGGTGAACAATGGGCAAATGGTGATGGGATCAGTCTGTGATCAATGGCATGCTAATGTCATCATTCTTCCCTTCCACAAATGGTACCTGCCAATTGTCTTTGCAGGCTTATCTCCTAGCCCACCTAGTTCCTTGTTTGTGGAGCTTCTTTTGGAGGTGTGAGTTTTAGAGTCCTGTGCCCGGTTGCATAAAGCACCTTAAGTTTTTCCCTTAAGTATGATACTTAAGGGGCGATTTCCCCTTACCTAAGAGAATAACTTAAGGGTGTTGCATATAATCTCTTAAACGGTTCTCTTAGGTAAGGGAAACATTTAAGTGTTTCACGACAGCGATCCTGGATTCACGTTATAAAAGTCTGTTGTTGCCATAGATACGCAAAACACTAACATGTCGGAATATCACGTGTCAGTCTAGTGACGCTATCCTATCACGCAACACCGCGTTAGCTCCGAAAGTGGCGGCAGTTTGTGTTGTTCACCGTCTCATGCTTTGGTATTTGTTTAGGTTTTGTGAATGCACTGGCTCTGTGTCTCGAAATACAGCTGAGTATATTTCCATAGCATACCTGTTTTCTTCTGTCATGATTCCTTTTAAAACACAGAATCAGCTCGTTCTCCTGTGAATTTTTTTCTGCACGGGTCGGTCACACACTCTCCGTGCGCGCACTGACTTAACGTTGTGATAGTCTACATGCGAGTCGCGTGTAATGACAGACAGACAGCCGTCTAGTTTGATAGCGATGTCAAATATTGCGCGCCGATCAAATCGGTATTCTTGCAACAATTTTTCATGGCTAAATTGGTCCAAAGGGTTCTCCCTATTCCCTATGATCTTCAGCTGGTTTCATAAATTCAGCCATGTCGTCTTATTTTTGTCCGCGTTACTCTTAAGGTTACGATTTCCAAACCTTAAGTTATACTTAGGGAAATTACCGTTAAGGGGTTTTATGCAACACTTAACGATTACTTAAGTGAAAAAACAGCATTTAAGGGAAATTCTAAGTGTTTATGACGTTTCACTTAAAAAAAAAACGTTAAGTAACACTTAAGGGTATTTTTCTGCAACACCCTTAGGTTTAAGGGAAACATAAGGGCGACCTTAAGGGAAAATTACACTTAAGGTGCTTTATGCAACCGGGCACTGTCCTTTTCATCATGGCAGATGAAAGGGGACTCATGTTGTGATGAAGGGAGACTGCCCTCATGTTTGCCTGCTGATCACTACACTGCGAAATCATTGCCTGATAGGGCAGCTAGGCAACAAGTCAGCTGCCTACGTTTTCGTACGCAGCCCTGGTCTGCACAGCTGGAAGTTTTAGCTTTTATTCAAAAGGGAAAAAAAAGAAAGGGTCAAGAAACATCTGAAGTGACCTACTCCCATTGTAAGTACAGTCCTTACTGCCCCCTTGTGGCACGGGGGACTACACAGCTTACGTGGGGCGTTTAAGTTACAAAGTGGCCCGAGTGCACTTGTTTTTAGGCACAAAGCAGCCTGCCTGCATCTGCACCATCAAACCTCGTAGCACAATTCAGCTGGTTGTGGCATTTAGTATAGGGACCACTTGTGTTGTCAAAAATATCAACATTTTGATACATATTGATACTGAAATACCTGAAACTGTTCCAATACTCCTTTTCTGCAGTATTGATACACTTAAACCAGCTGTGCTTTCTCGCTGTCTTTTCTCTCCAACGTCAAATTGACACACACCCACCTCCTCTCACTCACTCGTCCCATTCCCTCCGGTTGAACTGTGCTTGTGTTGTGCATAATTGTACTAATTCCTGCATGTTTATTAATTCATGCCTCTCAAACAACTCGCGAGCACCAAACTGAGTTGTTTTCCTGGCTTATTGTGCTTAAACAGTCAAATACACACACAATTGTCAAAGTGCCGTCTTGGCGAGTATTCCAGTAAAAACATTCAGTTTTGGAACGTAGATAATTGAGAAAGTAAATGCATGTTGTGTAACAGAATATTAGATCCTTGCAAACGCTCTTAAAGTGACAGCAATCAAATAAACCTGCTGCTGTCAAAGCAAAGACAAAGAGAAAATCACTCATTGCTCTTGACTGAATAACTTATGTAACTTTAATTGTAAACATTAATTGTAAGCATTTTTACCTTGAAGATTTTCGAGTGTTATCTTACATTTGATTGAAGCTGTAACATTGGAGAGGAACATAATAATGTATTTTGGACCGAATCCCAATTAGCGCCCACATATTGCCACTCCAACCAGTCAAAAGCATTTTTCAGCATCCAATGAGAGCACTGCACATTGTTAGCTAAATGATTCTGCCAAATCCACAATATGCCGAAATCTGCAAGCATTATCTGCTTCCAAATGACCCATAATAATGCCTGTGTGGTCATGATAAATTCATTTATCCATTACCTTATCCAAGCGTATCGCAAGAGCTTTGGCATATAATTTGGCATCTACATATCAATGATTTGGGACGACAGCAGCTGGAGCATTTCATGGGGTCATTTACATCTTTTTTTTTTAATAATAATGTTATAAGAGCAGTTTTCTGATTCTTATGTAAAGTTTTATGCTCTAGGCTAGGGCATAGTTAATCAAATCTAATATTAAAACTTCAACTATGTCCCATATGGCTAAATGCTCTGGCGGAATACCATCCCAAGCCAGGAGATTTTTCCCTTTAAAAAAGACTTCACTGCTATCTTTAACCCATCAAGTGTTAAAGGAACACTGCGACTTTTTGGGACTTTACCCTATTCACCTTATCCCCCAGAGTTAGATAAGTCCACACATACCTTTTTCATCTCCGTGCGTGCTATAAGTCTGTTTGACGCACCCACCGCTAGCCTAGCTTAGCACAAAGACTGGATGTAAATGGTTGCAGCTAGCATACTAATCCAAATAAGTGACAAAATAGCGCAAACATTTTCCTATTTACATGTTGTGATTTGTATAGTCACAGAGTGTACAAAAAACAAAGTCACATGAGACACAGACATATTTTAACTGTATAAATACTGGGAACTATATTCTCTGAAGGCGAAGCACTGCTACTTGGGCGGAGTGATAACCGCAGCACCTGAGACGCGCTCTCTGCTCCTCACCACGGCTCGTCTCAGGTGCTCTTTCTCTTGATTTAATCATTTCTTTAATTCTTGCAGCTTTTTCAGGGACATTGAACGATGTGTTAGTCAGTTCTGAAACCATTGCACAAAGATGACTTTTCTTAGCACTCAATTCATGTGTTTTAAGTGCTTTAAAATGAAGATCGTCTTCAGAACTAGCTTTTAAGTGTATCCATAATTTCTAAGCAATTATTTTAATCGTTAAATTGAGGGGAAGAGACCGCCCTACATGAGTTGATAGGTGTGTTTCTGTGGACATGAAGGATGTTTCTACACAACTCTACATGTAGACCTTCTAAAGGATGTTTGTCTCAAACCTTATTGCTGGGCCCCATACCCCACTTCCATATAAGGCAATAGGCAGTATCACACAAGCAAAAATCGTTGTCCAAATTCTGATTGGAATGTTTATTTCGAACAATTCCATTCGTATGGCGTGCAGTGCTCTGCGGGCTTTTATAACTAATGTTTTAATTGCTAAATTGAAATTTCCTGTGGGGGTTAAAACCAGACCAAGATAATTATATTGTAAAGAGTGTTGAAGTACGGCGTTGTTTACAGTAAATAAATACATGTTTATGTTCCAGATGTGTTTCTCCACCCCCCCTGAAATATCATAATCTTAGTTTTTTTGGATGTTGACTTCTAAGGTCTAGTTGTGGCAGTATTTAGTTAATATGTCTAGGTTGTTCTGGAGACCTGATGATAGAACAAAATTATTTTCCCAAATTACTGGTTACACAGATTCCTCTGTTATTAGGATCTGTTTTTTTTCTTCTTTTTGTGTTGTTATAATAATCCAGTTTCCTCAGCCTTAGTGTGTTTTTGTATTGTTTCAGAAGTTTTGAGTGTTTTAAGCGTAACTCAGAGTTGACTGGATCTTTGTGTTTTTGAATTTAAATGAATCGGAGCTCTTGTCTAATTGTTTTACTGTCCTGGTCAAAACATTTTTCAGAAGTGTTTTTTGTGTTTACAGTGTCAATTTATTTAAATTAGCACTTTAACCATATCCTGAAAATGATAAAGTAATAATGAAGTTACATATAAAGATATACTGTACTTACTGTTACTTACTGTTAGTGGGTCAAAAAAGCTCTCTCAAGTTCAACCAATTGAACCTGTATTTAGTGCTGTTCTCTTATGAATGGATCACCCGAGACTGTTGTTAGGTGTTAACTCTCCCTTGGGTCACGTTACTGTAACATAACACACTCTCACTCTTCAGTTTGAGGAAGCCTTAAGTTATGTTTGGTTTCTCGGTACTAGGTAGCCCTGCAAACCATCTGTGTTTGTGTGTGTCTGAGATAGAAAAAGGGAAAATTAATTTATTTAAAGTGTGTGTACATTTATGGGCTGGAACGGCCTAGAAAAGGCCTTACTTTGCAAACATTGGAAACAAGAATGTCTGAACCATCAACACCCACCTGTTGAAATTCCCTCAGTACAGTGTTAAGAGCTCTGGGTTTCTCCGAGTTTAGGATTAAAGTCAATCCCTGTAGTTTTTTTTCCCCCTGATGTTTTGAATCAGTTCCAGTTTCCAGCACAGTAGCCAAATGTTCCCTCCTCCTGGCGCCTGCTGTGTGCACTGCACGTGAGGAATGGGTGGATTTCGCATTCATTTGGTGAATTGCGGAAAACTCTGTCATTTACTCGCCCTAATTTCTTTCCAAACATATGTGGCTTTGTCTGTGGAATATATTTTGAAAGTCATGCTGTTTTTGGACCCCACTGACCTTCATTGTGTGGACAACCAGTTTCAAAATATCGTCTTTTTGAATTCCAGGAGAAAGAAAGCAGGGATACGTTATGTGTAATATGTTGCTAAGAATATGTTATATCATTATTTGAAAGCATATCAACCAAAACAGCATTTTTTATGATAGAACTAATAGATAATAATATATCTTTATTATAACTTTAAAGGGTTAGTTCACCCAAAAATGAAAATTCTGTCAGTAATTACTCACCCTCATGTTGTTCCAACCCCGTAAGACTTTCGTTCATCTTCGGAACACAAATTAAGATATTTTTGATTAAATCTGAGAGCTGGATCACTCCTCCATAGGCTTCTTAAGGGATCGAAACTGGCCGGCCCAAAAGTTATTAAAGACATCGTTAAAATAGTCCGAGTGACTACAGTGGCTCAATCTTAAGTTTATCAAGCGATGAGAATACTTTTTGTGTGCAAAAAAACAAACAAAAATAACGACTTTTTTTCAACTATTCATTTCCTTCTCTGTGGGCCGTGAGATTTCACATAGTGAAACTGCGCAAAGCTTCTAGGTTGTACGTCACGCATCACACACATGACCAGCGTCGGCCAATAGTGAGCCTACGTGTGACGTGCAACCTAGAAGCTTTGCGCAATATCACTACGTGAAATATCACGGCCGTACAGAGAAGGAAATGAATAGTTGAATAAAGTCGTTATTTTTGTTTGTTTTTTGCGCACAAAAAGTATTCTCGTCGCTTGATAAACGTAAGATTGAGCCACTGTAGTCACTCGGACTATTTTAACGATGTCTTTCATAACTTTTGGGCCGGCCAGTTTCGATCCCTTCAGAAGCCTATGGAGGAGTGATCCAGCTCTCAGATTTAATCAAAAATATCTTAATTTGTGTTCCGAAGATGAACGAAAGTCTTACGGGGTTGGAACAACATGAGGGTGAGTAATTACTGACAGAATTTTCATTTTTGGGTGAACTAACCCTTTAATAATAGTTATACATGCAACTAACCCTAAACCAAACTTTAATCTAGCCTTAACCCTATAGTAAGTATGTGAAGTTAATTAATATTACTCTCAGTACATATTTGTGTAATTACACTGTAACAATGACACCTTAAAATAAACTGTAACCCTAAAATTTTATCACAAGTTACACATTTTTGTAAATACAGCTCTGAAGGCTTGTCATATACACCACATCGTCAGCTGTTTATCTTGATACTGCTTTGAAACAAAATGTACTGTGCAAAGCACTCTACAACCAAACTTGAATTTGAATACCCTCATAATCTCCCCACGTCATCTGTGTCGTGCTGTTCATCCTCAGTCGTTGTGTTCCAGGTCGACGCTGGACGTGTTCTAAGTCCCGCTGCGACGAGGAGCGCTCGGTGAACAGCCTCTGCTCCTGCTCTGCAGACTGCGTGGAAGCGGGCGACTGCTGCTCCAACTACAAGAGCACATGTGAAGGTACACGACGTGCATTGTAGTCCAGAGCTGCATATTCATCAGTTGTCATTATTTTGTATAAGTGAAATGAAGACATTTTGGGGTTGATACAATCCTGCGAGGGTTGTATAAAATCCTCAAGCTGGTTAGTTTTATTTCATATTTTGAACAGACATGTTTTGTTAAACGGAAGGGGTTTAACAATATCGTGGATAGTGACAATATGTATTCAGCTTCAGAATCATCAATATTTTTATTCTGGCATCACCATTGTCCTGTGCATTGGGTTTCCAACACTAAGTCCAAGCCTATTCATTTATCATTTTAATCAACTGTAAGTTTTTTTTCCTTTTACCATATATCTTGGAGTATCGCAATAATATCATATCGTGAGTATATCTTGATATGTATCGAATCGTGACATGGTGGTATCGTTACACCCCTATTCAACGGCTCATAGCTGCTGTGAAGTTGTGATGGATCTGAAGGATTTGTCTTTGAAGTTATCCGGGCCTGGAGTTCATCTCCGCTCAGCAGGATAGAGAGCTGTGCATCTTGCCTACATGATGTTTTCATGGCCAGATGTTTTTCTTTGAAATATTTTCACAAATGTTCAGCTGATTATTTTAGGCCACTTTTCGGGTGTGAGGAACAGAATAGTGTCTAAATAGTGATAAAGCATCACAATTGTTTTATGGCAGTCATCTCACATTTACTCCAGTAAAAAGCTAATTTCTGTATTATATCTTAAAGTGTTGCACTAAAAGCTGATACACATTTGGGGGGAGGGGTTCAAGATTTGGCTGGAGCTGAAATGAGAGCAGTGGAACTGATCTTCGAACCCTTTGAAAACCCAAATTGCACACACATGATGCATGTGTTAACCCTTTTAGATGTTGTTTAGATAATTCCACTAGTTGTCATACTTCAGTAACGTTTATGTACACAATCACAGCCACGTTGTTCCTGTAGGTGCTTAGCCACTGACAGCTAATTCTTATCACTTGAAAATAAGCTGCCTGGACTTTGTCAGTTGTTTGTTTTTATCATTAGAAGACTGTGATGAAGTTCCAGTATTTTTTATGTTAGTTTGGCTTCCTTCTTGATTGATTTTGTCTGAATATGTGTGTAGTGTTATTGTCACACCAAGGCCAACTATTCCACCCTCTCCCTCCTTCAAAAAAACTGAATTGTTCCTCATTGCCCTTTCATTTCACTTTCTCACTGTTAAGTCGATGCAAACCTTGGAAAATGTAACACTGCAAGAACAAATACACCTGGCCTAATACTAATACTTGCTTTCTCTTCCTTCTTTCTTCATAGGTGAAAAAACTTGGCTTGAAGAGGACTGTGAGGACATCAGGACTCCTCAATGTCCTGCTGGGTAACAGACTTATGTTTACAAATGAGATCTGTGGCTCTGTATCAGGTTCATATCCTTAACTCAAAGCTTAGAAATTAGCATCTATAGTTAATGAGCCTTTGAATGTTTTATAGATACATTGTGTGTGTTGGCCGCCACGTTCCTTTGACAATATGTTTTCACCAACTTTTGGGATAAAACATTATTTGTTTATTTTGAAAATTATATCCCTGGCTACGTCCGAAAGCTAAAACAGCTGCCTCACTGTTAGCCAAAGACTTCACAGACTTCACTGGAACTGATCTTCCAACCCTTTGAAAAAACAAATTGCTCACATATGACGTATCAGCAGTCATAATTCCACTAGTTGTCATACTTCAGTAACGTTTATGTACACAATCATAGCCATTTTTGTTCCTCTAGGTGTATTAGCCGCTGACAGCTAATTCTTATCACTTGAAAACAGCATACAACACATCTAACATAAACGAGACCCAACAGCAATGAACAGAAGATTTAAGATATGCTGCTGCTGCATAAATAAACATACATTAATCCTGTAGCAGATCTAGACAGGTGGAGCTGGGGGAGGTGGAGGGTCTTAGTCCATTGCATTTTCCGTAATTGAATAACTTAAAGTGGTCCTATTATGTTTTTCGAATATTCCCTTTCATGCAGTGTGTAATATAGCTGTTTGTGAATGTAAACGTTCTGCAAAGATGTAAAGTCGAAAGTGCACTATAAATGAAGTTAATGTCTCCCAAAAGAAAGAATCGACTCTGAACCGCCTTTACGAGTCCTTTTTAATTCGAATCCTACTGGTTTACTGTTCTACGTCACTACAATATACATTTGCATAATGCCCGCCTTAGTTTGTTGTACGTTGTCCGCCCACAAACAACTTGACCATCCCCCTAAAAAGTCATTTTACTGATGACTGCTTCTCAAATCTCGGAGTTCAACGCGGGTTCGATGTTATGGGAAGAAGGGGGCAGGTACCGGCGGACATTCAAAGAGTTTAATACAAATTAAACAAATACGAAAGTAAAAGCTGCAGCCCCTCACGGACGACTGCTGTCACATATAACAAAGCACAACATAAATCCAAGCCTGGCCTCGTCCTTGCGATGGAGGATCGGGTTGAATAAGTTCTTCCAATGTTTCGTCATCGTACTCGCGTGCGGATTGGTAAAATCAACGTCATCTTTACTGTTTTTATAGTGTGTACAATCGCTGAGCTTTAGAAAGAAGCCCCCGGACAGAGCTGACGTTCAGTTATGGTAATGGGCATTAGCTTCCAAAACACGCGCTGTACGCGGTAGACCAATCACAACAGACTAGGCCATCTGGCCAATCAGAGCAGAGTAGGCCCTCGGAATGGAGGGATTCATCCGACGAGTCGTTTGAGAATCATTGAACAATGTGGTGATGTGCAATGTATATATAATGAGAAAATTAAACTGTTTTTTTTACTTTTGATGCATGTCAACCTGTTGTAGGAGACCTCCAAAACAAAACTAGGAGCCTTTAAAATAGCATAATAGAGGCACTTTAATGTTGTTTTTTTCGTGACAAATCATATGAGCATAACTTCAGTAGTTGAACTGAAAGAATTAACATGACTTTGGAAATCATGTATTGTATTGGAGTATTGGAGTATTTAGATCACCAGTGTACTTATTTGATTAGTGGTTTATAAATAGTATTTATTGTATATCATAATAATTTGTTTTAAATTGCCAGCATCCTAAAACGTAAGTTTTATTTGGCTTTTAAATCACATGTGGACTCAGACTTTTAAATGGCACTGTATATAAATGCATCTATTTAGATGCACGGAGAGATGTTTGGGCGTGTGTGTGTGTTTATGTCTGACTCTGGGTAAATGGACTGTTTGGTCGGTGCTGTCTTTTCCATTAGCTATAATAAACTCACTCTGAAATGCATTCAGCTTTGCCCGTAATGACATTCACTGGCATAAACACAAACAGACAACTTAATGAGCCATGTGCTCTGTTGAGAAGACTTTCAAACAGTTATCACTGCCATTTCATCTCATCATAAAAACACATTATGAGGTGTAGTGGGGAGCCATAATAATTTAAAAAATATAAAAGTAATATTTAGGAAAATTGTTGTTTTGCAGTGGGCTTGTATATTCCGTGGCGTTTCCTTTCATTTTATAACTTATTTTATTATAAAAAAATTAGCTAATGTTTTATGCATTATTCTGTTTCTATAAAGGCACAATCTTCTTTTCAGTTTTGAAGGATACAGTTAAGGATGGCTGATGGGTCTTTTAGGAGTTGTGTGGAAGCGGAACGGCATGCTAATGTAACTCTTTAGTGTTGCCTTTACATAAGATATTACAAAAGCAAATTGTTAGTTTTGAATATTACCAAAGGCACAATATCCCTGTCTATTAAATCACTCATCCAAAACCAGCTTTAAAAGCTTTATGATCAAAACAAATAGAGAATAATAAATAAAAATAATACTTTTTACTAAATCAACCGTTAGATCATGAAAGTTGGTTTTTTACTGAGAGCTTTTTCAGCAATTCAAGTCAATTTCAAAGCATGTTGTTGGATTTGGCGTTTTGGGTGAGACATGGTGTTTTGGGCTCTGCCTGTAGGCATACACCGACATCTGCTCTACTCTGGGTGAAACTGCTCATGTTTCCTATTGCTATTTTTACTTACGCATGAGCACTTCTACTAAAAGAGGAAGCTACTTGTTTCCATGGTATGACAAGCATTTGAAAAAAGCATTTCATCTTTTCCTTTAGGTTTTCTAAAGCGCCGCTGCTGCTGGTGTCTCTGGACGGATTCAGGGCAGGATACATGAAGGCGTACAGCACCCTGCTTCCTGTCATCAGCAAACTCAGTATGTCACATTAACTCAGTACACTCAGTTTGACCCCGGCTACAGTCGTGCTCAAAAGTTTACATACAGCTTGCAGAATCTGCTAAATGTTTATTATTTAAACAAAATCTTAATGTAAAATGCATTTTGCAGCTGCACAGCTAGCACAGTGAGTGTCTGGCTCACTCATTGGCTGTGCTGCAGCAACTGCACATCCAATGGCGCGGGCGGCTCCAACGTGTGCGCCAATGAGCTATCATTACGTCATTCACGTCAGAGCCCGCCACAAGCGGCGTGGCCAGAGCCCATAAAAGCCCCCGAAATAGCCATTATAGCGGATTTCATCTCCTTCAGCGACATACACTTCACGTCTCTGAGTCCTCTGAAAGCTTTGAATCCAGCCCTACAGTTAGAGTGTGCATCTCTACAGCGGTTTTCGTCTTCGTTGAGAAGCCGTCTTCCCCTGTCGCCTCTCTGCTGTCGCTATCCGGCGACCAACACATATCCTTTGCTATATTTGCTTTTAGGAACGCGAGCGTTGTTCCAAATACCTCGCACGTCATGCGCCACGTGCGGCTCTCTTCTTGCGTGCCTGGGTTCCGCCCATGCTCAAGCTGCACTTTCTGCCGGGGGATGCTCGGTCTGTGAAGGCATGCCCGTCTCGACGCTGCGGTCGCGGCTCGCTCTCGCTCGCAAGATGGCGACGCTGCTTCCCCTGCCCCTCCTTCCCCGCCTTTCTTCGGCCCAGGAAAAAGAAGCGCCACAGCCAGCGTCAACCTGAGGGTATGGAGGCCACGTCCCTGCGTGTTTCGTTTTCCCCTACCCTGACACCGTCTCCGGTTCTGTTCGAGGGAGACCAGCAGCCATCCCCCCACCCCCCCACCCCCCGGTGGGCCTGGTCTCTTTCGCGGATCGATCGACGACCACGACGACAGCCTCTCCATTGCTGCTTCTGAGGAGGATTGGTCGGGCTCAGTTGACCTCGCCATCGCTTCTCAGTCGGGCGCGAGCGCCGCAGCTACCGGGACTAACTCTGACGCTGAGATGCTTCGGATCCTAACCAAGGCCGTCGCGGACCTCAGGCTCGAGTGGCCCTCGCCCGAGGAGCCTCCTTGGAGTCGGCTGGACGGCTGGTTTCTGCCGGGGCGCCAGCAGGCCCCTTGTCAGGATTATCAGTACACAGTTCTGCCCTTCGGCCTGTCTTTAGCACCTCGTACGTTCACAAAGTGCATGGACGCGGCGCTCTCCCCCCTGAGGCTTCAAGGGGTGCGCGTGCTGAATTATCTTGACGATTGGCTGATTCTAGCTCAGTCGAGAACCGAACTGTTACATCACAGATCTTTGATTCTGAACCATTTGCAATGTCTGGGTCACAGAATCAATATATCCAAGAGCAAACTGAGTCCCAGCCAGAGTGTGATCTTTCTGGGCACAGTTATCGACTCTATGACTATGAGAGCGCGCCTCACAGCAGAGCGCGCACACTCTAATCAACAGCTCACAGCCTCCTTCAAGGCAGACGAGCGCTCACGCCTGAAAAAGTTTCAGAGACTTCTTGGTCTCATGGTAGCCGCATCGTCAGTACTCGGTATGGGACTACTGCGCATGCGCCCACTGGAACACTGGCTCAAGCGCCATGTGCCAGCACGCGAGTGGCGGTCAGGCAGCCTATTTGTCACGGTGAATCACGGGTTGTCTTCGGGCCCTTATTTCCTGGCAGGCTCAAGACTGGTATCTCGAGGGTGTGAGCCTGGGTGTGATTTCCACTTGGAAGGTGGTTTTCAAAGATGCATCCAACCAGGGTTGGGGAGCATTACACAAGGGCAAGCCTGTCTCCAGCCTCTGGTCGAGCACGGAGCAGAGCTTACACATCAACTGCCTGGAAATGAAAGCAGTTTGTCTAGCCCTCAAAGCGTTTCTGCCAAACATCATGGGACACCAGGTGTTAGTCCGGACGGACAAAACATCAGTGGTTTCATACATAAATCGCCAGGGCGGCGTCAGGTCGGGCAGCCTGAATGCCCTGGTGAGAGACCTCCTTATTTGGGCACAAGTCAATCTGAGCTCTCTGAGAGCAGCACATATCCCAGGCATCCTCAACACGGGTGCGGATATGCTGTCACGGGCAGAGGTGGGTAGAGTATCCAAAAACTGTACTCAAGTAAAAGTACAAGTACTTATAGAAATATTTACTCAAAGTAAAAGTAAAAGTAATAATCTTAAAAGTTACTTGGATTAAGAGTAAAAAAGTATCCAATGAAAAAACTACTCAAGTAGTTAGTTACTAGTTACTTTGGATCAAATAGGCCTATATATATATATATATATATATATATATATATATATATATATATACAGTATATATATACTGTATATATAACATGATATTATTTAGAATTTTTTTCATTTAAATGACTATTATCATAATTAGATAAGCTATCTTTGCAACAAAAACAGAAGAGACAAACATTATTTCTGTATATCTGTATATTATATCTGTAGCCTGAAAACCATTACCTGTCCTTTGGTTTGTATAATAGTATAGTAACTAAATACAACTACATTTGGATTATTAGACAATGTTGGAATAAAGTGACTCTATGGAGTTTTGGATTCATATGTAAAAGGGTGGGAACCATTGACACATATTAGAAAGAGTTAAAACTCTTCACATGTGATCGCAGTCATGTCATGCCCAACACAAACAACGATCAAATGCACGGATCTTCTTCTGTCTGTTCTCCAAAATGTATTTAAATGTAGGCTATATTTATGAAAGCATCTTTAAACTGGTTAACTGAGTCTAATAAGGCAGGCAAAGGCATTCGTTTTCAAGTCGAGTTCGCACGCCACTGCGCAATACACACACATTGTGTGTGTACAAACATTCATAAACTGGACGATGATAGCTTATTTAATGTATAACTATAAAGTAATGTATATGTCCAAAAAAAGGGTAATGTCATACTTTGTAGTAGTGCTATATGGCGTAATAATCTGTTTGGTTGTAAAATGAATTAACTGAATGAAATCGAATGTATCGTCGTGTGGAATAATTCATTCACAGACAGCTTACGAAGTAACATACGAAGATGTTCAACTAATAAAGATCTTCATCGCTGGCAAAAAATATGATGCATTTGCGGATTTACTTTCTAGACTGTAGCCTACTGTAGACTCTGGACCGCCACTTCATACAACACTCTTGACGTTCTTAAATCTTCCTGTTACGACTCCGAGACGATTCAGTGCGTGAGGAAACTAAACAGATCATTCAAACTGATTCGCGAACCGATTTAGACAGATCTGCCCAACTTGTTTGATGAAGTCTTTGAACAGGATCGACTCAAAAGAGTGATTCATTTGTGAATTGAGCATCGCTCATGCCCAGAAAAAAGAGAGAGCGCGCGCTTAGAATAAACGCTTTTAACAACATATTGCATTAAAATAAAGTAACGAGAGGAACGTCGCCCAACGTAACGAAGTAAAAGTACTGTACTTCGTTACTACCCACCTCTGGTCACGGGGCAACACTCCCCTAGGCGAGTGGTCCCTGAATCCTCAGACAGTGCGCCTGATATGGGAAGTGTTTGGCGAGGCCGAAATCGACCTCTTCACCTCAAGGAACAACACTCATTGCGCAGTGTTCTTCTCGAAGGTAAGGGATGCGTTGGCCCAACCTCCCCCTCTATGCATTTCCCCCCGTCTCAATGATACCCCAGGTTATCGAACGGGTCAGGGAGAGCGGATGCCCAGTCCTCCTGGTAGCCCCCTCTCTGGAAATCCAGACCGTGGTTTCCGGAGCTGGTTCAGATGGTGGACAAAGTCCCCTGGCCTGTTCCGTTTAGGAAAGATCTCCTCACACAGGCGGAAGGGACAATATGGCACCCATGACCCGATTTATGGGCTCTCCATGTGTGGCTCCTCAATGGGTACCCGGGAACCTTCCTGAGAAGGTCCTCAGCACGATCAATGAAGCCAGGGCCCCTTCTACTAGGCGCTCGTATGCTTCTAAATGGTCAGTGTTTTCCAGCTGGTGTCTGGACAAACGTTTTGAACCCATGTCATGCGAGGTACCAGTGGTGCTCTCCTTCCTGTTAGAGCTGTTAGACGCGGGTAGGACCCCGTCTACGCTCAAAGTGTATGTGGCAGCTATCGCAGCTTATCACATCTCCATGATACCCCAGGTTATCGAACGGGTCAGGGAGAGCGGATGCCCAGTCCTCCTGGTAGCCCCCCTCCTGGAAATCGAGACCGTGGTTTCCGGAGCTGGTTCAGATGGTGGACAAAGTCCTCTGGCCTGTTCCGTTTAGGAAAGATCTCCTCACACAGGCGGAAGGGACGATATGGCACCCACGACCCGATTTATGGGCTCTCCATGGGCTCTCCAGTGTCAGGTTTGCCCTATTGGGACTAGAGCTCATTCGACTAGAGGCATAGCCTCGTCTTGGGCTTGATCTTCTGGGTTTCCCATTCACTATATCTGTGTGGCGGCTGGTTGGTCCTCGCCTTCTACGTGCGTGAAATTCTATAACATGGAGGTACCTTCCCTGCAGGCAGGGATCCTTTCTGAATGATTTAGGCCCGACATGTGTCCGGTCTTATCCACATTATATGTCAATGTCATAAGCACACATTAATTTATTATAAAACTCGCCTCTGGCCGGTTATCTTATCCCTTTATTTTAAAGACCCGACTGTGTCTGGTCTTAAGTTATTGGGTTAAACATGGATGTATGGGCATTACATTTATATATGGGTATATTTTGAGGCCCGACGGTGTCCGGTCTTCTTATTATATACTGGTTTCTGGCTGGTTCTGTAGGCCCACAAGCTGCAGTTTCAACCAGCTACTCGGTGTGGCGTTTTGCATGGCGTTCCCACTGTGTATAACTATGCAATACGAAGTGACCGTTCTCGAAAGGGAACGTACTCTGTTACTTTCGTAACCTCGGTTCACTGAGAGTAAGGAACGAGTATTGCGTAGCCAGCCGCACTGAGTAGCATGGCAACATGACAGTACATTCAGTCGATGTAACCTGCTATAATGGCTATTGCGTGCGTGCGTGCGTGCGTGCGTGTGTTATCTCATGACATGACATGGTGAGTTATCTCTCACCACTTTTCCAGGTGTAGAAAGCACAAAAATTAGGCTACCTCATATAGTATATCCAGATTTTCCATCTTTTTTTTGTCTTATTTTAAATCATATTAATTCATCTTGAAACCCCTTTGGAAGTTTGCTGAGGGCCCCTAATGGGCCCCAACCCCCTGGTTGATAACCACTGGTTTATATTAACTAGTACACAATTGGTTTTGTAAAGTGTTTGAGGTAATGCCATGTTTTGTTTCCTCAGAGAAATGTGGAACCTCCACGCCATATATGCGACCTGCTTATCCCACCAAGACCTTCCCAAACCATTACACTATAGTGACAGTAAGTGACAGGTAGACATTAATCCACAATTGCTCTTGAAGAACTATATGCATCAAAATGTAATGACAGTTGTTATTGCTTTCTGTAGTAGATATTTTATGTGTTTGATTTGAATCCCTTTCCATTTACACCAATATAGGGTACGACTATCAAATTAATAAGTTACTGTTAGTTCCATTGGTTGCTTACAGACCAGACAAGTTCATTTTCTTTGCTCATCCTGATTTGTAATGAGTGAAATACGGCTTTTTTAATAAAGCATTTTTCGTTTGCAGGGTCTATATCCAGAATCACATGGAATTGTGGACAATAAGATGTATGATGTCACTCGTAATGCCTCTTTCAGTTTGAAAGTCGATGAGAAATTCAACCCCTCGTGGTACCTAGGTGAACCAGTGAGTATATGCACACAGATGAAACTGAAAAAATACATACGCACGGATTTAACTCTATACATAAAGCTGGATATATTTTATATGCAACGTTATCTGGATACATTGCTGGGTAGTAACTGATTATATTTTATTACAGTCGAAGTAGATTGGTCTCTCAAAGCGATCCCAGTCAGTACGGTACATCTGACTACGTCGAACGTGACCGAACTAAAAAGGAACCCAATGCAAAATAAGCCTTTCAGTTTTGGGTACGTCACAATTGGCTTGAACTGTGAGCATCCTAATTCTTCAATAGCACATCCTTTCAAATTCCTGCTTCATGACCCATAATTGAGCCTCGGTAGGCACTGCTTGAAGAGTCCTGATGTTCTTTTGGATCACACTGTTCTGGACAAATCCTCTCGCATTTGTTTTTTTGTTGTCAAGATATAGAGTGGAACTTTCTTCAAGCTCTTGAGGCAGAGATGGTCCAAATGACCCTGTATCAGTGTGGGATAAGAGGAAAGTCACACCCATCCTCTGTTACCTCATCATCATCATCATTATCTTTAGAGTTCACCAAGATAGCTGTTTGAGGGTAATGAAGGGTGGTGCACAGATGTGCAAGCAAACATGAAGCAAATGCTCAAAAAAACATCCTGGTTGCTGCCGGTCAGGGCTTCTGAACTTCCTTTAACTCTTCACTGGGAACACTTGCCCTTGTTGTTCGTTTTCGTGCTCGACTTTCAGCTACGTGCCTTTGCTTTGCCCCGTCCATGGTGCTGAAATGTGTGCAGTGTGAGGGGTTCTACTAGGAGATCTAGAGATTTGCTTGAAAAAATTGGCAGATTTTGCCATTTGAGACTAAATAACTAATGGTCTCTAATGTTCACATTCAGTGGTAGCCTGTGTTACCTTGAAGACTGGGTTAGAATCCATCTTATATGTTGCCTTGTACAGTAATTACAGAGATGGCTTTGTGGTTTCTGACTGAAGGCATGCATACTTGAATTTTTAATGCTTCTTCATGACCATATGTGCTTCACTGTAGTAGCAACTATGGATGTGCCCAGAACCTAAATCCGTATTGTGGCTTATCTCGCATTCAAAAACGATTTCAATACTCAGTATATTGATAGCGTCTCCCTGATGCCCACAAATTATATGCAATATAATTACCCGACTATATAACTGCGAGACTACTATTTAATAGATTTTTTCCCCTCCCATGTCATATTTCTGTTCCATCACCATGTTTCTTTAGGGGCTCCTTAGAATGTGCCGTTTCCTTTCCGAACAGTATTCGGCTTCGGACACATCCATAGTAGCGACCATATTTAGTTTTTTACTTTTGTTCTTCCAAAGGAACTGTGAATGAATGAAGCTGCATTTCCAGTCCCTTAACTAAAACTAAAAACATTAAAAACATTTTCATTACTTGAAATAAAAAAAAACATTAACTAAAAAAAAAAAAAAAAAAAAAAAAAAATTTAAAGTTAAAGTTTATTCAAATTTTTATTCAAAATATTAACAAAAGCTATATTATATCACTTATATTAAAAAACACTGCCTCAACATGAATCTTAAGTTAATTTAAAAAGCAGAGTTGCAGAAAGTTTGTTACAAGTAACACTTACTGTAATGTTACTCCTGCTGCAAGTAGCTAATATGACATATGACATAATTTGCATCACTTTCTATTTTTTATTCTAAGTGGTGTTTTTTTTTATCTTTTCTGTGCTTCATCTTTTGTCAGCACTCTCATTTAGTTTTTCCTGTGATTGTTTTTAGGTTTGGCTCACAGCCATGAGAAACAAACTAAAAACGGCAACTTTCTTCTGGCCTGGATCCGATGTGAAAGTCAACGGAAAATACCCAAATTTCTGGGTGAAGTATGACAGGTGGATATTTACAATACCGCTGTTACGAATTGCGTGGAAGCAAAGGCGGTAGTCGGATCTAAATGCAGCAGTAGACTTTAATAATGCAGACTCGGGTAAACTCAGAACAGCCAAGACACTCGTAAATACATTCAATAACTGACAAAGACAGGGCAGAAACACAGGGCTTAAATAATCAGAGACAAACGAGCAAACAGGATAACAAGGGGGCGTGGATAACAAGAAACACCTGGGATAACTAATGACAAGACACTAATGACACTAAACATGACAGAACACAAGACCCACATTATGACATAACCCCCCCTTAAGGGCGGCTCCTGACGCCCAACAAAACAAAAAAAAAACAAAAAAAGTTCAGGAGGGCGGTGAAGCACAGGCGGTCTTGGGGGAGGGATGGAGGGCCAGGCCCGTGCAGGGGAACGGGACCAGGACCTAGGCAAGGCGGGCCTGGGCCGCAGAGCGTGGGCGGACCAGACTGGGCGGAGCAGGACGAGGCGAAGGCCAGGGCGGAGCAGGACGAGGCGAAGGCCAGGGCGGAGCACGCTTGGCAGGAGACGAGGGCATAGGAGGCTCAGGAGGAGATAGCATCGACAAGGTCCATGTCAGCGCTGCCTCCATGACCCTTTCGTGGGACCTCCTACTGCCCCCCCCCCCCCCCCAAAAAAATACTTGGGAGAACCTAGGGGAACAACCTCCGGGCTGGCAACGGGCTCTGGAACAGTCTCATGGAGCTTGATAGATATAGGCAGGGCGAGGCGCAGAGGCGGGGCCGGCAGGGCGAGGCGCAGAGGCGGGGCCGGCAGGGCGAGGCGCACAGGCGGGACCAGCAGGGCGAGGCGCACAGGCGGGACCGGCAGGGCGAGGCGCACAGGCGGGACCGGCAGGGCGAGGCGCACAGGCGGGACCGGCAGGGCGAGGCGCACAGGCGGGACCGGCAGGGCGAGGCGTCTGGGAACGCCCACCGGAGCCTGGCGAACCAAACGAGTCCTCCTTCTCCTCCTGCGACGGCGAGTCACTGGGCTTGATACTCTAACTTGGCTAGATTCACCACTTGACTCACTTGACTCGGCTCTTGACTCACTTGACTTGGCACTTGATTCACTTGACTTGGCACTTGACTTGGCACTTGACTCACTTGATTCACTTGATACGGCACTTGATTCACTTCACTTGGCGCTTGGCACGCTCGACTCGGGACTCGGTTCACTTGACTCGGGACTCGACTCGGGACTCGACTCGGGACTCGACTCGGGACTCGACTCGGGACTCGACTCGTGAAACGGGGGTTCGGCTGGGCAGACGTCAGTCGCGGGCTCGGAAGACAGAAACTCAGGCATGTCAGTCTCGGCGGGAAAAAGCTCAGGCATGTCGTGAAAAGCAGGCTTGACTTGGCTCACGTGAAGCGCGGGTTCGGCTGGACAGACGTGAGTTGCAGGCTTGTGGAGCGCGGTGTCGGCAGGGCTGAAGTGAAGCGCGGGGTCGACTGGGCAGACGTGAATTGCAGGCTTGTGGAGCGCGGTGTCGGCAGTGCGGATGCGGCGAACGGGCTTTCTCAGAGCTCGGTTGGAAACTCTCTTACGTGAACTGTGCTTGGAATTACCTGGAACGGTCTTGACGGAATGCCCTGGTTTGGGAACACAGCTGATTTCCTCAGCGAGTCCTACAGTGAGTGACGAACCGCACACCCACAACGCTCGGTCCAGGAACTGCACAAAAGAGAGGTGTTCCGCATCTAACAGAAGCATTGCGCCGAGCGTGTCGTCCATCCCACTCCAGAAATTATACTTGAGTGTTTCCTCACTCAAATTTGTCTCATGATAAAACTCTAGGTAAGCCCCCACGTACTCCTCAAGCGACCGTCCATTCTGGTAGAATCCGTCCTCCATCATCATACCTCTTGCTTTACGGTCGGTGGTTCCCGGGTACTAACTGCTTGATCCTGGTGGTCAGTTATTCTGTTACGAATTGCGTGGAAGCAAAGGCGGTAGTCGGATCTAAATGCAGCAGTAGACTTTAATAATGCAGACTCGGGTAAACTCAGAACAGCCAAGACACTCGTAAATACATTCAATAACTGACAAAGACAGGGCAGAAACACAGGGCTTAAATAATCAGTGACAAACGAGCAGACAGGATAACAAGGGGGCGTGGATAACAAGAAACACCTGGGATAACTAATGACAAGACACTAATGACACTAAACATGACAGAACACAAGACCCACATTATGACAACCGCATTGTTTTAACATTGTTATTTACTGGATTTTAACATTTTAAAAGCACAACACATTAGAGTTGTGAGGAGGACTGACTGTAATTCACATCAAACACTAGGAATTAAGAGCCACACTTCATATTACAGTATATTTAAAAGCTTTTGAACCCTTTGAAGCAGGTGACACAGTGCAATACATTCATTACACTCTGCTGAACTCAGAAGATATCAGGTTTTTTAGTAACAGCCATCGTAAGTTAGAAAACAAAGTTCGGATGATTTAAATAATGGGCACCAAGATATGAACTATAACTATAAATATATTAATAGCTATTTTCTATTCTGAACACTCCAAGAGCAAATATATACTGTTTTTTTTTTTTGTTTTTTTTTAAGGAACATTCCCTTTGAACAGAGGATGGCAAAAATCTTTGAATGGTTGCATTTACCTGAAGGAGAAAGGTAATGCTATTTATTTCCATTATCTTTTGGTGATTTTGTTTTAAATTAGGCCAATTGATTAAGTTTGTCCTGCCTAGACTGTAAAAACATGCAATTCTTACCATAAAGAGCTATTTCCACCTTACTTAGCCCTTAAACGTGTTTTTTGTTGATATGCACTTATGTGTTTAAGTGATGTTAAGAAATATTTTGATTTGAATAAAATCAGTTAATTTAGATGTCATTTGTAGTTTTGTTTTTCAGTGTATATACTCTGTTTTAGGCCAGATTTTTACACCTTATACTTCGAAGAGCCTGATGCTGCGGGTCATCGACATGGACCAATGAGTAGCCAGGTACACTGAAGACAAATCACGTGTGCAAAACATTTATGAACTTAAATTTCTTCCGTTTATTTTGGGGGCAAATGTCTGATTTAGGATATGAAACATTAAATGAACACAGTCATTGTTACTTTTTTTTGCAATGATTGATATAACATCAATGTTTTTCTCTCTTGACTGCAAAGAAAAAAAAACATAAAAGCCAGCATTTTATGTCATTTGGTGTTAGCACTCTTAAACACTGTACATAATCAGTATGCTGGTGAAATGTTTTCATTCAAAATTGTGATTGATGTTTTGTGTTTCAGGTAATTGAGGCTTTGATGAATGTTGACAGACTTATTGGGCAGTTGATGGAGGGCCTCAAGGAAAGACAGTTGGACAAATGTGTCAACCTGGTTCTGTTGTCTGACCACGGTAAGTACTGTGATGGTTTATTGTGTTTATCATGCATAAATTGCATTTTGTGATTTTGTGTGTGTTTGTATATGAACAAACAGTTATGCTAATAGTTATATCACTGGCTGTAATTTGTGAGCAAGTTTAGCCATCTGGTAACACTTTATTTTGATGATCCCCTTTAGTCATTCTGTTATAAGAGAGTTAGAGAGTTAAGAGAGTTAGAGAGTTATCATTAGAGAGTTAAGGGGCTTTCACACCGGAGGAACGTTTACATAGTTCCTATAACTATTGGCAGAAGTAAGTACTTTTTGGCGTGTTCACACCAGAGGAACTGGGAACGACTTTAGTTATAGGAATGGCTTTTGGGGGGACTAAATTAGCTCCTACTTCAGAGTAGGGTCTAAACCAGCACAACCTGAACTACCAGTGACGTAAGTGTACGTTGATTGGCCGAACACATGCCATACGAAACAGCACCCACCATTCTGGTCCCCCGGGACATACATCACCCTGAGAGACGAAAGTCTCCGCTGGGACCACAGGAGGATCTGATGTGCCAGTCTGCACAGAAGGCGCGACCTCAGACCCCCCTGGCGGTTTAAATAGGACACCACTGACGTATTGTCGGTTCTCACGTGGCGACCTTGGAGGTCTGGCAGAAAACTCCTCAGAGCTTGGAACACCGCCAACATTTCCAGGCAATTGATGTGCCATGAGGAATGATGGTCCTGCCAGAGGCCTCTCGAAAAGCGGCCGTCCATGACCGCGCCCCAGCCCGTGAGGGAGGCGTCTGGCGAAATAATTTTTCGGCGACATAACGCTCCCAACTTGGGACCTTGGGACAGAAACCTATTGATAGGGAACATATGGAATGGATTTCCTCCTCGGGGAAAACCCCTTGGCTTTCAACCACCACAGCAAGGCTCTCATGTGCAGCAGGCCAGAAGGTATCATGATGGACGCTGCTGCCATAAGACCCAAAAGTCTCTGGAAGTGTTTCACTGTGATGGTGTGGCCTAGCTTCACCCTGGTTAGTGTGGTCAATGTGGATTTTATACGTGCAGGAGACATCTGTGCCCGCATCGTCGTCGAGTCCCATGCCACCCCCAAGAACGAAGTTCATTGGGCGGGTATCAACACGCTCTTCTTCGTGTTGAGCCTCAACCCCAAGTGCTGAATATGGTCAAGGACGACATCTCGATGCCAAACTGCCAACTCTCGAGACTGGGCCAGGATGAGCCAGTCGTCGATGTAATTCAGCACGCGGATGCCCTGGAGCCTCGGTGGGGCCAGAGCTGCATCTATGCACTTGGTGAATGTGTGAGGGGAGAATGCTAGGTATGGAAGTAAAATAATCCCAAATGTTTTTGAAACAAAAAGCCTGTTGAATTGTACTACTTGAAAAAAATATGCATTGCATTAACCCTGCTTGTATTTTAATGCATTGTATTTTTAGGGCTTGAATTTTATAGGCTGAAATTTAGCATGGTTGAATATTTAAGCTGTGAATATTTCAAATGAAATCATTTCAAACACATTTTCATTAGTAAAATTTCAATAATCCATATTCACCTTTCATATTTCATATCCCAAATATTCAAACTGATTAAAAATACAACCTATAATATTCAACAGGCGGTTTTCGGTCCATTTTATTTCGCTTTGCAAATTCGCTTCCACAAATTCAGTGGTTCAAATTCGACAGTAAATTCAACATTGACATCCAGGAGCTGCAGGAAAAGTAGTAGATTACCGAGCATAATCTCCATCTGCTGTTAGTCGACCACACCAGCAGGGGGTGCAAGCGCGTGTTGTTGACGAAGACCAGAGCAACAGTTAGTGCAAGCCATTCATTCATAAAAACTTATTTGCAAAAATGTAAGTGTATTTGTGATTATTATGACGTCTGTTTTATGTGAAATTCAGTGTGTTCACGATTACTTTTCCTGTGTAGCCTAAGTTACATGCATCTTTCTCTACCATGTAGGGTTGCCACCTGTCCCGGTTTTACCGGGATTGTCCTTCTTTTTAATAACCTGTCCCGGGAAATTTACGCACTCTCCCGGGACACTGAATGTCCCGGTTTTCAAAGGGCTACGTGAATATGTATGTTCAAACTGTGTAGCGCGCGCAACGGCAGAGAGGGAGAGAGCGAGAGACCTTGCGTGTGTGTGCTAGTGTGAGTCGAGTCTGCCTCAAGAAGCGCATAAGAAGCGCATGTAATCGGAGTGTGGAGCGCGCTTGCTGCACGAGGCGCGGGCGCGAGCACTTCCGTTTTTCTATCAACAGTGGAAACAACTTAAAATAGGCCTACTACTCTATCATTTCTGGTCATAGAAAATAAACATCATTCGCAACAATACATCATTCGCAACTACTTTTATTTGTGTAAACTCACAATAACAAGAAAACGTTGTGCTTTTGTAAAATAAAATAAAACAATCAGTCGCGCTCTTTTATGGTCTCCGTGAACTGGATCGCGTCTCAAAATAAACAAGCCCATAGGCTAAAGCTTGAAATGTCCACTTTTAAACGAACAAATTCGAATCAAAAGAAAATACAGTCTGATTATGTAATCCATATGAATTTCTTATCTAAAGGCGCATCTGCTTTACAGCGGAGATGGAGATATGTTGCAGCCGATTTAGAAAATACTAGTTTATTAATAAACAATTAAAATGCCTCGTTACTTTTTCAGAAACATTTATAATAGCCTATAAATCATCTATAGCCTTAGAAATATAGTGTTTGGCCTTAGAAAACCATTTTATCCATATAATTTGTGAATATTTTAAATGCTTAATAAAGGGGCAAAAAAAAATCATGAACAAAAATCTGAAAATACGCGAATATAGGATATATTTTTGCGCAGCATTCGGTGTATAGGCCTACAGTTAAAATTTAAATTTTGGTGTTCAACCGTTCATTTTTGGTCTTCAAACACCCCCCCCCCAGTTGGGCGGGTAATCGATATGTCCCGGTTTTTTATCAGACATAGGTGGCAACCCTACTACCATGAACGATAATGTTATTCCCCCGATGCGGATGTACAGATCCAGTGTTACATTTGACATATTTCTCTTGGTTGTTTAGTTGCCTTAACCTTATATTGCAGCGATGTGCTGCATGCAGTACTAGGGTTTGGTTTCCCTCAATATGTCAGGATTCCCCTGCTGGACATATAAAACGCTTAACGTAACTTAATGGACATAAAAGACCAAACTCGCAGGCTAGCAGATGGACTCAGAATATGAATTTAACGCGCAAAGTTTAATGCTGAGCGTTTCCCAGTGATATACTGGCATAAATTTGGTTTGACATTGGACATTCGCACATTTAGGGACCGTCTCTAAAGTTACATACGAAATTGGTATACACGTTTCTAACTTAAATACCATTTGAAAAGAACGACTTACAGTCATAAAGCCAACTGTAAAGTGTTCATGTAGGTGTCAGGCTCAGGCATAATGCGCAATTTA
Source organism: Rhinichthys klamathensis goyatoka (assembly GCF_029890125.1). NCBI lineage: Eukaryota > Metazoa > Chordata > Actinopteri > Cypriniformes > Leuciscidae > Rhinichthys > Rhinichthys klamathensis. The sequence continues at coordinate 2,406,638 of NW_026606722.1, forward strand.
TTCAAATAGATTGAAGTTTGCTATTGAAGTTAGAAACGTTTAGGCCTATAGGACTTGTTACTTTAGAGACGGTCCCTAAATGTGCGAATGTCAACCCAATTTTACATTTAGTCTTTTAGCTGGCACTTTTATCCAAAGCGACTAGTTAAACTAACAATATAGAACAACAATATGAAAGTGCTACTTCCCAGTTTAATCTAATGCAGTACATGTACAATACATACTTTCCAAATAAGGTGCGAGTTTGGTCTTTTATATCACTGTAGTCCATTAAGCTACGTTAAGCGCTTTGTCCTGACGGAATTCGGGGAATCTTTGAGTATGATGATGTATTGAGGGAAACAGATTATAATCCCATTCACTGTAGAAAAGTCTGATAACATAAGGCTACACAGGGAAAGTAACAATGAATGAAACATAAAAACAGCTTTTGTGCCTTTATCATCTTTTCCGCATATATACTGACCCAGATAATTGTCACAAAAAACATAATGCATGCTGAGTTTTTATGAATGAATGGCTTGCGCTAACTGTTGCTCTGGTCTTCGTCAACAACACGCGCTTGCACCCCCTGCTGGTGAGGTCGACTAACAGCAGATGGAGATTATGCTCGGTAATCTACTGCTTTTCCTGCAGCTCCTGGATGTCAACGTTGAATTTACTGTCGAATTTGAACCACTGAATTTGTGGAAGCGAATTTGCAAAGCGAAATAAAATGGACCGAAAACCGCCTGTTGAATATTATAGGTTGTATTTTTAATCAGTTTGAATATTTGGGAAATGAAATATGAAAGGTGAATATGGACAGAGGTGGGTAGAGTATCCAAAAACTGTACTCAAGTAAAAGTACAAGTACTTATAGAAATATTTACTCAAAGTAAAAGTAAAAGTAATAATCTTAAAAGTTACTTGAGTAAGAGTAAAAAAGTATCCAATGAAAAAACTACTCAAGTAGTTAGTTACTAGTTACTTTGGATCACATAGGCCTATATATATATATATATATATAACATGACATTATTTAGATATTTTTTTATTTTAATGACTAAAATTATCATAATTAGATGAGCTATCTTTGCAACAAAAACAGAAGAGACAAACATTATTTCTGTATATCTGTATATTATATCTATAGCCCGAAAACCATTGCCTGTCCTTTGGTTTGTATAATAGTATAATAACTTATACAACTACATTTGGATTATTAGACAATGTCGGAATAAAGTGACTCTATGGAGTTTTGCATTCATATGTAAAGGGTTGGGAACCATTGACACAGATTAGAAAGTGTTAAAACTCTGCACATGTGCCCGCAGTCATGTCATGCCAAACACAACCAACGATCAAATGCACGGATCTTCTTCTGTCTGTTCTCCAAAATGTATTTAAATGTAGGCTATATTTGTGAAAGCATCTTTAAACTGGTTAACTGTGTCTAATAAGGCAGGCAAAGGCATTCGTTTTCAAGTCGAGTTCGCACGTCACTGCGCAATACACACATTGTGTGTGTACACACATTCATAAACTGGACGATAGCTTATTTAATGTATAAATTAATGTATATGTCCAAGAAAAGGGTAATGTCATACTTTGTAGTAGTGCTATATGGCGTAATAATCTGTTTGGTTGTAAAATGTATTACCTGAATGAAATGAAATCGAATGTATCGTCGTGTGGAATAATTCATTCACAGACAGCTTACGAAGTAACATACGAAGATGTTCAACTAATAAAGATCTTCATCGCTGGCAAAAAAATATGATGCATTTGCAGATTTACTTTCTAGACTGTATGTAGACTACCGCCACTTCATACGTTCTTGATGTAATCTTGATGTTGATGTAATCTTCCTGTTACGACTCCGAGATGATTCAGTGCGTGCAGGAAACTGAACAGATCATTCAAACTGATTCGCGAACCGATTTAGACAGATCTGCCCAACTTGTTTGATGAAGTCTTTGAACAGAATCGACTCAAAAGAGTGATTCATTTGTGAATTGAGCATCGCTCATGCCCAGAAAAAAGAGAGAGCGCGCGCTTAGAATAAACTACGCTTTTAACAACATGTTACATATTGCATTAAAATAAAGTAACGAGAGGAACGTCGCCCAACGTAACGAAGTAAAAGTACCGTTTTTTCATTAGAAATGTACTCGAGTTAAAGTAAAAGTACCCACAATTAAATCTACTCTTAAAAGTAAAAAATTTCCAAAAAAATACTCAAGTAAATGTAACGAAGTAAATGTACTTCGTTACTACCCACCTCTGAATATGGATTATTGAAATTTTACTAATGAAAATGTGTTTGAAATGATTTGATTTGAAATATTCACAGCTTAAATATTCAACCATGCTAAATTTCAGCCTATAAAAATACAAGCCCTAAAAATACAATGCATTAAAATACAAGCAGGGTTAATGCAATGCATATTTTTTTCAAGTAGTACAATTCAACAGGCTTTTTGTTTCAAAAACATTTGGGATTATTTTACTTCCATAGCTAGGCCAAATGGAAGAACCCAATATTGGTATGCTTCGCCCCAGAAACCAAACCACAGGAACCTCCTGTGAGATGGAAGGATGGAGACGTGAAAGTATGCGTCTTTAGATCTATCGTGACAAACCAATCCTCGGTTTGGATTTGACTCACGATGATGGGGATAGTGAGCATCTTGAACCTGAACCTCCTCAGAGACCGGTTCAAGTGCCTTAGATCTAGAATTGGACGCAACCCTCAATCCTTCTTGGGAACTATGAAGTACCCGGACTCCCTGACTGGTGGGGGAACATGCTCTATGGCCCCTCGGGGCTGGTGTCCGGTGTTTTGTGCAAGTCCTTGACGGCACCCTGAAGCGGAGGACCGGCAGGGAAAGACCGACAACGACTCACAGTGTGCGAGCCCAAACACTGTCTGACTGCAGGCCTTTGACCTCGATCGCTCTCTCTCGGGGGGATATTGCCTAAATGCTTCACTCTGTTTTTTAGAATCCTGAAATCTCTCAATGACAGCATTAACCGCCTCACCGAACAGACCAGAGGTAGCAACGGGTGCGTCAAGGAGAAAGGCCCTGTCCTTCTCCTTGATGCCAGAGAGATTAAGCCACAGATGCCTCTCCATGGTTACCAGTGCTGACATGGAGCGGACGATTGCCCAGGTCGTCTCCTTGGTAACCCGGTGAGACAAATCTGTGGCTTTACGGAGCTCAGCAATATCTTCCATTTTTAGGGCCCTCGTCTCTTAACAGGTCGGCCTGGTACGCCTGCAAGATGGCCATCGTGTGCAGGCTTGCACCAGCCCGACCCGCCGCCATATAAGCTCTGCCAACCAAAGCAGATGTAGTACGACATGGCTTAGAGGGCAGTGCCGGTGTTTTAAGGGATGATGCAAGGTCGGGTGAGAGGTAACTGGCCAAAGCTTCCTCAACCCGAGGCATCATCCCATATCCGTTTTCTCTAACCCCCATTATGTTACTATAATTAAACATCGGGGGGTTAGACAGGCGCGCTGAGAAGGGCCTGTTCCAGGATTTACACAACTCGTTGTGTAAATCCGGAAAAAAAAACGGTAGAGACTGGCGTGGAGGCTGTGCGCGGTGCTGCAGGAAGCGCTCGTCAACTTTTGACTCGTGCTTCCTGCCTCTCTTGTGGCCAACTAATATTCAGTTTGGCCACAGCCCGCGTTACAACCTCCAAAAGCTCATCATAACTGGGCGCATACTGATTTGGATGATGTGTCTCACTTTGATCCCCCTCCACGATGCTGAGCACGTCTAATTCCTCGGAATCAGACAGCTGCAGCACCGGGTCTACATCCCGATCGGGAGAAGCCACGGGGCGTGTTTCCGAACGAGGGATTGGGAAATCTGAGCTTTCAGATGAGGATTGGGAAAGTGCCTTGGCAGTCCCGATCCCCTCTGAATGGTCTTTTTTTGAGCCCCACGATCGAAGCGGCCAGGGACCTGAACCACGGGGCGCGCGCATCTGGCCATCCTCGGAAAATAAAGCCAGACGGGAACGCAGCACTCTCATTGAAAGACCCTCGAGCGCTGCCTGTGCGTGCTGCATTCCCATACAAGACACACACATCTCGTGTGTGTCCCCAGCCGTAATGTAGCGTGGACACGGGAACACACACTTCTTAAACTATAAACACTATATAAAGTAGTACTTTCAGACAAAACAACACCAAATAGGACAAACTGTTTTCACACACACAGAGCGCTTGCTGAATAGCAAAAAGCTGTCTTTTCTGTGTGCCGGTGTGCTTTTGTACACATCCGTATATGCCGCCACATGCTACGTCATCACGCAATGCCAATAGGATTGGATTAGTTTTCCTTCATAAATTCAGACGTGCTACGCTGAAGGGCGTTCCCATACTGTCGTCATCGACGCAGTTCGAGTTCCCTCGAAAGGGAACTAACATTAAACACACAGAAAGCTAATGTTAACAGTATTTTCCTGTCGCCTTTGTCTGCAGTGTTGTGTTCTGTAGCACTGCAAGTTGTCCTAGAAGAATTAGTCTCTTAGCCCTCCTTTTTGCTCTTTAAATTACATAACTTGTACATCTACATTCCATCTCTGTTATCAGGAAACCCACGACACACAACAAAAACACAAATCTAATCATGATGTCCTTCATCCACTAGTTGTCGACGTTATTGAAATCCTCCCTTTGACTTCAGCTAAACAACAGACGAAATGCTGAACAACAGCCAAAAGCATAATTTCCAAGGGGGTAATCCATCAGCTGGAAGTTGAAGCCTCGCGGGAGCCGCCATTGTAGCAGACCATCACCTGCTGTTAGCATCCCATTGACTCCCATTCATTTTGGCGTCACTTTGACAGCGAATAACTTTACATCTGAGGCGTCCAAAGACTTCGTTGGTCCATTATTAATTTCTAAAGAAACACGACAATGTATAAAATGTTCCATTACTTTGTATCTTACGTTATAGCCCCGTAGATGCCGTTTTTTTTTAAAAATAAGCTAAAGATTGCGTCATAACCACGGGACTTTCTGTCGCACAATAGAGACATTACCGTAAAGACAGGAGGAGAAGCTCGCAGGCAATCTTTAACTGTCTATGAGGCAATCAGGAGGACATGGAGGCACAAAGTCAAGGTAGAAGCCCATAAATAGAGAGTCTATAAAAGCAATGGGACAAAATGTTTCAACAACGTTTTTGAGGAATTAGGTGATTCAGATTTATCTTGGCACAGTTACTATAAGATTTTCAACTGCCAGACTGTCGTCACGCTCAGTTTGAGCCTGCGCAGTCGCTCAGACATCAGACAGGAAGTGCAATAATCGGGCTTCAAGTCTTCTCCGTTGAAATCAATGGGGTCGCTCTGTCCATTTCTTTTACTGTCTATGATAATTTCCTTGTTACTTACTCAACAGAATGTTTAAAAAGGACCATCAATATAAAGTGTAACCAGCCATCTTTAGTCTAGTTTGCTAATAAACAATAATTGTTATTTTATAAACATAATTACAATGCCTAGTAATCTTTCGAGTTACAGATAGCAGTCAACAAAGCAATAACAAGAGTCGAGACATGAGCTTCCTGAGCTTCAGACACATACACCACACTCACTGGCAAAAGGCTACCGCCAAGAAAATCCCGAGCACAGCAATAGAAAAATAAAATAAAATAAATAAAACAGTATTTTAGGCACAAATGCCAACACACAGTTCTAGTGGATCATAAGTAATGATTGAGAGGGATTTTTTTTTTATGAGTCCTGCATAGTGCACCTTTAACTTCAACATGAGACCAAATATTTATTGGAAGATGTTATGGCAGGAGCTATAGGGTACAATGGGGTAAAAGGCCCCTTTTAATGAAAATGTGGTGATTTATAGTGCACTATGTGCTATTCGCCATGTAGAAAATAGTACATTTGTGAACAAGTGAACGACTTCAGCCGTAGCTTCAGCGTCTATTTATAATGTAGGGGGCGGGACTAGATTCTAGAGAGCATTTGATTGGACAGAAAATCTGATGAGAAGCTGAAGTGTAACATGTCATGTCAAGTCAAGTCACCTTTATTTATATAGCACTTTTTACAATACAGATTGTTTTAAAGTAGCTTTACAGTAATAACAGGAAAATAATGCAACAAAGTTTGTTTCTTGAAGAAAATAGCATCATAGTCTAGCTTAAGTTAGTTCAGTGATGGCTCATATTTGTTGTAAAAAAAGTTATTAATTTAGTTCATTAAATATATATATACAGTTAGGTCCATATATATTTGGACACAGGCACAATTTTCATACATTTGGCTCTGTATGCCACCAGAATAAAATTAAAATGAAACAAGCAGGGTGAATTTGAAGTGCAGACTTTCAGCTTTAATTCAAGAAGTTGAACAAAAATATCAGGTTAACATTTTAGAAACTGCAACCATTTTTATACACAGTCCCCCCCATTTTCAGGGGCTCAAATGTTATTGGACAAATTAATATAATCATAAATAAAATGTTTATTTTTAATATTTTGTTGAGTATCATTTGCAGACAATAACTGCCTGAAGTCTGAAACTCATGGACATCACCAAAGACTGGGTTTCCTGCTTTGTGATGCTTTGGCAGGCCTTAACTGCAGCTGTCTTCAGTTGTTGTTTGTTCGTGTGTCTTTTTGCCTTTAGTTTTGCCTTCAGCAAGTGAAATGCATGCTCGATCGGGTTGAGATCAGGTGATTTACTCGGCCATTGTGTTTTGGATCATTGTCCATCTGAACCGTAAAACGCCTTCCAACCAACTTTGGTGCATTTGGCTGAATCTGGGCAGACAGTACATTCCTATACACTTCAGAATTCATCCGGCTGCTTCTGTCTTCTGTCACATCATCAATAAACACCAGTGCCCCTGGAGGCCATGGATGCCCATGCCATCACACTGCCTCCAGCATGTTTTACAGATGACTTTGCATGCTTTGGATCATGAGCTGTTCCAAGCCTTCTCCATACTTTTTTCTTCCCGTCATTTTGGTACAGTTTGATCTTAGTTTCATCTGTCCAAAGAATGCTTTTCCAGAACTGGTCAGGCTTTTTTAGATGTTTTTTGGCATAGTCTAATCTGACCTTTCTATTCTTGATGCTTATGAATGGTTTGGAGGTTGTGGTGAACTCTCTGTATTTGCTCTCCTGAAGTCTTCTCTTGATTGTAGACTTTGACAATGACACGCCTACCTCCTGGACAGTGTCCTTCACTTGGCTGGATGTTGTGAATGTTTTTTTCTTTATCACGGAGAGGATCCTGCGATCATCTACCACTGATATCTTCCAAGGACGTCCAGGCCTTTTTATGTTGCTGAGCTCACCAGTGCATTCTTTTTTTCTCAGAATGTACCAAACTGTTGATTTGGCCACTCCTAATATTCCAGCTGTCTCTTGGATGGATTTATTTTGTTTTTGAAGCCTAATGATGGCCTGTTTGACTTGCATGGAGAGCTCCTTTGAACGCATGATGTAGGTTCACAGCAATAGATTCCAAATGCAAATACTACACATAGAATCAACTCCAGACCTTTTACCTGCTTAATTGATGAAGAAATAACGTGGCCCACACTTGTCCATGAAACCGCTTTTAATTCAATTGTCCAATGACTTTTGGTCCCTTGAAAAAGGGGGGGGGGGGGGGGGGGGGATGGCTATTCCTAAACCCATTTGGATTTAAATACCCTCAAATTAAACCTGAGAGTATGCACTTTCAGGCAATATCCATTATATAACTGTAGCTTGAATATGTTTTGGTAAATACCAGAAAAAAAAGGAAAAGAAAAGTGCCTGTGTCCAAATATATATGGACCTGACTTTATATAGTCGCTCTGGAGAAAACCGTGATGTCATCGTCCAGCTCAGTTCAGTTCTCATATAATGGTGTCAATGCAGGAAGATCAATAATATTGTTGAATATTAAATGTGCCCAACTAAGCAAGCCAAAAGCCAAAGGCGACAGTGGTAAGGAACCAAAACTCATCAGGTGGCAGAATTGGGAAAATAACTTTGGGAGAAACCAGGCTTAGTCGGGGTTGCCATTCTTCTTATGATGTAATGAGTACATCGGGTGTTATAGGAAGTGTTTCCGCCTGACCTAGTTTAGGCTGCCTAATAATCATTTAACTGATTTGAATAATAGAAATGCATAATGTTTTATGTGTATGCCAGGTTAAAGAGATGTGTTTTTAGTCTAGATTTAAACTGACAGAGTGTGTCTGCTTCTCGAAAAATGCTAGGAAGACTGTTCCAAAGTTTGGGTGCTAAATAGGAAAAGGATCTACCGGCAGCAGTTGATTTTGATATTCTAGGTATTATCAACTGGGCAGAATTTTGAGATCGCAATAGATGTGAAGGACTATAATGCGTTAAGAGCTCTCTCAAGTACTGGGGAGCTAAACCATTTAGTGCTTTGTAAGTAATCAGCAATATTTAAAAACGATATTTAATAGGGAGCCAATGCAGTGTTGACAGAACCGGGCTAATATGGTCATACTTCCTGGTTCTAGTAAGAACTCTAGCTTCTGCGTTTTGGACCAACTGGACTTTGTTTATTAAACGTGCAGGGCAACCACCCATAAGAGCATTACAATTATCTAGCCTTGAGGTCATGAACGCATGAACTAACTGTTCCGCATTTGTCATTGAGAGCATATGTCGTAATTTACAGATGCTAGAAACCTGGCTTTCAAATGAAAGATTGGAATCAAAGAGCAAACCCAGGATCCTAACCGACGACGAAGACTTGAAAGAGCTGCCATCAAGTGTTAGATCGTATTCTAGGTTATTAAAGGGGTGGTTCAGGATTTTTGACATCGGGCCTCATTTCCAGGTGAGCCGTAGTGTTATTTATCAGTAGAGACAGTTTTCAAAAATTTTCATCCAGTCGTTCCAGTCGCATAGTTCGCCGGTGCTAGGCTAGCGCGAGTCAACGGTAACTGCTAGCCAACCATTAAAAACAGTTTTAGCCACTCCACAGTACACCAAAAGCAAATAAATTATAACGCCAGACTATCCATGTAAATGTCTGTTAAGAGAATAATGTTAGAAATCAAACTACTCTTGCATCTCAATGATCGCTATACATTTACAGGAACTAGTTTCTCAGCAACGGCGGAATTTTACTTTACTTCGGTTAGTAGTCCTGCGCCGAAAAGTAAACACAGAACCGAAGCGCACTACAGTCGGGACTACCTGTACTACCTCTCTCTACCTCTCTCTCTCTACCTCTCTCTCTCACTACCTCTCTCTACCTCTCTCACTACCTCTCTCGGTTGCCTAGGTAACTACATATCACTCCGCCACTGCTGTAGACTGTGCTAATAAATACAGGGAACAAAGTATAACTATTGCAATGCAATGGAAGGGTAGTTTGATTTCTAACATTATTCTCTTAACAGACATTTACATGGATAGTCTGGCGTTATAATTTATTTGCTTTTGGTGTACTGTGGAGTGGGTAAAACTGTTTTTAATGGCAGGCTAGCAGGTACCGTTGACTCGCGCTAGCCTAGCACCGGCGAACTATGCAACTGGAACGACTGGATGAAATTTTTTGAAAACGGTCTCTACTGATAAATAACACTAAGGCTCACTTGGAAATGAGGCCCGATGTCCAAAATTCTGAACCACCCCTTTAAGTGAGGACGTTTTTGGGCCAATAATTAGAATCTCTGTTTTTTTCAGAGTTAAGTAGTAGGAAATTCAGCACTAAAATCCAGCAACACTAACAGAGAGATACAACCGGATGATGAGAGATACAACCGCACGATCGGATGATGAGAGCAAATCATTTGTAACTCTAATGAGAGCAGTCTCAGTAGTATGATACTGAGAACGACTGTATGTCATCTAAATCATTGAGACATATTGGCCGAAGTGAGAGACTGTAAGTTTTGTTTTGGAGCACACTAGCTTAAAGATAACAACAAGACTAACACATTCATACTATAAGCCAAAACACTTCCCTTTTTGATTTCATGAGAACTTTATCTAAAATTAAATTGCAAACAGAAAAAAAGAAAGCTAATTCAAAAGTATCTCAATGATGCTTAAATATCACTGGTTCCCACCTAACTGGGTTGGCACAGAAGTTAGCACAGCAGTGACATCTGTTTGACGTGTGTCTCCATTTGAGATTGGGGCAAATTAAAGGCGTGTGGGATTGCACATGTGTCTCCTGCCCTTCAAGTACGTCACGAGGCTTGCTAGCATGCTAATTTTGACTCTTGTGTTTTTAATTTACTGTGCCGCTCTGCCTTTTTGGTTGGAGTGATTGTGAATGTATACTGAGGTTGTATATTTTGATGTGCTGCACTTCAGTTGAATCACTGATGTTTAATTAGTACTCGCTCAAGAATATAATGAGAGAAGTGGTGGTTTTGCTGTAAGCCTTTACTGTCAGTGAATTATATGCTTCCTTTGACACTACAGTGAGAGAAAAAAGAGTTGAATGTTATAATACTAGAGTGAACACATTAAGTTTGGCAAAATGTTTTATATCTATAGTTCTCCCATAACTTTACTCACTTTATTTACTCACACTTTCTTTTTGTGAAACAAAGAATTCATACTTGTTTGCCTTGACATGGGGGGTGAAAAAATCATGAATTAATGAACAAAATTAAATGTGCAACCTGTGAAATCTAAGTTCATTTCTAATGATTTTGTCCTTCTCTGTGTCTATAAAACATGCAGGGATGGAAGAAGCGTCATGTAAGAAAGCTGCATACGTCTCCGATTATCTGGATAACACTGATGACATCACTGTCATCCAGGGCCCTGCGGCAAGAGTCCGGCCCAGACGTTTGCCTGATGAGTTCTTCTCCTGTAAGCAGATAGATTTGTCATAGATTTAACACATCCTTGCTGTTTGAGTGTTTCTTCAACTAATCACTGTGTTGCAGCAGTTGATTATTAATTTTTAATTACGTCTTGCAGGTTTGCGGTATAAAGGTCACAATATAACTTATTCATTATTTTTTGCTATTTTTTCATATTCCAAATGTAGACTTAATTAAAAAACTAAGATAATCTAAATACAACGTTATATAATCATAAATAACTTATATAACATTATATAATTTTTATATAAAGTGTTTTTAATTTTTTACACAATTTGCGACTGAACCACAGTTGTGGTGTAATTTCCACTGTGACCAACAATTTTGTCCCTAATAAAGTTTTAGCGATTTTTAACACTATACTGTATAAATTAGTGTTGCTTACCAGTGTCAGTAAAGAACCTGAAGTGAAATATGTAAAAACAATATATAAAAAAAAAAAAACATTGTTTTAAAGAAATAAAAACAAAAACAACAATCAGCAAAAATGCATTAAATTGATCAGATGCGACTAAAAAATTAAAATAAATCAAATTTTCAAATGAAAGCTAGCAGAACATCTGTTTTCAACATGGGTGCTAATAATAATAAATGTTTCTTGAGCGAGAATATTAGAATGATTTCTGAAGGATCATGTGACACTGAAGACTGGAGGAATGATGATGAAAATTCAACTTTGCATCACAGGAATAAATTACATTTAAAAATATTGTCAAATAGAAAAGTTATTTTAAATTGTAATAATATTTCACAATATTCTTAATCAAATAAATACAGCATTGATGAGCAAAAACATCTTATCGACCCCAAATAAACGGTAGTGTAAATATCATGAGAAAGTGTAAAAAGCGGGCCTAGTGCACATAGTTGAAGAAACAATCATTTATAAAAAGTGTTTTGTCCATTAAATGCAAGTCAAACGATCCATCTCTTCTCTTTCCCTGTATTCATCTGGCAGTTGATTATGAAGGTCTCGTGAAGAACCTTTCGGTATGAGCCTGTCAGCATCCCCACACCTCACTTATAGACCACATCTTCTACTGTATCATGCTGAAACCATTATTCTTTCCTTCTTTCTTTCTGTTTGAAGTGCAGAGAACCTGATCAGCCGATGAGGCCGTATCTGAAGGAGCACCTCCCCAAACGCCTTCACTTTGCACATAGCATCCGTATCGAGCGAGCACATCTCTACATGCAGCCGCAGTGGCAAGCAGCACTGTGAGTTTGGCACTTGTCATGAGTGCTATAATGAAGGAAATCAATATCCTCAAAGTATTAATGTGTTTGTAAAACTTATGGGGAAAAACAGTGTTTAACCGTTTGATGTTTTTGATCAATGTGCGAACCGTTCCGTTTCAAAATGGTATCTAGAATTTGACTGAAGACATTTGAAGATTTGGTTACACTTTATTTCGATGGCCACTTTAGACATTCTACTAACTCTCATCAGAGTATTTGTAGGCTGTTAGGTTAGAGTTTGGGTTATTAGAATAAGTTGACATGCAGTTGTAAAGTTACTTACAGTCAGTAGAATGCCTTCTGGGAAGCATTAAACTAAAGTGTTAGCAGATATTAATCAGACAGTCTACTAATACTCGAATCACTGGCAATTTACATTTGCAAACGGAGTAGAAGTGGACCATCAAAATAAAGTGTTACCGAAGAATTTTTTTTTTTTAATCAGCACTCAAGCTGGCATGTACTCAGTCCTAAAGTATTTTGTAAAGTATTTTTCTTTCCCACCTTGGTCAACAGAAAACCGAGTGAAATTAAATACTGCAGTGGTGGCTTCCATGGTTCAGATAATGTCTTCAAGAACATGCAGGTTGGTTTTTGAAATACTGTCATATTCAAAGCACTTGTCTTGTATTATGCAAGTCAATAAATAAAACAAATGTCAAGCATAGTCATCTAGATATTGATGATTTTAGCTGATGTTACCAATAGATTTTCTTTACCCATTATGTCGAAACGTGAAGTTCAAAAGGCTTCCTTCCCAAAACAGGATTTAAAAAGTACTGTAAAGTAAAAATTTTAAAAGTGCACTTAAGTGTGTCATAAATGTACAATTCTGTCATTAATAACTCTCATGTCGTTCCAAACCCGTAAGACTTTCATTCATCTTCAGAACACAAATGAAGATATTTTTAATGAAATCTAAGAGCTTTCTGTCCCTCCATTGACAGCTACGCAACTACCACTTTGACGCTTCAAAAAGTTCATAAACAGGTCGTAAAAGAATTGAAATTTTGAAAAAGAAGTCAAAATTTTCTTGATTGCTTTACATGAACAGATTTAATTTAGGCTTTTATTCACATTTAAACATTGATCAGCGAACATAAACAGAAGCTCAACCGACGCGCGAGAACAAACCTCTTGCAGAAGCTCAAACGTGCTGCGTAACACGAGAATGAACCTCATTGGTTCTTGAGGAAGCTCAAACGTGCTGCGTAACACGAGAATGAACCTCATTGGTTCTTGAGGAAGCTCAAACGTGCTGCGTAACACGAGAATGAACCTCATTGGTTCTTGAGGAAGCTCAAACGTGCTGCGTAACACGAGAATGAACCTCATTGGTTCTTGAGGAAGCTCAAACGTGCTGCGTAACATGAGAATGAACCTCATTGGTTCTTGTAAAAGCTAAAACGTGCTGCGTAACACGAGAATGAACCTCATTGGTTCTTGTAGAAGCTCAAACGTGCTGCGTAACACGAGAATGAACCACATTGGTTCTTGAGGAAGCTCAAACGTGCTGCGTAACACTATAATGAACCTCATTGGTTCTTGTAGAAGCTCAAACGTGCTGCGTAACACGAGAATGAACCTCATTGGTTCTTGAGGAAGCTCAAACGTGCTGCGTAACACTATAATGAACCTCATTGGTTCTTGTAGAAGCTCAAACGTGCTGCGTAACACGAGAATGAACCTCATTGGTTCTTGAGGAAGCTCAAACGTGCTGCGTAACATGAGAATGAACCTCATTGGTTCTTGTAGAAGCTCAAACGTGATGCGTAACACTAGAATGAACCTCATTGGTTCTTGTAGAAGCTCAAACGTGCTGCGTAACACGAGAATGAACCTCATTGGTTCTTGTAGAAGCTCAAACGTGCTGCGTAACACGAGAATGAACCTCATTGGTTCTTGTAGAAGCTCAAACGTGATGCGTAACACTAGAATGAACCTCATTGGTTCTTGTAGAAGCTCAAACGTGCTGCGTAACACGAGAATGAACCTCATTGGTTCTTGAGGAAGCTCAACGTGCTGCGTAACATGAGAATGAACCTCATTGGTTCTTGTTGAAGCTCAACCGTGCTGCGTAACACGAGAATGAACCTCATTGGTTCTTGAGGAAGCTCAAACGTGCTGCGTAATACGAGAATGAACCTCATTGGTTCTTGAGGAAGCTCAAACGTGCTGCGTAACACGAGAATGAACCTCATTGGTTCTTGAGGAAGCTCAAACGTGCTGCGTAACACGAGAATGAACCTCATTGGTTCTTGCTGAAGCTCAAACGTGCTGCGTAACACGAGAATGAACCTCATTGGTTCTTGTTGAAGCTCAACCGTGCTGCGTAACACGAGAATGAACCTCATTGGTTCTTGAGGAAGCTCAAACGTGCTGCGTAACACGAGAATGAACCTCATTGGTTCTTGTAGAAGCTCAACCGTGCTGCGTAACACGAGAATGAACCTCATTGGTTCTTGCTGAAGCTCAAACGTGCTGCGTAACACGAGAATGAACCTCATTGGTTCTTGAGGAAGCTCAAACGTGCTGCGTAACACGAGAATGAACCTCATTGGTTCTTGTAGAAGCTCAAACGTGCTGCGTAACACGAGAATGAACCTCATTGGTTCTTGTAGAAGCTCAAATGTGCTGCGTAACACGAGAATGAACCTCATTGGTTATTGAGGAAGCTCAAACGTGCTGCGTAACACGAGAATGAACCTCATTGGTTCTTGTAGAAGTTCAAACGTGCTGCGTAACACGAGAATGAACCTCATTGGTTCTTGTAGAAGCTCAAACGTGCTGCGTAACACGAGAATGAACCTCATTGGTTCTTGTTGAAGCTCAAACGTGCTGCGTAACACGAGAATGAACCTCATTGGTTCTTGTAGAAGTTCAAACGTGCTGCGTAACACGAGAATGAACCTCATTGGTTCTTGTAGAAGCTCAAACGTGCTGCGTAACACGAGAATGAACCTCATTGGTTCTTGAGGAAGCTCAAACGTGCTGCGTAACACGAGAATGAACCTCATTGGTTCTTGAGGAAGCTCAAACGTGCTGCGTAACACGAGAATGAACCTCATTGGTTCTTGAGGAAGCTCAAACGTGCTGCGTAACACGAGAATGAACCTCATTGGTTCTTGAGGAAGCTGAAACGTGCTGCGTAACACGAGAATGAACCTCATTGGTTCTTGTAGAAGCTCAAACGTGCTGCGTAACACGAGAATGAACCTCATTGGTTCTTGAGGAAGCTCAAACGTGCTGCGTAACACGAGAATGAACCTCATTGGTTCTTGTAGAAGCTCAAACGTGCTGCGTAACACGAGAATGAACCTCATTGGTTCTTGAGGAAGCTCAAACGTGCTGCGTAACATGAGAATGAACCTCATTGGTTCTTGTTGAAGCTCAACCGTGCTGCGTAACACGAGAATGAACCTCATTGGTTCTTGAGGAAGCTCAAACGTGCTGCGTAACACGAGAATGAACCTCATTGGTTCTTGAGGAAGCTCAAACGTGCTGCGTAACACGAGAATGAACCTCATTGGTTCTTGCTGAAGCTCAAACGTGCTGCGTAACACGAGAATGAACCTCATTGGTTCTTGTTGAAGCTCAACCGTGCTGCGTAACACGAGAATGAACCTCATTGGTTCTTGAGGAAGCTCAAACGTGCTGCGTAATACGAGAATGAACCTCATTGGTTCTTGAGGAAGCTCAAACGTGCTGCGTAACACGAGAATGAACCTCATTGGTTCTTGCTGAAGCTCAAACGTGCTGCGTAACACGAGAATGAACCTCATTGGTTCTTGAGGAAGCTCAAACGTGCTGCGGAACACGAGAATGAACCTCATTGGTTCTTGTAGAAGCTCAAACGTGCTGCGTAACACGAGAATGAACCTCATTGGTTCTTGTAGAAGCTCAAATGTGCTGCGTAACACGAGAATGAACCTTATTGGTTCTTGAGGAAGCTCAAACGTGCTGCGTAACACGAGAATGAACCTCATTGGTTCTTGTAGAAGTTCAAACGTGCTGCGTAACACGAGAATGAACCTCATTGGTTCTTGTAGAAGCTCAAACGTGCTGCGTAACACGAGAATGAACCTCATTGGTTCTTGTTGAAGCTCAAACGTGCTGCGTAACACGAGAATGAACCTCATTGGTTCTTGTAGAAGTTCAAACGTGCTGCGTAACACGAGAATGAACCTCATTGGTTCTTGTAGAAGCTCAAACGTGCTGCGTAACACGAGAATGAACCTCATTGGTTCTTGTAGAAGCTCAAACGTGCTGCGTAACACGAGAATGAACCTCATTGGTTCTTGCTGAAGCTCAAACGTGCTGCATAACACGAGAATGAACCTCATGGGTTCTTGCTGAAGCTCAAACGTGCTGCATAACACGAGAATGAACCTCATTGGTTCTTGTAGAAGCTCAAACGTGCTGCGTAACACTAGAATGAACCTCATTGGTTCTTGTTGAAGCTCAAACGTGCTGCGTAACACTAGAATGACCTCATTGGTTCTTGAAGAAGCTCAAACGTGCTGCGTAACACGAGAATGAACCTCATTGGTTCTTGTAGAAGTTCAAATGTGCTGCGTAACACGAGAATGAACCTCATTGGTTCTTGAGGAAGCTCAAACGTGCTGCGTAACACGAGAATGAACCTCATTGGTTCTTGTAGAAGCTCAAACGTGCTGCGTAACACGAGAATGAACCTCATTGGTTCTTGCTGAAGCTCAAACGTGCTGCATAACAGGAGAATGAACCTCATTGGTTCTTGCTGAAGCTCAAACGTGCTGCATAACACGAGAATGAACCTCATTGGTTCTTGTAGAAGGTCAAAGTGCTGCGTAACACTAGAATGAACCTCATTGGTTCTTGTAGAAGCTCAAACGTGCTGCGTAACACGAGAATGAACCTCATTGGTTCTTGTTGAAGCTCAAACGTGCTGCGTAACACTAGAATGACCTCATTGGTTCTTGAGGAAGCTCAAACGTGCTGCGTAACACGAGAATGAACCTCATTGGTTCTTGTAGAAGTTCAAATGTGCTGCGTAACACGAGAATGAACCTCATTGGTTCTTGAGGAAGCTCAAACGTGCTGCGTATCACGAGAATGAACCTCATTGGTTCTTGTAGAAGCTCAAACGTGCTGCGTAACACGAGAATGAACCTCATTGGTTCTTGCTGAAGCTCAAACGTGCTGCGTAACATGAGAATGAACCTCATTGGTTCTTGTAGAAGTTCAAAAGTGCTGCGTATCACGAGAATGAACCTCATTGGTTCTTGTAGAAGCTCAAACGTGCTGCGTAACACGAGAATGAACCTCATTGGTTCTTGCTGAAGCTCAAACGTGCTGCGTAACATGAGAATGAACCTCATTGGTTCTTGCTGAAGCTCAAACGTGCTGCGTAACACGAGAATGAACCTCATTGGTTCTTGTAGAAGTTCAAATGTGCTGCGTAACACGAGAATGAACCTCATTGGTTCTTGAGGAAGCTCAAACGTGCTGCGTATCACGAGAATGAACCTCATTGGTTCTTGTAGAAGCTCAAACGTGCTGCGTAACACGAGAATGAACGTCATTGGTTCTTGTAGAAGTTCAAATGTGCTGCGTAACACGAGAATGAACCTCATTGGTTCTTGTAGAAGTTCAAATGTGCTGCGTAACACGAGAATGAACCTCATTGGTTCTTGTTGAAGCTCAAACGTGCTGCGTAACACGAGAATGAACCTCATTGGTTCTTGTAGAAGTTCAAATGTGCTGCGTAACACGAGAATGAACCTCATTGGTTCTTGTAGAGCTCAAACGTGCTGCGTAACACGAGAATGAACCTCATTGGTTCTTGCTGAAGCTCAAACGTGCTGCATAACACGAGAATGAACCTCATTGGTTCTTGTAGAAGTTCAAACGTGCTGCGTAACACGAGAATGAACCTCATTGGTTCTTGTAGAAGTTCAAATGTGCTGCGTAACACGAGAATGAACCTCATTGGTTCTTGTAGAAGCTCAAACGTGCTGCGTAACACGAGAATGAACCTCATTGGTTCTTGCGGAAGCTCAACGTGCTGCGTAACATGAGAATGAACCTCATTGGTTCTTGTAGAAGCTCAAACGTGCTGCGTAACACGAGAATGAACCTCATTGGTTCTTGTAGAAGTTCAAATGTGCTGCGTAACACGAGAATGAACCTCATTGGTTCTTGCGGAAGCTCAACGTGCTGCGTAACATGAGAATGAACCTCATTGGTTCTTGTAGAAGCTCAAACGTGCTGCGTAACACGAGAATGAACCTCATTGGTTCTTGTAGAAGTTCAAATGTGCTGCGTAACACAAGAATGAACCTCATTGGTTCTTGAGGAAGCTCAAACGTGCTGCGTAACACGAGAATGGTTCTTGTGGAAGAATAATATAATATTGTTGTATGATATATATATATACATATACATAATTTTCTCTGTATAATATTAAATGTTTTAATGTTTATTTTAATGTTTAAAATGAAGAGCATATTTTTTTAAACACTATTACAATAATTATTTATTACTTCTTTAGTCTCTTTGCTCTGCATTTTTTTATTCATTATTTATTTATTTTTTAAAGAAAATGGTTCACAGAGTTGGCCCATAAGTTCTCCATTACTTCTTTTGGCTGCTCCAGCGTTTTCTTCTCTTTTAGCTTCTACTCCATCAACATAAACCCTCATCCACAAAATTAAGCATTATCCCCTAAATCCAGAGCAAATATTGCTTAAATCTGTCATAGACACCAAAAAACATTTCTATTTTCAGTTTCTGCTCGAGGCTCTATTCAAATGCTTGTGTGATGGAATTTAATGAGGTTTAGGAGACCAAGTACTTAAGATGGGGATTATACTGAATTCATATTAAAGGATCTGGGGAAATTCCCATGAAGAGGATTATGATACCCTGGGTCTTTCTACAAACACTGTGAAAAATCCAGACATGCCCTTTAAACGAACTCTTGTCCATTGAGAATAACTCCATTGTGCCAGATTCACACTTAGTAGTTTCTTCAAACTGGAAGGTGTTCAGATTGCAGTTTTAAACACACACTCAAGCCACATTTTGGACCTTTGACAGAGTCTTGTTTATGTCTGTGGCGTGGGTTTACTTCTAGCCATCTTTGCCCCCGGTCTATGTGGTTGTCTAGGAATGTCTAATGCAGCTGGTAGGGCTTACACAAACATCTTACAGGAACTCGTTATGAGGTAACTGGTTGAGGTAAATTGCACAAAAGTAGTCACAAACACAGGGATGTTTTTTTTCTTCTTTACTTTAGGCTATCTTTGTGAAAGTGAAATCTCCTGTTAGGAGGAATGAAGATCATTTTCATGTTTGCTACTCAGTGTCAAGGCAATGAGATCAGTCTAGTTTCCACCACTCAAATGTTCCGTGTTTCAGCCAGAGGCGAGTGGAATGTGTGTCTCTTTGTGACTGCAAATCAAAATAAGTCCTTTTAGTTATTCTGTGGTCTGTGTTTTTGGAACTATTGTGGGCGTTTTGTTGACATATCCAAGGACCCCGAATAGTACTTGGATACCAAAGCCACACTTTAAAATGTCAAATTGCCATTGCATTAGACAACAAAATGTTAAAGGGATAGTTCACCCAAAAATTAAAACTAGCCCATGATTTACTCACCTTACACCAAGGATGGCTTCAGGGTGAGTAATGCATGGGCTAATTTAAATTTTTGGGTGAACTATCCCTTTAAGTGGCATTTTCAAACAAATAATCTTTTCTCAGAACCAACTACTTTTTAATGAAATATTAAGCAATAACTAGATAAAGTTGGAAAACTTGTAGTGCTGTCAAATCGATTAATCATGATTAATCGTATCTAGCATAAAAGTTTGTAAATATACAATATACAGTGTGTGTGTAAATATAGTGATTTGACAGCACTAATAACTAGATAAAGTTAGATATAGGGCCCTATTTTAACGATCTGAAACGCAAGTGTCAAAGCGCAAGTAACTTTGTGGGCGGATCCCGGCGCTGTTGCTATTTTCCCGGCGGGATAAATGCCTCTTGCGCCTGGCGCAAATCTAAAAGGGGTTGGTCTGAAGTAGCTTCATTATTCATAGGTGTGGTTTGGGCGTAACGTGAAATGAACCAATCAGAGCGTCATCTCACATTCCCTTTAAGAGCAGGCGCGCTTGTTCTAAAGCGGATTCCTATTATAACGGCGGATTTACCAGGAGCGGTTCACAGCCGAGGAGAGCAACGTTCTCGTCAGGGCCGTGAGAAACACAGAGAAGTGACGTTGGGGATGGAGAAACCCACCCAAATTAACTTCTGCTAAACAGGCGTATGATAATTTGGGTAAATGTGTAAGCTACATGCTTTTATAATAAATTGTCTATCTATCTATCTATCTATCTATCTATCTATCTATCTATCTATCTATCTATCTATCTATCTATCTATCTATCTATCTATCTATCTATCTATCTATCTATCTATCTATCTATCTATCTATCTATCTATCTATCTATCTATCTATCTATAATGTATGATTTGCAAAAATGAAAACTGCTGCTTAGATGACAGAATCAAAGTGTATGCGCGTTGTGCACCCGCTACATTGATTATGGCCAAGCATGCGCCCTTAAAATAGCATAATGAACAACGCGCCACTGACTTTAGACTAGGTTTTTTTCTGGTCAGTGGCGCATTTGTTCTATAGAACAGCAAAATAGCATGAGGGAGAATTTGCGCCGGAACACGCCTCCTCTTTGCTTTTAATGGCATTGAGAATGATTATTCACTGTCCTCATATGCCCTTAACTCTGACTTAACATTGTTCTCTCTAACCTGTCAAAGTATTTTGGATATAGTGGCCCCTTTTAGGATGGTTCGAGAAATAACTTGAGTTCAACCATAGCTGAATACTCGATCTATAAGGCTTGAATGTAGAAGGGCGGAATGCCGCTGGAAGAAGTATAAATTACAGATCTCATTAGATATTTTAAAGGAGAATTTGTTTAAATATCAAAAAACTATTAGTTAGAGCTAATATTTCTTTCCCTGTGACTTTTTTAAATCTATTTTCACTGAGTGCTCCGCTGTTTTCAACCAGTTTGAGCCGTTGTCTCTTGTCTCATTGAGGGAGATCATTGTTGAAATGAAATCGTCCTCATGTGGGATCGACATTGTTCCTCCACGTCTCCTAAAATATTAATTTGAAGCTATTGGTCCTATAGTACTTGCAATAATAATTGTAAAAATAATAGTAGCCTGGCCTAAGTCTTTTAAACATGCAGCAGTGGAACCAGTAATTAAGAAATCTAATCTGGATTCATCAGTCTTTGCTAATTTTAGACCGATCTCAAAACTTCCGTTTCTGTCCAAACTACTGGAGAAGGTCGTATTTGGACAATTGAATTCATTTCTAGATCAACATGGTATTCATGAAGTGTTTCAGTCTGGTTTTAAATCCCTACATAGTACAAAAACTACACTGTTGAAGGTTTTTAATGACTTGTTATTTACTACTGACTCAGAGAACTAACTGTGCTATTTTAATCTTACTAGACCTTTCGGCTGCATTCGGTACTGTAGACCATAAGATCTTGATCACACGCTTAGAACAATGTGTTGGTATTGAGGGTACTGCGTTGGCATGGTTTAGATCTTATTTGTCTGATAGAACTTTTTCAGTTCGTTTTGGAGACTTTATCTCCTCAACGGCTTCCTTCGCGTGTGTGGTCCCCCAGGGCTCCATCCTTGGGCCTATTTTGTTCTCCCTGTATATGCTCCCCATGGGACATATTTTTAGGACATTTGGTATTTCTTTTCATTGTTATGCAGATGATACGCAAATTTATCTGCCTTTGAAAAGAAAAGATACTCACACTTTAGCGCCTCTATTGCAGTGTCTTGAGGAAATTAAGGCCTGGATGGCACTAAATTTCCTTGGTTTTAATGAAAATAAAACAGAAGTTATGATGTTTACGCCAGAAGGCACTTCTGAGTCAATACAATTGGACCTTGGTGAATTGAATCCACTTCTGAAGACCTATTTAAAAAAATTTATTATGGATAAGGGATTATCCATAATCAAAAATTATGGATAGTGATTTTAAATTGGACAAACAGATTAACTCGGTAGTTAAAGCTATTTTTTTCCAATTGAGACAGCTCACCAAGGTGAAATCTTTCATGCCTTTTAAAGACTTTCAAAGACTTGTTCATATCTTCATCTCATCTCGTCTGGATTATTGTAATGGTCTTTATATAGGCATTAGTCAGGCCTCTCTCTCCAGACTGCAGATGGTCCAGAATGCGGCAGCTCGCCTGTTGATGGGTACATGTAAGTGGGAACACATTACCCCTGTTCTCGCTTCTCTTCACTGGTTACCTGTCTATTTCAGGATTTATTTTAAGATTTTGGTGTTTGTTTTTAAATCTCTTATGGTTTTGCACCTAAATATCTTTCTGACCTGATCAAGCCGTATGCTCCGCCAAGAGCACTTAGCTCTGCTGATCATTGGGTTTTAGTTGTACCACGGGTAAAGTTGAAGAGCATGGGTGACAGAGCATTTGCAGTGGCGGCACCCAAGCTCTGGAATAGTTTGCCCCTCTACATTAGACATGCTCAAACACTTGCTGTTTTTAAAACTACCATAAAAACGTATTTTTATAGTTTGGCATTTGACGCTGTCTGAGAGTTGCCTTGTTATTTTATTATGTGCTGTTGACTGTTTGTACCATTGATATGGGATATGTGTGTACAGCACTTTGATGAACACTGAACACTTGCTGTTTTAAAAGTGCTTTATAAATAAACTTTGACGACTTGAAATCGCTTAAGTTTGAAGTAATTTTAGAATTTTGAAGATGATAGATAGACAGACAGACAGACAGACAGACAGACCCAAATGGTTTAAATGTTTGCAAATTCCAAGTGTAAATCAAGTGTTTTTTTTTGTTTTTTTTTGTGATTTAATTAACTAAATGTTACTGTTTGCAGGCCATTTTTATTGGATATGGACCAGGAATCCATTATAAGACGACTGTGGCTCCCTTCGAGAACATTGAAGTCTACAACCTCCTATGCGGTAAGTTCTGTTTTCAGTTTGGTATCATGAAAGGAAAGAAGTTCCTTTCATCATGTTCATCAGATATTGCAGGGTTATGGTTCCTCATAGAGCTGTGAAGGTTGTTGCTGTTGTTCCTCAAGTTTTCTCCTGGAGACCCTCAGGACTGGGGTTTGCCTGATGGTTTGAAGCTTGGCTGGTTAGTTTCAGTTAGAACCTGCAGTAGATGCTGTAACCACACCATAAAGTGGCAAAAGGCATTTTTGACAGCTGTATAATAGTCAAAAGCTTTCTGACAGAATTTATATATCACTGCCTTTGATATCCCAGCTCAGGATAGCCACTAGTAAAGTTCGCAGACTGTGACTGTGTAGACAATTCTAGTGTGCAAATTGCCCTTGTCAAAAAACTACACTTTAGCATGCTTTAAAAAAAATACTTTTTATATAGGCCTATAATATATTTTAAAAGAATATACTTAAATTCCCCCTGTAGTCAATAATTTCATGCCTTAAAACTCATCTTTGATCACCTAAATTACATATTTAAATGTTGTTTTCCCTGAAAAAAAAATATATTCATGCCTTATAATAATGTAACTCTACACACTTGCCTCATTTAGTATACACGGTTCTATGCATATGCAAATGAGCCCCGCCTCCACTCACTCGCACCAGCTCAGAGATCCACTCGTTGACGATCACACGTTGACCTGATTGGTTACAAGGTTGGTTACAACTGTAGCATATTTTAACTGTTTTGTCCTTGTCCTTGCCAATGCTAAAATGTGCTGCGTCCTGTAGTGTGTATTGTGTGTAATTTGTTCTCTTCATCTTTGATTTGAAACAAAGAATGTGGGATTAAGAGATTAAATTATTTTGCTGCCCAGCACTTCTTGCATAGGAATGTTTATGCTCTCATATTGGTTTAAATCCAAAATAAGTCTTATTATATGGAAAATTGTGCAGAATTTTGAGACTTGTTTTCCAGTCACAGTCTCCGTCATTCACGATCACTGCTAAGGACTTAATGACCCACTTCGAAAACAAAGTGGCCATCATTGGCAACTTATTCCCTGACACAACAGGTGAGGAGTAACTAAAAGTTAGTGACGCTACTAACTTAGCTACAAAAATGCTAAATCGCTATTTGTTGTCATATTGAATTGTGCACACAGTTTAACAGCCAAGTAAATAAGGTCATAATGAAACACTCGCCTACAATATCCACTTTCTCTTATACAAAGCAAGTTATTTTCTTTTTCGTGAGTCACTTTGTTAAATGAACCCATTCAAAAACTGATTCACAAGGTTTGCTTGAGTCTTTCTCCAGCATTAACTACAGCATGATTGCAAGTGTGACATTGCTTTTATATGACAGTTCAATAAACGAGACATTTTAGTTATTGTACTAGCTGTCTATTTCCTATGGAGCCCCTAAAGGGACATAAAAAAATGCACAAAATAATGCAATATTTAGTTTAATGCTGCTTTCCAGCCATGTTTTGAGTTTAAGAAATTATGATGGTTTATAATTGTGTTTTTGTTTTTGTAAACAGTTGACTATTGTCATGTACTGAGAGAAATGGATTTTTAACAAATAAAAATAAATGTTTAAATGATCGAGTTTTTAATCAGATCAGTTTTTATTTAATGAAAAATATACACGAATGAATCTTTCATCGTGATATCAATAACATGCATTTAGAAAACACTGTAGATAGGGTAAATGTTTTATTTCATGCCAACTTTAATACTGTCACCCTGTCTGAGGTCCTCATTGTTTCTGAGCCAGGTAAACACTGCTCTGGTCATCTTATCGTTCTATTTAAAAAAGATAATAGATAGGTGTAGCTAAGTACTTTTTAAAGTGTAGATCGACTATAGATGACCTACTAATACATCTGGTTTCATCATCCACTCTGCTTCTCTATTCGCTCTAGTTACACTATATGTAAGCATCCGAAAAGGTATTTGAGGCCATAAATAGTATCTGTCACCAGGATGTCACAGGGTTGCCAACTCTCACACATTTGGTGTAAGACACAAGCTTTTTTTAGGCTCTGCCTCACGCTACCCAACTAAATATCATGCCAAAAAACAAGTCAATGCAAAAAAAAATAATAGCATGACACCATTTGTCTCTAAAATTGAGTTTAATTTGGGCTGCTTTGATGCTAATAGACTGTTACCGTTTAATGGAGTCGAGAGATGCTTTCCCAAGCGCTTAACTCGCATTTCAATTATGCACATATTACCATTTAATGTACAACCAGACATAACTACATATTTTTTACAAGTTACTATAACAGGATCTTTTAAAAAAGTCATTAGGCTACGTTTAGGCCCTTCAGGAAAAATGAATGACATTAGCATGTTACTGCATGTATTCAGAAGACTGAATGTGTGTTCTTACAGCTCATAAACCTTTGACCTATTCATACTTAGATTGTGCCTTTGTTTCTCCATATTACCTATAATTTAGACTTAAACTGTCTTTCTACTTTAAAGCTTTTTATAGCCTGCAACACTTTTTATATACTATAGCATATACTACACCTTTCTGACATACAATGTAGAGCTTATAAAATAAATGAGATTTTTGGTTGTTAACAAATCAGTCAGTAAGTATTGCTAGCTGTTAGCATTAGCTGTTAATGTTAAGTTGCAAGCTAACCAGCATATAGTTAAAGGGATAGTTCATCCAAAAATGAAAATTCTGTCATTAATTACCCACTCCCAGACTTTCATTCATCTTTGAAACACGAATGAATATATTTTTAATGCAATCTGAGAGATTTCTGTCTCTCCACTCTCCACGTTTGTAAAGAGATCCACATGAATCGAGTGGTTAAATCAAAGTCTTCTGAAGAGACATGATCACTTTATATGATGAAATGGCTTTTATTTGCATAGACATTGATCAGCGGATGTACAGAGAGCAAATTTGGATAGTGCATCTAGTACAACAATAGACTGAAGTATTTAGGGAACTTTAGGGAATAATTATTGCATCCTTAAAACCTCAAATAGGGGCATGTCATTGAGTCAACCAGTGTAATCAAAATCTCACTCCAGCCAAGCAACCAAATTTGGCAATGTTGTAGATGGATGATGCTTCTTGGTAATTGAGTCATCATTTACTCACCCTCATGTTGTTCCAGTCATGGATACATTTCTTCTTCTGAACAAACACACACAAAAAAAAAAATATATATATATATACACTCACCGGCCACTTTATTAGGTGCCCCATGCTAGTAACGGGTTGGACCCCCTTTTGCCTTCAGAACTGCCTCAATTCTTCGTGGCATAGATTCAACAAGGTGCTGGAAGCATTCCTCAGGGAGTTTGGTCCATATTGACATGATGGCATCACACAGTTGCCGCAGATTTGTCGGCTGCACATCCATGTTGCGAATCTCCCGTTCCACCACATCCCAAAGATGCTCTATTGGGTTGAGATCTGGTGACTGTGGAGGCCATTTTAGTACAGTGAACTCATTGACATGTTCAAGAAACCAATTTGAAATGATTAGAGCTTTGTGACATGGTGGAAGTAGCCATCAGAGGATGGGTACATGGTGGCCATAAAGGGATGGACATGGTCAGAAACAATGCTCAGGTAGGCCATGGCATTTAAACGATGCCCAATTGGCACTAAGGGGCCTAAAGTGTGCCAGGAAAACATCCCCCACACCATTACACCACCACCACCAGCCTGCACAGTGGTAACAAGGCATGATGGTTCCATGTTCTCATTCTGTTTACGCCAAATTCTGACTCTAACATCTGAATGTCTCAACAGAAATCGAGACTCATCAGACCAGGCAACATTTTTCCAGTCTTCAACTGTTCAATTTTGCTGAGCTCTTGCAAATTGTAGCCTCTTTTTCCTATTTGTAGTGGAGATGAGTGGTACCCGGTGGAGTCTTCTGCTGTCGTAGCCCATCCGCCTCAAGGTTGTGCGTGTTGTGGCTTCACAAATGCTTTGCTGCATACCTCGGTTGTAACGAGTGGTTATTTCAGTCCCTGTTGCCCTTCTATCAGCTCGAACCAGTCTGGCCATTCTCCTCTGACCTCTGGCATCAACAAGGCATTTCCGCCCACAGAACTGCCGCTCACTGGATGTTTTTTCTTTTTCGGACCATTCTCTGTAAACCCTAGAGATGGTTGTGCGTGAAAATCCCAGTAGATTAGCAGTTTCTGAAATACTCAGACCAGCCCTTCTGGCACCAACAATCATGCCACGTTCAAAGTCACTCAAATCACCTTTCTTCCCCATACTGATGCTCGGTTTGAACTGCAGGAGATTGTCTTGACCATGTCTACATGCCTAAATGCACTGAGTTGCCGCCATGTGATTGGCTGCTTAGAAATTAAGTGTTAACGAGCAGTTGGACAGGTGTACCTAATAAAGTGGCTGGTGAGTGTATATATATATATATATATATATTGAAGAATGGTAGTAACCAAACAGTTTCGGGTCCCATTGACTTCCATTGCATTTTTTATTTTATTTTTGCCCATACAATGAAAGTCAATGGGAAACGAAACTGTTTAGTTACTAACATTCTATAAAAAGTGATCCACAGATGAAAGACTTACTAAGTCATACTGGTTTGTAAGAGTAAGTAAATTATGACAGATCTATCATTTTGAGGTAAATGATCCTATTTAGCATGTGCCACAGTATATTGGCTTGGCTGCCTCCCAATAAGTGTATTTCTGCACTGTGTATCGTAAGTACTAAGTAAAAGTAAAAAAGCTGTGTATTTCTCTTTAGATTTACTGGGTGTTCCTCCGGCTCCCAATAACGGCACCCATGGCAGTTTAAACCATCTGCTGAAGAACCCCCCCCATCAGCCGGTGTACCCCGCACAGCGCTCGGCTCCGTCCACATGCACCCCTGTTAGCGGGACCCCACGTGACCCCCGGGGCTGCACCTGTGACTCCCTCACTGAGGCTGAGGTGGGCATCACAGACATTATTCAGGGCTTCTGCATTTTTCATCCTGTGATTCGTTATGCAAAACATGTTAATCTGGGTCTGTTCTAATAGGGTCGCAGAGACAATGCTAAATGACTATACTAAAATGCAACTGTTTCATTGTGCATAGTTATGGTAGCAAAACAAATAGACTTATCAACTTTGAAAAGGAAGGAGCAGGTCCTTCTCATATCTTTTGCTGTTAATGTCCTTGCATCCAATCAAACTCTATTGTAGTTTGATACAAATTCATCTGTCGCTAAAGATTAAGTCAAATTACGCAGATTCCAACAGGGAGAGACTGCATGATGTACCCTTGTCCTCAAAAATCATGAACAAAACTACACAAGGTAAAAGAAAACCAATCCAGACAACACTGAACAGCAGGACATGGTGAAACGATCAAAATTCATTTGTCTAAAGGGCATGTTTTCCTATTCAGCCTACTGTACTGTATCATGTACACTCTTAAAAAATAATGGTTCTTTATGGGCATTGGTGGATTCATGAAGAACCTTTTACATTCATGGAAGTTGGAACCTTTCCATTGAACAAAACATTCTTTATAGTGGAAGAAGTTTCTTTAGATTATTAATATGTTCTTCATACTTAGAAAAAAAACGTTCTTTTAAGAACTGTTCTCTGAAAGGTTCTTTGGGGAACTAAAAATGGTTCTTCTACTAGTTCTTCTGGCATTGCTACGAAAACCCTCTTTTGGAACCTTTGTTTATAATTGTACATATTGATGTACTCCTAGTGCCCCTATTATGCTATTTTGAAGGTTCCTAATTCTGTTTTGGAGGTATCCTACAATAGGTTTACATGTATCCAAGGTTAAAAAACACTTTCATTTGCTCATAATATAGATTGCAGGATCCCCTCATTTCTCATAGAGTCTGAAAACGGTTCGTTTGAAGATTCGGTCTCTCTAAACCCCTCCTTTCCGAGAGCCTACTCTGCTCTGATTGGTCAGATGGCCCAGTCTGTTGTGATTGGTCTACCGCTTACAGAGCATGTCTAAAACTAAATGCCTATTACCATATCTGCATTTCAGCTCTTCATCAGCACTTGATACACAGTGATACGAACAATGGCGTCGTTTTTTTCTGTATCAATTCCCGGACGAAGCTACAGCTACAGTGTTTGAGGGAAAAGTAGACTTCATTCGCAGGCAGCCAGTAAAGACCAAGCTGGCATTATGCAAATTTCTAACAATCGTACGTAGGTGTGTTACTGTTAAGTGAGACTGGAAATGCTGACGACTCGTTTATGCAGTTTAGAATCAATTCTTTCTTTTAGGAGAAAACCACTTTATTTGTTGTGCACTTTGATCTTTAAAACTTTGCAGACATTTTACATTCACAAACAGCTATATTACAATGCATGAAAGGTAATATTCGAAAAAGCATAATAGGAACACTTTAATCCAGGCCATGATTAGTTCCCTTCAAAGGCCAAGCGAAGGCTTTAAATCGAATGCCTACCTTGTTTTATGGTATAATCCTGTGTCTTTGAACCGGCTGTTATTAGATTACTCACTCCTTGGAAGAGTCTTGGTTCCACCCAAGGTTTCCTCCTTACTCTTGGAGTTTTTCCTTGCCATTGTTGCTTTGTGCTTGTTAACAGGGGGCCTCAAATCTTGTGAATGCATGGTCAATGTACAAATTAAATATAGTTGCACTGCAACCAGAACTGCATTAGACGCGTTGACTTGGAAGCCAATTATATTACCTTTACCTATTACAATTCTGAAGAAAAAAGTGGATAGAGTATGTCATTTAGACTAATGCCCTTTAGCATTGATACATCTTCCATGCATCTTTAATGTTGTTACGGAGTTGAGGTCATGTCAGTCTCTGCCAGAGAGTTCTGCAGTGTAACACTGTAGCTCTGAGGATTTATTTTTGAGTTATGATTGTTGTTTGTTTGTCTTTTCTGATCCATATCACATACACACTTTTGGCTTTGTGGTGTTGTCTGGATTTCTTAATTGTTTCCCCCGTGGTTTGTCACAATTACATAGCTTTCCAGTTTTTGAAAGGGAAGTGAGTCAAGCCACTTGTGCTTAACCACTCCAAATGATTTAGTGTATACACTGCCGTTCAAAATTTGGGGGCAGTTATATTTTCTTTTGTATTGAATTTAATACTTTTATTCCACAAGGATACATTAAATTGATCAAATGTGACAGCAAAGACAAAAAAAATGATATGATTCTATTCATCAAAGAATCATGAAATATTTTTCCACAAAAATATGAAGCTGTGCTGCTGTTTTCAACATTGACCATAACAAGAAATGTTTCTTGAGCCGCAAGTCAGCATATTATAATGATTTCTGAAGGATCATGTGTCTGAAAATTCAGGTTTGATCACATAAATTACATTTCACAATATTTCACAATAATACTGTTTTTGATCAAATAAATGCAGCCTTTGTGAGCTTTGTGTGTGTGTATATATATTTCTAAATGATGTTTTTGTTGCTTATTCATTAAAAATGAATTTCCAAAAACGTTTTCAGGTGAGCCGTCTGGACCAGCATCTCATCGACTCAAATTCAAGTGAGTAAATGATAGTTCATATCGACACTATTTTTAGTGACATAATTGTACAGTGAAAAACGTTCTGTTTAATCCTTTAATAGACAGCATTGTCAAGCCTGTTCATCTGCCTTACGGACTCCCGCGTGTCCTTCAGGAGCAGTCGGATCACTGTATACTTCAGCACAGTGCGTACATCAGCGGATACAGCCGAGACATCCTGATGCCCCTCTGGGTTTCATACTCTTTGAATGCAACGGTGAGATTCGTTTACGGCCCCAACTATCACTCCACAGGCACAGCTGTTTCTTCTTTGTTGACGTATTTTAAACATGAGGTGTACAGACTGGTACAGCTTACTGTTAGTCAGAGGTAGTATTTATAATTAAAAGGGAGGAACCATCTTTTTTTAGAGTGCACTTTCTTATTTGACACATATTTGGATACGCCCATGAGAGCAAGACGAGTCATGTAGTGGACAGTATCCTCCCAAAAGTGACTGTACATTTTAAATGTGTACAGGTTTATTTGCTAAAAGTTGATTTTGTCAACTTTTAGGAGTACACTAGTATACGGATGATCTCAATGCTAACTGATATGGCTTAATTGTGATGTGGTCTTTAAAGTTGAGTTTATTGTAGAGGTTGCCTCACACACAATAGCTCATTTTGCACAGCGGGGGTTTTCGTTTGATATTTTTTTGTGATAATTAATCTAGTGGGATTTAAGTGAACTACGCCCTTTTTCAAATCATTACAGGACTTTAACTTCAAACATTTGTGAAAACAAAGTACACATTAGCGTACTTTTAAGAATACTTATTACAGAAATAATATACTTTAAGAGAATACACTTTAGAGCGAAGTGAATGCAATTATTTTGCATGTTAATTGATACATGAGAAGGTATTAAAGTTTAAACTTTGAGAAGGACTTGCATTTAATTTCATAATTACTACTATTATGATGGAAATATGGTTTAAGTTTACTGCCGAATATACTATAGAAGCATTTTGGCTACTAAAATATATAATATCATTTGTTATTGAAACTTGTATGTCATGTATTTAAATAAATAAAAAAATTATGTTGCATTTGCAATTTAGTGCATTTAAAATATATTAACTTTAATCGAGTAACACACCACAGTTAAAATGATCTAGTATTTTACATGTGCTTTAGTATGTTAGTCAACACATTAAAATAAGTGTACATATTTAAAGCATGACATAAGAATTTTAAAACAATGATTTAAAATGTTCTTTAAGTAAAGAATTAAAGAATACTGAAGTAAAACTTTTAGCTTGATATTAAGTTTACTTTTAACTCTCTTTAAGTACACTTAAGTGGCCTTTTATAAGTACTACTAGTATATATCAAATATATATACTTTTAAGATTTGAAGTACACTATAAGTGCAATTAAACGCTTCCTAAAAGGGGAATTTGTTCTGACGTTGAAAAAGGACGGTGTAAATGTGCAGAGGTTTAATGGTGATGCTGAAGGGAGGAGAGGGATATCATATATCATATATGTCCTATTTTCTGACCTCACAGAGCATGTGCTACTCATTATGTGGGCCGACCGCTGAGTAAATCTCAGTCTCTGGCATCATCATCTTCACACTCAACGGGACAGTGACAGACAGACTCATCAAGTGTTTTCTCAGCTTCATGCAGATCTTGTGTTTGTTATTGTAATTCATGTGAAATGCAATTGTGAAATGTGTTTTGACTGGAACTGAAATTTGCTATTTGCATACATTCTAAAAAAAATATGAAAACACATTAACTGAATAGAAATTGACTTTAATACAGCACTGCACAGACCGATTGGTGCCTGACAAACGCAATGCATTCTAGTTAGAAGGTTTGTCTAACTTTGATCATGTGTGCTATCAAAGTAACGAATAGAATAGAATAGTTTAACTCGAGCACCTAATAAAAAAAAACCTCACATGACTTTACCTCAGCAGAAGATGTGATTGGATAACTGGACTAACCAGTGAACCAATCTCATTTCGACATACACTCGCGAACTTCCCTGAGCGGGGGAATCACTGACACCATTTTGAAGTGCGTTCGACTTCGTCAAGTGGACGAGGGAAGCTTATATTGGATAAACCCTTGAACCCTCGATTTTGACTACTCAACATGTACACTTCAGACAGATCCAAAATGCACCCTGATTGTGACATCACAGCAGATCACGCTTAATTTTACCTCCCCACACAACTCAAGTGTTTGATACTGGAGTTATTTAGATATTTAACCACATAATACTAGTAGCTATCTTAAGCTGACTGTTATTTACACAGTTATAGTTGACTGTATTGTTATCATTTTCATTTCTGTGATTTTTTACAAGCATACTGTAGATACAGGCCTTTAGAATGGTGCGTAAACAAATCTATAAGGAAATATATATATAAATAATGAATCAACTCCATATTGGATTCCTAGTGATCAAGGGCGGAGGGCGTCCCATTTAATTTGCCCAGTGGCCTCTGTCCATCATGGCCTCCTAATCATCCCCATATATATATATACACTGATTGGCTTCATCACTCTGTCTCCTCTCCACCAGTAAGCTGGTGTGTGGTGGGCGTTCTGGCGCACTATGGCTGCCGTCGCATTATCCAAGTGGATGCTGCACATTGGTGGTGGTTGAGGAGATTCCCCCTTCCATATGAAGCGCTTTGAGTGCCTAGAAAAGCGCTATATAAATGTAATGAATTATTAAATATTATTATTATTATTATTAAACACGTCCCAAGGGTTCCGCCAGTAGTGGGCACTAGTGCAACGTAAGCAATGACGCACATCCGAGCGAGACGAAGGGAAGTTAGCGAGGGAAGGGCACAAAAAACTTAAATGCAGCCTAGGTTTGTTTTTGTTTTTTTCCGTCCCATCTGTGTCTTTTTTCGACTGTGAAACAAGAGCCTGGGACAATGTTGCCACCTTGTGGACAAACTAATGTGTGCAAATAAAATTAAGGGACATGTTCAAGATGAGCGCATACAGTACACTGTATGTCACGTGCACTGTACATATATCATAGTGTACACATAAGAACCAAAGTGAACTATGAGCTTCAAGTACCATAAATGTTGTCCAAAAGGACTTGTGCACTATATTCCAAGTTTTCTGACACCATATGATAGCTTTGTGTGAGAAACAGACAGAAATTGAATTTGATAAAAGTTAACTAAACAGGAATTTAGTCAGCAGAAATGGCTCTAATTTTCGACCTGTTCCTTAAACAAGCTACTGAATGTTTCAATCGAGCTTTATGGTGTTTTTGTCATTATGGGGCTTGACTGCGCTATAGTCCTCCGAGGAATAACCAGGATATTCTTCTTTTATGTTCAATGGGAAAAAATAAATTCACACAGGTTTGAATGTCATAAGGGTGTTGAATTAAATTCAATCATCCTTACAGTATCTTCTGGCTCTCTTGACTCATAAACCGACTGCAAGCCAATATGAGATTGTGAAATGGCACAGTGGGAGTTCAGGCTTGATCTTGCAATAAATGTTTTGTTGTTGTTGTTTATGTATGGGAGTAACAAGCCATATTACCAAATCATACTGTTTTGGAAGGTTTAAAAGCTGAAATGTTAAGCTTGTATTTGTATTTAGGTGCTCTCATTTGAGATGTAAAGTATCTAGCACAGTTTAAGACTATTAAGCCAAGATTAGAATGCAAACTTACCTTTCTCATGAGGCTTGAAACAGTTTTCAGATGTAAATGTGTGGAAATGTCTATTTACTAAATAGCAGTCACTGTATTTTCACTGTTATGTTTCTGTCAAGATTTGCGTCATACACTTGATGAGTGTTTTAATGGTCAGGTAAGCACTCTTTCATCTGAATGCTGACTTTCTTTCTGTCTTTGTCAATCCAAGGTTAGCGTGCGTCCCTCAGCAGACACATGTGTGCGTGCAGATGTGCGAGTTCAGGCCAGTGCGAGACAGTCCTGCTCGTTCTATAAGAACAGTTCCACTCTGACCTTTGGCCTCCTGCATCGGCCCAGTGAGTCCAACAGGATATCTATATTTACTTTAAGAGCTTTAAACAAAGCTCACAAATCATTTCACTTTCTGCCCTCTACTGAAAATTCAATTAGAGCTATGAGTGATATTCTTTATTATTTATGGCTGTGTTCAAATTTAATTTGAATTATATACATGTTATGTACATAAGTACATTTTTATAATTTTTTAAGATTGTTTATATATATATATATATATATATATATATGGCAATATATAATACAATTTTATATATATATATACATTTTTTTATATATTGCCATATATATATATATATATATATATTAGGGATGCACCGATATGAACATTTTGGCCGATACCGATAACCGATAATTCTTTATATTTGAAAGCCGATAACCGATATATTGGCCGATAAATATAAATCCAAATTTGTGTGTAATTTTTGAGAGCCTGATTACAAAAACAAAAGCCTCACCAGTAAAAGCCACGTCCCAAACACACAATTATGATGTTCTTATTATAATTTTATGTAACCCGATATGACAGACTGAACCATATTTTCCTTTTTTGAAGTGATTCCAATCATATTTCAAGCAATTCAAAAGCATAATGTTGAACAGTGCGAATCTGAAGAGTCTCAGCTGAAGGAAATAATAC
Source organism: Rhinichthys klamathensis goyatoka (assembly GCF_029890125.1). NCBI lineage: Eukaryota > Metazoa > Chordata > Actinopteri > Cypriniformes > Leuciscidae > Rhinichthys > Rhinichthys klamathensis. The sequence goes on from NW_026606722.1 coordinate 2,441,967, forward strand.
ACTATTTATCGGCTTTAATATATCAGACAAATTTTCCTATCGGGCCGATAATGATAACGTTAAAATGAACCGATATCAGCTGATACCGATATGGTGGCCGATATATCGTGCATCACTAATATATATATATATAAAACAATCTTAAAAAAATTAATATATGTATATATACTGTATATATATATATATATACAAACCCACATATATTAAATAAACACAAACCTTTATGTATATACAAACATATATATATATATACATTATATAAACACAAACCTTTATGTTAGATGTGATTAATCACGATTAATCGATTTGACAGCATATATATATATATATATATATATATATATATATAAAATATTATATTGTGAAATATCATTACAATTTTAAATTAATTTTATTATCATTCTAAGGTAAATTTCTTAATATTATCAATGGTGAAAACAGTTGTGCTGCTTATTATTGTTGTGGAAATAAAATGTATTGTTTGTTACAGGACTCTGATAAATAGAAACAGCCTTTATTTAAAATTGAAGTCTTGTGTAACAATGTAACAGTCTTTACTGTCACTTTTGATCAATTGAATGCACCCTTGCTGAATAAAAGTATTCATATCTTTCAAAACTAAAATCTTACTGACCCCAAACGTTTGCATGAATAGTTTAGTGGTCATTATACACAAATATTTAACCTCTCAATTGGCAAGTATCCTGTAAGTCTGTGTGATGAAAGAGCTGTTGTGTTTACTGTACTAATGGCCGATTATCTTTCTTCCTCAGACTTCAGTCCTACAGGAACTGAGCCAGACTCCTTCATTACAAGCAACATGGTGCCCATGTTTCCAGCCTTCAAAGGTACGCCGTGTTTTATATTCAGCTTATAGCAAAACACACACTCAGTACTTGTGTAAATTAAAAGTTGTTGGCATGCTGGAATAAAAAAAAGTTCCAATTCTACTCTTAGTGAACCCTATGGTTGATTGTTCTGTAGCTTTTAATGATTCAAGCATAGACTGCTGGGAACCCTGTTGTTTTAGTCATCATTATCTGTTTATTATTTTTCTCCTAAAATACTGTATTGGACGCACAGCCATTGACGCCGACATAAACAAAGAATAATGGGTATGGAGTGCCGTTGTCAATAATCATCAGAAAATGTTGAACTTTGAATTCAGAATGTCAATAAACATGTTTCCTGTTTTACTCAAACAGCTGTAATTCTGCATTCCAACTCATAAAATAAGAATGGCCAACTTTCTATTTAGAAAAGTGTAATAGAATGACTCCAGAAATGTGTCTAGAACATGACGGCACCTGTGAAGATTTACACTTTTGAATGATACACATTCACTTCAAGCTAATAAAATCCTTTAATAAGTCAAGGTTCCTGCATTACAAGATAATAAAACTGTTTTGCATACATTAGCATCAGCATGGGTGTAAAACATGATCTACAGTGCTATAAAAAGTATGCCAGCCTTCTAACTGAATCTAAAAACGCATTTGAACCAAAATAGACTATTGAAAAGCTGTGCTTTTTATATTTAATGAAGATATGCAACACTCCCTGGAAAGGTAAATGCTGCCTAAAGCTGCTCTATGATTAGAATCAGTGGATCACAGCTGAATTGAGGCCTTTATACCAGAATCACAGGAAAGAGTCCCACGGGAGCAGGTGACCTGCCAAAAACACCTAGGATTGAAAAGAAAAGAGCGTCCAGAGAGCTGCAGTTTTCTCAGCAGAGATGCTGTTTCTTGTTTGTGTGGGAACATAACTGGCTTCTCAGTGAGACTTCATATATGATCTTATATGTCATATGTGTTTTAAAGTTATTTTATTGATGTACTATCAAGTGTCATTTTAGTTTTTTAGTCATTTTATTTACTTATTGGTTGGTTCTCTGAACCTTTCTGTAGCAGGATCAGCTGTTTGAGTGGATCTTTAGACACATGGGCTTCTCATATACTAAGAAGAAACTAAGTAAAATGTACTTAATTTTTATTTTGCCTATTTTAAAAAATTTTTAAAGTAAATTTTACGTATGGAATTAAGTAACATCTACTTAACCAAGTTAAGTAAATTAACAAAGCAAAAAAGTAACTGTTACTTTGCCAGTTAATGTTTATTGAGTAATTTCTAATTAGTTGAAGTTTACTTTGCAATACTCTGTTTTAAGTACATTTTACTCAAGCACTGAATTAAGCCATGCTTTTAAAGCATACGCTTTACTTTGTGTATTTTAGTGTATGCTTTACTTAGACTACACTGATAAAAATGTTTTTGTGGTGAAGTAAATACTACAGAAAAAACAATGTAATTTACATGAAAAAACAAGAATTTAAAAAAATAAGTAAATTCTATAGTCGTACTCAATTCAATCGTGTAGAAATGAAAGCGTAAATATAAACATTATAAAATTAAGTAAAATTACTCAACTTTTCTGATACTGGTGTTCCCATCATGCACTGGGCCATGAATAATTAATGAGGTATATTTTTCACTGTTTTCCATATGTATTTACACTATTTTATCATTGCTTTTGTTGTTAGGATTAGTAACCTGCCATTTTGTGACATTTGGAGTTCATTTTCTACTTAAAATGACACATTCAAACACAAAAACGATCCATCAAATGTTACCGTCATTGTGTATTGTCTACCAAGTATTGAGGTCTGTGTTCACACATTTAACTTTAGAAATGAAGATATGGTGACACACACTATATGTATTGATTACTTCAACATTTCTGAGTAAATCATATACTTAAAAAGTGTAGTCTAATCCAATGTTATATTGATTGAGTGAAATTTTGTACAAAGAAAAATTCAATTAAATAGATATTACTTAATCTTTAATTAGCTAAATAAAAATTACTTAATTTCTTATGTTACTTTCACTTAAGTTAAGTATAGTTTACTTAATTCTATGTGTGAAATTTACTCAAAAAATATCAGAGCAAAAACTTGCCTTAAAAAAATTAAGTAAATTTTACTCATTGTTTTTTACAGTGTATGTCTATTTATTCCGCAGCCACATTTAAAATAATTTAACATTCCATTTAATTATTAGCTTTTTATCAACTCACAAACCACTGAATCCAGATGTCACAAAACAGCAAGTTACTAAACAAAAGCAATGATAAAACAGTGTAAATACAGATGGAAAACAGTGAAAATTCAACTTTATTAATTATTCACTCCCCAGTGCCTGATGGGAACACCAGTATCAGAAAGTTGAGTGGGTTTATTTACGCTTTAATTTTTTATAAGTTTAAATTGCTTAGTAGCTTTAATCCAGGCAATCCTCACAAGTCATGATGAAGGCCTGCTGTATTTATAGACAGTATTGGTTAATTTACACAATAATATGCCAAGTGAATTGATGTTCTGCTTTAACTTCAGAGTCTCATCAGTGGTATTGCAACACCTGTGTATGGTAAACTCTTTCTTCATTCTGTTGTGCAAGTGTTTAGATCATTTAGAGTGAAGATTACCAAGTTTATTCCCCCACTAACTTCATGTAGAACATCATCTGCACTCCATTCGAAATCATTCATCTGATAGACTAAGTATTCATGTACTTTAGTGCATATACAGAGCATATCAGAATGTGTGTGTGGTTTGAACTTTAGTTGCACCAGTATTTCATTACACATTTATCTGTTATCAGTGATTGGCTTGATTACAAAAGTTTATAGTTTATGCTTTTATCATAAGCATATTATTCAAAAGAACCCGAGTAAGCACGGTTCATTCTTTGTTTCCCCACCATTCCTTTGTGGCTCTTTTGCAATAACACGTTTGGTTTCAATCAGTTAAAATGCTTCATTTGTTCCTTGCTGAAGTTAGAAACATATCGGGGTTATTAAAGGAGTCATGACATGAGAAATCAAAAGCCGCTTTTTCACCGGTTGAATGTGTGTAGTGACGTCGCCACTCAGGATTGGTCACTTGTCTGTTGCCTGGCAAGTTAATAATAAAATTGAAAGAAATATCTGATCAACATGGTCACTATTTACATATAATATTATCTGTAAACACTTGCGTTACCAAGGCTATGACTGATGCATTTGTATTAGATTCCAAAGAGCTCCGTTATCAGCCCTATACAGTGGAAAAATGAAACCATATCTGGACCGGATCAGCACGGAATGGCCCGGCGATGGATAAGAGGCTACATTTGCAAATCTTTTGACATAAAAATTGGCAAATCTTTTGACATATGAGAGGTCTTTGTACCATTAAAATATCCTGTAAGTTTCAAAACTTAAAATGTCCTCCTGGTTATAAACAAAGCATTTAAAACATAAAATAAAGCTCCAAAAATGGCTCGTTTCGATATTGAGGGATCTGTGATGTCACATGGGCAAAACATTTGCATATGCCCGCCTCCAGAGCAAGACATCAACAAATAGTTTTACATCATCGCACCATAGGCCCCGCCCACTTACATTCAGTCACTTAAAGGATTAGTTCACTTTTAAAAAAACTTTTGCTGATAATTTACTCACCCCCATGTCATCCAAGATGTCCATGTCTTTCTTTCTTCAGTCGAAAAGAAATTAAGGTTTTTGATGAAAACATTCCAGGGTTTTTCTCCATATAATGCACTTTACTGGCTACCAAACGGTTCAAGGTCCAAAAGACAGTTTCAGTGCAAACTGCAAATTGTTCAAATGGCTTTAAACGACACCAGACGATGAATAAGGCTCTTATCAAGCAAAACGATCGCTCATTTAAAAAATAAATAACAAAGTTTAAGTTTTATAAGCTCAAATGCTCGCCTTGCTCTGTTCTGTGTGACTCTCCTGTTCGAACTCGTTCATCAAAATGAACAAATCTTTTTTCGAGTCATTTGGTTCATTTAACGAACGAAATGAACGAATTGACTCGGAAAAAGATTCGTTCATTTTGATGAACGAGTTCGAACAGGAGAGTCACACAGAACAGAGCAAGGCGAGCATTTGAGCTTATAAAACTTAAACTTTGTTATTTATTTTTTAAATGAGCGATCGTTTTGCTTGATAAGAGCCTTATTCATCGTCTGGTGTCGTTTAAAGCCCTTTGAACAGTTTGCACTGAAACTGTCTTTTGGACCTTGAACCGTTTGCTGCCCAGCAAAGTGCATTATATGGAGAAAAATCCTGTAATGTTTTCATCAAAAACCTTAATTTCTTTTCGACTGAAGAAAGAAAGACATGGACATCTTGGATGACATTGGGGTTAGTAAATTATCAGCAAATGTTTTTTTTAAAGTGAACTAATCCTTTAACTGATGTTAGCCAATCATAACAGGGCTGTTTAAGCCTTAAAGGAGCCGGCACTTAAAAACTCATCATATATTAAGGAAAAAATCATGTCTTGACCACTTTAAGCATGTATAAACAGAATTATGGACAGCACAGTTATCACTTTATTGGGTATCATTTTCTGATATCATATGATTTCTTGTCACATAAACCCCATACTTTCATGTTTGCTGATCGTGTCACTGTTGTTCTTGTCTAATGTCTTTGTAACAGATATTTGGAATCACTTCCACAATGTTTTGCTGGTGAAGTATTCACAAGAGCTGAACGGTGTAAATGTTGTGAGCGGGCCAATATTCGATAACGACTTTGATGGGAACTATGACTTAATGAACAAGGGAACACCGTAAGTTTGCAAAATTAACCAGTGTTGATGGAGTGTGAAATATATACAAGCTGAACAGAGTACACAAATAGATCCTAGCACTCTTTCACAAACAAAAATACAGTAATATTGTGAAACATTTTTAATAGCAGTTTTCTGTTTGAATATTTCAGTTTTAATTTGTTTAATTTGAATTGCTGCATAATATTTTTGCGAATAGCGTGATATATATTTTCAGGGCTCTTTGATGAATACAACGTTTATTCGTAACATTATAAATGACTTTACTTCGGCTTTTGATCAATTTATTGCATCCGTCCTGTATTCAAGTATTAATTTCTTTCAAACTTTTGAAGCGGTAGTGGATAATTATTTTAGATTTACCTTATCTTAAATGACACGTAAAAACAACAAACTGTGGAATGGTCACACGGTCTCTTCCTGTCTAAGTGGGCGGTTCTTGGCCGGAATGAGATGCAAAATAGACCCAACTTTATAAAAATCTGATAATATGAGATGAGAAATGTTTTATTAGGCCTAGTGCACCATTTGTCAACAGGCCTTAGACCTGATGAGTTTGTTTCCTTATTGCTACCTCACAAACAGCCCATACCGCCCACTGGTGGCCAGATGTTTATTTCAAAATGCATAAGATTGTATTCCTCCCTTCATCCAGATGATTCTCTTCTGCTTTCAGGAACGGGACGCCCATCCCTACACATTTCTTTGTGATTCTTACAAGTTGTAAGAACTCGTCCCTTCCCATCCGAGAGTGTGACGGCCCTCTAGACGCTGTGTCTTTCATTCTACCTCATCGACCTGATCATCAGGAAACATGTCATGTATGTAATCAGCCATTCATGATCTAAACCACAGCCACCATAAGATTGTACTGAGAAAGTAGTTGAATAACTTGCTTGTTAGGAAATGTGTTAACTGTTAAGCTTTCATGTTGCATTCGTGTGAACCTGAGACTCTCAAGAGTCATTTTAATATCCACTAGCGAGCACTAATGCACTTGTAAAGCACTTGCTGTATAAATAAATAAAAATATATATGTAAATTATAATTTAAATACTTGACTTACATGTTTTAGAAGAAATGACAAAGTATATTTTAGTGGACCATAAAAGCTTGTCAGTACATTCAGAAGTACACTTTAAATTATTACCGTTTATTTCTCCAGAATGGCACAGACTACTCATGGGTCCAGGACTGGGTTCAGCTTCACGTGGCTCGAGTCAGAGACGTCGAGCTTCTGACGGGCTTGAGCTTTTATCATGACCGGATATCTGTTGCTGAAACATTACAACTCAAGACCACACTCAAAACGTTTTAGGATCCTCATTTTACCGCATCTGCAGGCCACAAAAGGCTCATTCGCGATGGATTTTTTTCCAACATTGAAATGCGGCTGAGCTTTACCAGACTCTGAAACAAAGACGCACGTTTATCCAGAGAGCCTTTGAAGTCCTAAAATGGAAAAATGAAACCCTTTATGATCTCTGCTTTAATTCTGTATTCTCAGAGGCGATCTATTTATAACTGGGAAAGTACCGACTGAACTAGAAACTGCCCAGCAAGAGTTACAAAGAATCTGTTTTCCAAAAAAACAAAAACAGTTTTTCTGCACACATGTGGTTACTGACCGCAAATCACTAACATGTGTGCTGTAAAACTGGCTGAATGCAGGATCAAGTCTAACCATTAGACTTGATCTTGCATTCAGCCAGTTAAAAAGGAAAAAAATATCTAAAAAGAAACTTTATCAAGAGTTTTTGCGTAAACAACGGGAAAGCCACATTTTCCACAGGAATCACTCTCAATGTGTCACTTGTGTTGTTTTATTAAATTGTTCTACAGCAAATGCTCTTTCCAGCTGTTTGTAAGCCAATTCAAGATTTATTTACTCTAGTATAATAGTGGCTTTTACTCCCCCTTCAGGCCAGAAAGCAGAATTACATCAACAATTGGAGGCATTTGTGACACTGTGTATCAGTTTCTGATGACTTAATTGATTCACTCTCTCAGGTCAGTTTTGATATTACTACTCAATCTGGATCAACATTCTTATTACATTTGTATGTTACTTTTGTTATTCAAGGTTTACAATGTGTAAGCAACGATTAACGTCTCGGTTGTCTCGTTTGCTGGATAATGATTAAATATTTAATATTTGTGTATGTATTTTGTTTGTGCAGTTTGTTATAGTTCAATGTCATTAAGCATCACTGTCAATATTATCTTCAATAAGATTTTTACTACATTATGGACCTATACATTTCTTATTAAAATGACCTTCTAACATTCAGAAGTTAGTTATTGGTCATTTTATTCAGCAAAAGTGCATTCAATTGATCAAAGGTGACTGTAAAGACATTCATAATGTTACAAAAGATTTCTATTTCAAATAAATGCTGTTCTTTTCAACTTAAAATGAGAAGAAAAGTTTCTTGATCACAAAATCATCATTTTAGAATGATTTCCGAAGGGTCATGTGACTCTGAAGACTGGCGTAATGATGCTGAAAATTTAGCTTTGCCATTACATGTGTTAAAATATTATATATTTTACAAATTAAAATATAAAACGGTATAATATTTCACAATATTACCATATTTACTGTATTTTTGATCAACAAATTCAGCCTTGATGAGCAGAAGAGGCTTCTTTAAAAAAAAAACATTAATTCCATACTTTTCAAATGTTAGTGTGTATACACTACTCTGAGTATAAAAGGGCACCTGTGAAAAACGTCATCCACTTCTTGCCTGAAGGAGATGTGTGCATTCCCCATGTAACCTGAGACGTTCCCTTTCGAAAGAGTGCGCTATGGGGAACATGCTGAAGGGATGAGTGCCCTATTGGCTGACCTAAGTCAAAGACTCAAAGGAGTCCTCATCCCTAAGGTGCACACCAGCAACGTGATCAATTCCCTGCGGCCAGAGCCTGAGCTACAAGGCTCCTCACAGGCATGCTCAAGAGCTTGGTATCTTAAAGGCAAAATAGTCACAGACCGGAGCTTTTCAAGAACGGAGGCCTCAACAGGATGATTCTAAAGAGAGGAAGCCTAACTACGTTCACATTCAGGCCAGCGTCCAAGGAGGCTCACAGAGAGCCTAAAGGTGATGATACACAGGGCAACTCTTTGAGCAATGTTGCTGGGCAATTGTTGCTTGGGCACTTTCCCATTGAAAATGGACAATCAATTTCTATCTGGATAATTTAGATCGGTCGTGGGCCTTGTGTCTCATCTGGTTGCCCGTTGACGGCAACATTGCCCAGCAACATTGCTCAAAAAGTTGCCCTGTGTATCATCACCTTAACACTCAGAACTTCTTTTCTGACAGCCCTGAAGCGTGGAGGCCAAAAACAAGAGGCCTAGCAATGCTCTAACGCAAAGACAGTACAGAGAAATCTAAAAAAGGAGCTATAAACTCAGTCTAACTGACCCTCGGAGCTCCGCAGAGTACAGGCATCAATACAACGACTCTCCTAATGAGAGGAGGCCTAGCAACACTACACACTAGGGTCAGTAGCCAAGGAGGCTCCCAGAGGGCCTAACACTCACAAATGCTACCCTAGCAGAGCTCAAGGGAGCGGAGGCCTCAATCAGATACTCTCTCTAGCGAGAGGAGGCCTAGCAAACGCTCGCAGTAGCCAAGGAGGCTCAAAAAAAGACTAACCACTTAGCCTATGGCTGTGCTCATAGGACGAATACACAAGGAAGCTACATAACAGGGCTAGTAGTCTGACACAATAATGGACGGAGGTCAAAGGAACGGAAGCCTCTAATAGTACGACTCTCTATAGCGGGAGGAGGCCTATAACAATGCTCTAGTTCAAGGGCAGTGACTAAGTAGGCTCACAGAGAGCCTAACAACTTAGCCCCAGACTGAGCTTGGAGGACAGAGGCCTTTTGATAAGGACTCACTCTTGAGAGAGAGAGAGAGAGAGAGAGAGAGAGAGAGAGAGAGAGAGAGAGAGAGAGAGAGAGAGAGAGAGAGGCCTAGCTACATCTAACGAATGTCAGGGAGGCCCAACGAAACCAATGGAGCTCAGGGGAGCTGATAAACAATGGTTAAAAGTACTCCCAACCCAGATGCAACAGAGGAGCCTCGGGAAAAGAGCCTACAACTCAGTGCTACTGCCCAAATCTGGCTTAGAGAACGGAGACCTCAATCAAGATACTGATTCTCTAAGACAAGAGGCGACCTAGCTATGTTTTAGGGTGTATTCACACCAGGAAAGTCCGATAGTTCACTTGCTTTGGTCCGGACCAAATACTTTTTTTTTTCCTTTTTTTTTTTGGTACGGTTCGCTTTCACACTGCTCTTTTTGCAAGTGAACCAACATTTGTAAACAAAACCACACATGTGCTAAGGTCGTCCATTCATTGGACAAGGATTCTCAAGTAGGGAAATCAGGAAGTGCAAAAAAGGCTTGATGAGGTCTTGTCTGTAGGGCAGGGATAGGCAACGTCGATCCTGGAGTGCCGCTGTCCTGCAGAGTTTAGCTCCAACCCTAATCAAACACACCTGAGCAAGCTAATCAATGTCTTCAGGATTACTAATGCTAAAGGCAGGTGAGTTTATATCAAGGGTTGGAGCTAAACTCTGCAGGACAGCGGCACTCCAGGATCGACGTTGCCTATCCCTGCTGTAGGGCTGTATGACTCGACAATGTCAACGGGACAAACTGTTGGTCGCGTTCCTAGGATTTTGTCCAGTTCGTCGTACCATTGACATTTATCTTTCTCTTCTCCTGAATTTCCACTCTTGTTTAGAGCATCGCGCACTTTCAAATAATGTTGCCGAAGTTTTTTTACTTTAACGCGGCACTGTGCCGGAGACCTCTCATAGCCCCTCTCCTTCATCCGTTCAGTAAACATGTTGAACACATCAGTATTTTTATGTGTCCTCTCCAGCAGCTGTGCTACATGGGCATCTGCCCAAATGTAAATAAGGCAGCTCGTCTCTTCGAAGCTCCAGGTCAAACCACGACTCATTTTATCAAATGTAGTAGGCTGCAACAGATCACTTTCCCATAACGCAACTCCGACTACGGAAGCCTGTTAACTCAAAGGCGCAGTGCTTTCTTGCAATTGGGTCGGTTCATGTTCACACCGTAAACGAACCGTACCAGAGTTCGTTTGGAACCGTACCGAGACCACCTCTTCAGCTGGGTCTCGGCAGGGGTGGTAAGTAATGAAGTAAAGTATTTTTTTCGGGGATCTGTACTTTACTTGAGTATGTTTTATTTGTATCTACTTTCACTTTTACTCCACTACAATTGTAAGGAGAAAGTTTACTTTTTACTCCAATACATTTCCCCATGCCCGCTTCAAGTATTTATTACACTGGCTTTCCAAACCAATGAAAAACTTGTTTTTCTTTTTAAAAAAAGAACGCGCAAGCTCTTTACCAGTATACGCTCACATAGCAGTCAGTTCACCATTGACCGCAGAAACCGGTGAAGGTGGAGCTCTCGCTGCCAGCAATGATCCCAAGATTTCCGACAGGGATCACCCATGGCCATGTATCAATGATATGTTCGAATTCACTGAAGTCAAGGGAGATTAATATCGGCTGAAATGTCTTCTTCGCCTGCCACAGGTGAATTAAATTTCAGCATTCAAAACTTCACCCTCAAATCTGAGAAAACATATTAAGGTGAGTTGACGTTAAAGCAACACTAAAGAAGATTTTTTACCTTAAAATAATGTTTCCAAAATCGTTTCAGCGGTTCATCAAGTCGTAACAGGGTGAAAGGCACTTCTGCCTTAGCTTTGTGGTCCTACACTCACCGGCCACTTTATTAGGTGCCCCATGCTAGTAACGGGTTGGACCCCCTTTTGCCTTCAGAACTGCCTCAATTCTTCGTGGCATAGATTCAACAAGGTGCTGGAAGCATTCCTCAGGGAGTTTGGTCCATATTGACATGATGGCATCACACAGTTGCCGCAGATTTGTCGGCTGCACATCCATGATGCGAATCTCCCGTTCCACCACATCCCAAAGATGCTCTATTGGGTTGAGATCTGGTGACTGTGGAGGCCATTTTAGTACAGTGAACTCATTGTCATGTTCAAGAAACCAATTTGAAATGATTAGAGCTTTGTGACATGGTGGAAGTAGCCATCAGAGGATGGGTACATGGTGGCCATAAAGGGATGGACATGGTCAGAAACAATGCTCAGGTAGGCCGTGGCATTTAAACGATGCCCAATTGGCACTAAGGGGCCTAAAGTGTGCCAGGAAAACATCCCCCACACCATTACACCACCACCACCAGCCTGCACAGTGGTAACAAGGCATGATGGTTCCATGTTCTCATTCTGTTTACGCCAAATTCTGACTCTAACATCTGAATGTCTCAACAGAAATCGAGACTCATCAGACCAGGCAACATTTTTCCAGTCTTCAACTGTTCAATTTTGGTGAGCTCTTGCAAATTGTAGCCTCTTTTTCCTATTTGTAGTGGAGATGAGTGGTACCCGGTGGAGTCTTCTGCTGTTGTAGCCCATCCGCCTCAAGGTTGTGCGTGTTGTGGCTTCACAAATGCTTTGCTGCATACCTCGGTTGTAACGAGTGGTTATTTCAGTCACTGTTGCCCTTCTATCAGCTCGAACCAGTCTGGCCATTCTCCTCTGACCTCTGGCATCAACAAGGCATTTCCGCCCACAGAACTGCCGCTCACTGGATGTTTTTTCTTTTTCGGACCATTCTCTGTAAACCCTAGAGATGGTTGTGCGTGAAAATCCCAGTAGATTAGCAGTTTCTGAAATACTCAGACCAGCCCTTCTGGCACCAACAATCATGCCACGTTCAAAGTCACTCAAATCACCTTTCTTCCCCATACTGATGCTCGGTTTGAACTGCAGGAGATTGTCTTGACCATGTCTACATGCCTAAATGCACTGAGTTGCCGCCATGTGATTGGCTGCTTAGAAATTAAGTGTTAACGAGCGGTTGGACAGGTGTACCTAATAAAGTGGCCGGTGAGTGTATATCTGCTAGAACCACACTATATAAGTTTGCCAGATCGGGTCGCGTTTCTGTATTTCGAATGAGACATAAGAAAACTACAAATTTGACTTGCTTTACGTCAAGCGTTACAATTGGACATCATTGTGCTGGATAAACAGTGGATAAAAAGCGAGCATGCGTGCGACAGTAGGATGCTGTATAGGCTAAATTATTTACGACAGCGGTAACGGACAATGCCGCTTCTAACCTGTAGGGGGAACGCAGAGGAAAAGTTCTTTAGTGTTGCTTTAATGTTACTATTGTTAGCCAGGTGATTTCATATTGAAATATGCCTTGTAAACAGCTAGCTAACATTCTTAATTGCAGTATCTAATCTTATCATTTGTTCAAATAAAACATTGCATATCACTTCCAAAACAATTGATCTGCTTAATTATTGATATTTACAGTTAATTTGAATATTTACTTTTTACTTTCGGTACTTGAGTATGTTTTAAATCAGATACTTTTGTACTTTTACTCAAGTGATGTTTGAATGGAGGACTTTCTACTTTTACTGGAGTAATTTTTTTATTTAGGTATATATACTTTTACTCGAGTATAACTTTTGAGTACTTTTACCACCCCTGGGTCTCGGTTCGGTTGTTTGGTCCGCACCCGAGTTCGATTGCTGTATTCACACCTGCCCAAAAGGTCCGCACCAAGGGGGGAACTAGAGTTCGATTCAATCGAACCAAACAAGGCAGGTGTGAATGCACCCTTATACTCAGGGCAGCTCCAAGAAGGCTCAAAGAGACCCTACAACTCAGAATTGAAAAAAAGGGTTGAGCTCCAGGGGAGCAGAGGCCTAACAGTAGGCCTAGCAACACTTTATCAAAAAAGCAGCTGAGGATGCTTGAGAGAACCTAACGACTCAGCATTGTTACCCTGTCAAGCTCCCGTCAAGAAGGCACTGAGGAGAAGTTTCTATAAAAGCAGTAGCCAAAGAGCCTCAAAGGAAGCCTAACGGCTTGACAACACTGCCTCGCAGGAAGACTCTCATAACGAGAAGAAGCCTAACAATGCTCCAGACCTAAGCTATAGCTAAGGTGGCCCAGAGAGCCGAAAACAGCTTCCTGAGGAGGCTTGATGGAGCTTAATCAGCTCATTTGCCGGTGAAGCTTAAAAAGAGCAGAGGCTAAAATAACTCTATAGCAAAAGGAGGAGGCCCATTGCGCTTCCTAAAGGCAGTGGCCAAAGTGGCTACAAAAGCCTGACAACTCAGCACCATTGTGTGGTGGAGCTCTGCAGACAGAGACCTCAACATAACAATTCTCCAAAGCGAGAGGAGGCCTGGCAATGTCCTATACTCAGAACAGCATACCAAGGAGGCTTACAGAAGCCTCGATTTCAGTCTCTTACTCGCCTCTGCTGCAGCGGGTCCTGAACCTCGAGGTACAGATGGCTGTTCGTGACGTCAGAAACACCAGCCATTTCAAACGTGTTTTTAAGACTGTCTTTGGATCACTGCAGTTTTAAAGAGAAAATACTCAGCAATGGTGTTGACTGATGAATTTGCACATGGTTTGTCTTAAAGCCTATTAAAAACACCACATAGACATATAGACAACATTAAAAACGTGATTTTTTTTTACCAGAGGGGGACTTTAATATTTGAAACCAAAAATCAAACGTCACAATCAAAATGAGAAGTTATGAACAAGCAGGAAACTTTTTTTGCTGTCAAGTGAAAAGAAAACCACAGGAAATGATATCACAGAGAGGACCCCTGCAGACCTTCATGTTTGTATGTAAAGGCTGGTAGGTCAAAATCAAAAATGGAACTGATTAAGATCATCAAGGCAAAAAAGCATGTTAGAAGTATACTAAATGAAATGCCGTAATCTTCCGTAATCATAATCTGGTTTATTATTTAACTGATTGCATACATGTGCAGCTTCAAACTATCTCTTTAAGATGTGAATCAAATTGTGGCCTTGCACAGCAGTCTTGAAATGAAGATACTGTCGTGCCTGTTTATTCCAGTTTCACAGACCTGTGTCATCATCGTGTGAACAGGAAGGAAGTGGAGAATGACGACCAGCGTTGAGTCTTTATATAGAGAGTTGAGATTGCAGATCTTTGAGCTGTCACATCTCACCAGCTGGAGGGTAAGCTTGCATTCAATATTTCATCATGACACATCAATGTAACGATTATTATTACAAGCAGATTTATCAGAGCTGCAAAATATAGGTCGAGTAAAGTTTATAACGTATGTTAGCAGCAAGCTATGAAGTGTTTTAGAGAAGTTCATGGATTTTAATAAACATTTTAATTTTGTAAAATCTAAATAGTATTGCTGTCTTAGTACTTTGAGCTTGCCATGAAGACGATGTATTTTTAGGGCTGCAAATGTTAATGTGTCCAAAGACTTAAATGTGGAATATGCTCAAAACAATGATTTTACCAAATTTGACAACATTAATATTTCATTCTGCTTAAAGATTATTTAGAAAAGCATGAGGTTAATTGATTGTAATACTATAATAACAGTAAGAACAATTTGGGGGTCCTTAATTTTCAACAAAAAAGCCTAGCCTAGCCTATGCATAGCTCAGTTGAACGAATTGGACCATTCACTGTACATCAGTTTAGTTTTGTTTGTTTAGTGTTTGGCAATTAAAAAAAAATGGACGCCAAACTAAAGTACATTCAATCTGTGTGAACCAGGTTGTCCACTCTTCTCACAACTATGCATAGAATAGATACTTGTGGCTTTTGTTACACAAACCAATTCCTGGAAGTGGCTCTCGCAGCAGAAGCCCTTCACGTTCAGCCGTCCAGGCCAGACATTGTGGGTTCCCGCATAACCCCATCCATCGCATGACAAGCGCAGTTCACCAGATATGAGTACAACGAAGTGACTTCACGTAAATGAGCTCATAAAGAGAAATGACAGCAGACTCTTCCCACACTCCTCTGAATTCTGTGTAGGGTCTTCTGACTCAGTTCCATCGCTGATGGGTCGTCCCACACATTGTCAGAATGACATCATTTCAAAAATTTGCTTTTTGATTTGGCTTTGGGTTTTGTTATCTGGCGTGTTTTTAACTAGGGCTGATAATCGATTACCATTTCATTGATACAAGGATTAATTAGAAAAAAAAATCTATATTTTTAATCAATCCAGCTAACAGGGAAAGTTTAAAGTTATAAACAAACATTCTTCCAGGAACATGAATGTTCATTCAAAGTTTATCTGGTCTTTAATTATATTCTCAAATATTAGTACAAAAACATTATTTATACAACATTCATGGAAGAGTTTTTTTCTGAAAAGTTTTAGTTCGTCTAACATTTTTTTTTATAAGTATTATTTATAAATATTAAGTATCCCATAATGTTTGCAAAATGATTAAATGGAATGTTTCCTTCATGTTATCATAGCCTAATCAAGAAAAACGGCTTTAAAAAAACTGGACGTTTTGAATGTTTTGAGAACATTCAGAAGTTACGTTTTTATAACCTAATGGGAATGTTAGCAAAACATTAGTAGACTGTAGTAGACGTGACCGCAGTAGACATTAGTAGATTGTACTTGACCATTAGTAGACTGTAGTAGACCATTAGTAGACCATTAGTAGACTGTAGTAGACCATTAGTAGACATTAGTAAACATTAGTAAACAAAGAGTGTAGTATACTATTAACAGACCGTAGTAGACTGTAGACTGTTAGTAGACTGTAGTAGACATTAGTAGACAGTAGACGTTAGTAGACAGTAGACTGTAGTAGACATTAGTAGACAGTAGACTGTAGTAGACATTAGTAGACTGTAGTAGACATTAGTAGACAGTAGACATTAGTAGACAGTAGACTGTAGCAGACATTAATAGACAGTAGACGTTAGTAGACAGTAGACTGTAGTAGGCATTAATAGACAGTAGACTGTAGTAGACATTAGTAGACAGTAGACATTAGTACACAGTAGACTGTAGTAGACATTAGTAGACAGTAGACTATAGTAGACATTAGTAGACAGTAGACTATAGTAGACATTAGTAGACAGTAGACGTTAGTAGACAGTAGACTGTAGTAGACATTAATAGACAGTAGACGTTAGTAGACAGTAGACTGTGGTAGACATTAGTAGACAGTAGACTGTAGTAGACATTAGTAGACAGTAGACTGTAGTAGACATTAGTAGACAGTAGACATTAGTACACAGTAGACTGTAGTAGACATTAATAGACAGTAGACTGTAATAGACATTAATAGACAGTAGACGTTAGTAGATAGTAGACAGTAGTAGACATTAGTAGACAGTAGACTATAGTAGACATTAGTAGACAGTAGACGTTAGTAGACAGTAGACAGTAGTAGACATTAGACAGTAGACTATAATAGACATTAGTAGACAGTAGACATTAGTAGACAGTAGACTGTAGTAGACATTAGTAAACAGTAGACTGTAGTAGACATTAGTAGACAGTAGACTATAGTAGACATTAGTAGACAGTAGACGTTAGTAGACAGTAGACAGTAGTAGACTGTAGTAGACATTAATAGACAGTAGACGTTAGTAGACAGTAGACTGTGGTAGACATTAGTAGACAGTAGACTGTAGTAGACATTAGTAGACAGTAGACTGTAGTAGACATTAATAGACAGTAGACTGTAGTAGACATTAGTAGACAGTAGACTGTAGTAGACATTAATAGACAGTAGACTGTAGTAGACATTAATAGACAGTAGACGTTAGTAGACAGTAGACTGTAGTAGACATTAGTAGACAGTAGACTGTAGTAGACATTAGTAGACAGTAGACTATAGTAGACATTAGTAGACAGTAGACTGTAGTAGACATTAGTAGACAGTAGACTATAGTAGACATTAGTAGACAGTAGACGTTAGTAGACAGTAGACTGTAGTAGACATTAGTAGACAGTAGACTGTAGTAGACATTAGTAGACAGTAGACTGTAGTAGACATTAGTAGACAGTAGACTGTAGTAGACATTAGTAGACAGTAGACTATAGTAGACATTAGTAGACAGTAGACGTTAGTAGACAGTAGACTGTAGTAGACTGTAGTAGACATTAGTAGACAGTAGACTATAGTAGACATTAGTAGACAGTAGACGTTAGTAGACAGTAGACTGTAGTAGACTGTAGTAGACATTAATAGACAGTAGACGTTAGTAGACAGTAGACTGTGGTAGACATTAGTAGACAGTAGACTGTAGTAGACATTAGTAGACAGTAGACTGTAGTAGACATTAGTAGACTATAGTAGACATTAGTAGACAGTAGACTGTAGTAGACATTAATAGACAGTAGACATTAGTAGACAGTAGACTGTAGTAGACATTAATAGACAGTAGACTGTAGTAGACATTAGTAGACAGTAGACATTAGTACACAGTAGACTGTAGTAGACATTAATAGACAGTAGACTGTAGTCGACATTAATAGACAGCAGACGTTAGTAGACAGTAGACTGTAGTAGACATTAGTAGACAGTAGACTGTAGTAGACATTAGTAGACAGTAGACTATAGTAGACATTAGTAGACAGTAGACGTTAGTAGACAGTAGACTGTAGTAGACATTAATAGACAGTAGACGTTAGTAGACAGTAGACTGTGGTAGACATTAGTAGACAGTAGACTGTAGTAGACATTAATAGACAGTAGACTGTAGTAGACATTAATAGACAGTAGACGTTAGTAGACAGTAGACTGTAATAGACTTTAGTAGACAGTAGACTGTAGTAGACATTAGTAGACAGTAGACTATAGTAGACATTAGTAGACAGTAGACGTTAGTAGACAGTAGACTGTAGTAGACATTAATAGACAGTAGACGTTAGTAGACAGTAGACTGTGGTAGACATTAGTAGACAGTAGACTGTAGTAGACATTAATAGACAGTAGACTGTAGTAGACATTAATAGACAGTAGACGTTAGTAGACAGTAGACTGTAATAGACTTTAGTAGACAGTAGACTGTAGTAGACATTAGTAGACAGTAGACTATAGTAGACATTAGTAGACAGTAGACTATAGTAGACATTAGTAGACAGTAGACGTTAGTAGACAGTAGACTGTAGTAGACATTAATAGACAGTAGACTGTAGTAGACATTAATAGACAGTAGACGTTAGTAGACAGTAGACTGTAATAGACTTTAGTAGACAGTAGACTGTAGTAGACATTAGTAGACAGTAGACTGTAGTAGACATTAGTAGACAGTAGACTATAGTAGACATTAGTAGACAGTAGACGTTAGTAGACAGTAGACTGTAGTAGACATTAATAGACAGTAGACGTTAGTAGACAGTAGACTGTGGTAGACATTAGTAGACAGTAGACTGTAGTAGACATTAATAGACAGTAGACTGTAGTAGACATTAATAGACAGTAGACGTTAGTAGACAGTAGACTGTAATAGACTTTAGTAGACAGTAGACTGTAGTAGACATTAGTAGACAGTAGACTATAGTAGACATTAGTAGACAGTAGACGTTAGTAGACAGTAGACTGTAGTAGACATTAATAGACAGTAGACGTTAGTAGACAGTAGACTGTGGTAGACATTAGTAGACAGTAGACTGTAGTAGACATTAATAGACAGTAGACTGTAGTAGACATTAATAGACAGTAGACGTTAGTAGACAGTAGACTGTAATAGACTTTAGTAGACAGTAGACTGTAGTAGACATTAGTAGACAGTAGACTATAGTAGACATTAGTAGACAGTAGACGTTAGTAGACAGTAGACTGTAGTAGACATTAATAGACAGTAGACGTTAGTAGACAGTAGACTGTGGTAGACATTAGTAGACAGTAGACTGTAGTAGACATTAGTAGACAGTACACTATAGTAGACATTAGTAGACAGTAGACTGTAGTAGACAGTAGACGTTAGTAGACAGTAGACTGTAGTAGACATTAGTAAACAGTAGACTGTAGTAGACATTAGTAGACAGTAGCCGTTAGTACACAGTAGACTGTAGTAGACATTAGTAGACAGTAGCCGTTAGTAGACAGTAGACATTAGTAGACAGTAGACTGTAGTAGACATTAGTAGACAGTAGCCGTTAGTAGACAGTAGACTGTAGTAGACATTAGTAGACAGTAGACTGTAGTAGACATTAGTAGACAGTAGACGTTAGTAGACAGTAGACTGTAGTAGACAGTAGACATTATTAGTAGACGTTAGTAGACATTAGTAGACAGCAGACTGTAGTAGACATTAGTAGACAGTAGACGTTAGTAATCATTAGTAGACAGTAGACTGTAGTAGACAGTAGACGTTAGTAGACATTAGTAGACAGTAGACTGTAGTAGACATTGGTAGACAGTAGACGTTAGTAGACATTAGTAGACAGTAGACGTTAGTAGACTGTAGTAGACAGTAGACGTTAGTAGACATTAGTAGACAGTAGACTGTAGTAGACATTAGTAGACAGTAGACATTAGTAGACAGTAGATGTTAGTAGACATTGGTAGACAGTAGACGTTAGTAGACATTAGTAGACAGTAGATGTTAGTAGACATTAGTAGACAGTAGACGTTAGTAGACATTAGTAGACAGTAGACTGTAGTAGACATTAGTAGACAGTAGACATTAGTAGACAGTAGATGTTAGTAGACATTAGTAGACAGTAGACGTTAGTAGACATTAGTAGACAGTAGACTGTAGTAGACATTAGTAGACAGTAGATGTTAGTAGACATTAGTAGACAGTAGACGTTAGTAGACATTAGTAGACAGTAGACTGTAGTAGACAGTAGACGTTAGTAGCCGTTAGTAGACAGTAGACTGTAGTAGACATTAGTAGACAGTAGACGTTAGTAGACATTAGTAGACTGTAGTAGACATTAGTAGACACTCAGTAGACGTTAGTAGCCGTTAGTAGACAGTAGACTGTAGTAGACATTAGTAGACAGTAGACGTTAGTAGACAGTAGACTGTAGTAGACACTAGACAGTAGTAGACAGTAGACTGTAGTAGACAGTAGACTGTAGTAGACATTAGACATTAGTAGACAGTAGACTGTAGTAGACAGTAGACATTAGTAGACAGTAGACTGTAGTAGACAGTAGACATTAGTAGACAGTAGACTGTAGTAGACAGTAGACATTAGTAGACAGTAGACTGTAGTAGACAGTAGACTGTAGTAGACAGTAGACATTAGTAGACAGTAGACTGTAGTAGACAGTAGATGTTAGTAGACAGTAGACTGTAGTAGACAGTTAGGTTAGTGTTTGGGTTAGTAGAATAAGTTGACATGTTGTTGCATAGTTACTTAGAGTCAGTAGAATGTGTGTTGGCGGACCATCAAAATAAAGTGTGTATTAAGCAGACGGTCTACTAATACTCTAATGACAGTTAGTTAACATGTAGTGGCAAAGCTACTTAGTTAGTTGAATGTCTAAAGTGGGCAATCGAAATAAAGTGTTATCTTGAATAAATATTACAAAAAGTGGCTTTAGTCAATATAATCCTGCTGTTTGTTGAAATAAACTAATGTCATTGAACATAACTCGCTTATCCAACTTATTTTGCAACGCAGAACTATGTTATTAGCAAGATTTCTGATTCATTAGCCGCTATAGGGAAATAGCGGACCATATGGAGCGTCTTTACGATGGTGTGTTTCGCACAGTCAAACTGTTTTTACATTTATTTTGTGCTGCCTGTATTGGTACGCCCCACTGAGCGTTAGGTTTAGGAATAGTCCATGTTTTTTTGTTTTTTTTCACTGTATGTCGCCAACTAGTCAAATTGTTACGTTTTCTCATGAGAATGGGCTAGTAGCAGCTTGGGCTGCACTGACTGAACTCACAAAAATAAGCCTTTTTAAACATTTGTTTTAAATAAAATGTATTGTACTAAATTGAACACATTATTTTATATTTATTAAACATGTTAATCGATGGAAAGCCAAATAAAAACACCACAACATTTTGGTCATTGAACATTTTTTTCAGAATCTAAGTAGAGTGGCGTCTTCTGAACTGAACTGAACTGTGGACTGAAATGAAACTCAGAGAGGAAAACTGGGAAAACCGACACTATCAGCTCTGCCCTATGGATCTCGGATTGTTCCAGGCTCTGGAGAGAGAACGAGTCCTGGAGGTTCTTCAGAGAGACAAAGCACTTCGAACCATCGAAGCAGACAGAATCAGGTCCGAAAATGGTTCTAATTCTTCCCTATGGACCCAGACGGCAACATAGTGTCGGCCCAGATCCGGGCCACATCTGGTTCATGTGGATCCCACGCGTGTGGGCCGGATCTGGGCCGACACTATGTTGCCGTCTGGGTTCCTGGAACGTTCTTGTATTTATTTTGTTGGTGTGCAAAAACTATGAAAAAATAACATTTGAAACTATTTTTTTAGGAGGCTAAAGGTAGAACTTCAAGGTATCTATCGTCAGGGTGCCAAGACCATTACTCGTCCGTATGGTCAGAGATCGTGTGCGAGATGTCAGCGACCTCTGGGGAAGTTCTGGGACTGTGGTTCGGTGTGCTGTGGATGCAGTCACCGCATCTGTAACCGCTGCCGGGTCGTCCGGTCCGCTAGAGAGTGGAAGTGCACAATGTGTCATGCATTCAGGTAAAAACAATACATCCCTCATGGGTTTATATAACACCTTTGAATCTAATTCGAATCTAAGATGTCCCTAATTTGGACTCCCTGACAAATTGCGGTACTACTCCCGTTGTTAAAGCCGCTAGCTGATTGCCTAACGCCACCCCACATCTAATCCTAAACCTGACTATAATGGGGATTTAAGGGAGGGGACTTAAAAAATCACATTTGCCAAGTGCATAGGCTTTCTAGCTTCAATATTAGGCTACTATAGCAACAATTTAGTCAAGGACATTCTGTTTCCAATCACATTTGGCACATTTGACACATTGACCTACGAACTTCCTGAACTACAAAAATGCAGCTCTACAGAGTAGGCTAAAGGTATGATGATATATATATATATATATATATATATATATATATATATATATATATAAATCATATATGTTTAGAGCTGACACCGCTGAGTCTAAGACGTGTATATATACAGGTCCTTCTAAAAAAATTAGCATATTGTGATAAAGGTCATTATTTTCCATAATGTAATGATAAAAATTAAACTTTCATATATTTTAGATTCATTGCACACCAACTGAAATATTTCAGGTCTTTTATTGTTTTAATACTGATGATTTTGACATACAGCTCATGAAAACCCAAAATTCCTGTCTCAAAAAATTTTCATATTTCATCCGACCAATAAAAGAAGTGTTTTTAATACAAAAAAAAAAAAGTCAACCTTCAAATAATTATGTTCAGTTATTCACTAAATAGTCAATACTTGGTCGGGAATCCTTTTGCAGAAATGACTGCTTCAATGCGGCGTGGCATGGAGGCAATCAGCCTGTGGCACTGCTGAGGTGTTATGGAGGCCCAGGATGCTTCGATAGCGGCCTTAAGCTCATCCAGAGTGTTGGGTCTTGCGTCTCTCAACTTTCTCTTCACAATATCTCACAGATTCTCTATGGGGTTCAGGTCAGGAGAGCTGGCAGGCCAATTGAGCACAGTAATACCATGGTCAGTAAACCATTTACCAGTGGTTTTGGCACTGTGAGCAGGTGCCAGGTGGCTCTGGATGTTTCTACTCCAGACTCAGTCCACTGCTTTCGCAGGTCCCCCAAGGTCTGGAATCGGTCCTTCTCCACAATCTTCCTCAGGGTCCGGTCACCTCTTCTCGTTGTGCAGCGTTTTTTGCCACACTTTTTCCTTCCCACAGACTTCCCACTGAGGTGCCTTGATACAGCACTCTGGGAACAGCCTATTTGTTCAGAAATTTCTTTCTGTCTTACCCTCTTGCTTGGGGGTGTCAATGATGGCCTTCTGGACAGCAGTCAGGTCGGCAGTCTTACCCATGATTGCGGTTTTGAGTAATGAAACAGGCTGGGAGTTTTTAAAAGCCTCAGGAATCTTTTGCAGGTGTTTAGAGTTAATTAGTTGATTCAGATGATTAGGTTATTAGCTCGTTTAGAGACCCTTTTCATGTTATGCTAATTTTTTGAGACAGGAATTTTGGGTTTTCATGAGCTGTATGCCAAAATAATCAGTATTAAAACAATAAAAGACCTGAAATATTTCAGTTGGTGTGCAATGAATCTAAAATATATGAAAGTTTAATTTTTATCATTACATTATGGAAAATAATGAACTTTATCACAATATGCTAATTTTTGGAGAAGGACCTGTATACTGTATATTGTGATCTAAAACATACAAAAATATCGATGAATCATATTTTCTATGTTGGCCTAGGTACCCTTTTCGTTTTTTGAAGTCATATTATTTAATGCTCTGCCATCTGTATTTGCTCATAGCTTTTAGGTTTAGCGTTGTAGAAGCGAAAGGTTTGTTTACGGTCCGACACATACTTGAATGGGCCATATAAGTGTTTCTAGCTGAGGATATACGTCACATCATCATCATCCATTGGTTTTACCAAAGCTTTAGATAGATGACATAAGGATAAATGAGTAAATATAAGTAGTTTTTTTTTTTTATAATTATTATTTATTTTTTCCCCCCAGGGAATTTAAGATCAAATCTGGCGAATGGTTTCTGGAGCAGCAAGCAAAGAAATTTACGGATGCCAAAGGTTTGTCTGCTTTAATTAGCTAAGAGGAACAATTACTGATGATAATTGGGTTGAACAAACTAAATTTACACTGAATTTACAATGAAATACATCAGCACTGAACACTTTTTCACGGCTCACTGTAATGTCATATGACTTATTTGTCACGAGGGTCATGATATTGTGATAAATACCTGCTAACTTTACATTTATGCCTATTTTACACATAATATTATTTCCTCAATTGGGGCTTGTGAGGTTTTTGAGGAAACTGCAGGGGTTTGTCAGTCGATGAAAAGCTAATAATGAATCCAATCATAATAAAATAATTTAAAAATAAAAACTATTAAAGTAAATCAATTAGACTAAAAAAAAAAGATAATATATTGTATTAACCGGCATCAGAGAACTGTGAACATATAAATGTTTTGTTAAATTATTTAAATATTAACTTAATATTTCAAGACTTGTACATGAGGTAAACGTGGGAATTCCTGATGTACTATATATACTAGCAATCTACGTTCACAACACTACGTGTGTACTATTTGTGCATGATGATTTGTGTTGAAATAACCTTAGTACCATCCCAGTCAAATGTCAATATTAATACATGAATGCTGTCTTTTTGTGTTTTCAGGAAACAGTCACGAGACCACCGGAGACAAACTGTTACAGTCTTATCAACGGCTCAGGTTGGAGAACATTATAATAACCACCTTCACTTCATGACAATTATTTAAAAAAATTTAAAATGAGTCATTTTAATGTGTTTTGTTATTTGGTTTAAGCTTCATTGCAGTCGTGCCTCCAACTCCTCCTCCCTTTAAAGAAGTCCCATCATTTAACAATTCAGAGGTGAAAAAAATTAAATGTATTATTGTGGGGTTTTTTTTTTCTTTGTTTCTTCATCACCTTATAATTTGCTTGTGTGCACTTGCCATATAGGATCCCAAAATATCAAAGGCGTTTACTAAATCTATGGAGAACCTTATGATTTCTGTCAGTGCTCACATAAAAAGTAAGAGAACAAAACTAAAACTATAGAACCTTTTCATTGTAATAACATTGTAATAACTCCGAGATCCCCCAAAGTGTCTACAACTGCCTGATCCAGATGTGTTTGTCTTTTCCTGATGCCAGAGCTCTCCAAGTCTCAGAATGATTTGAGCGTGGAAGCCGGTCAGCTGACTGTGGATTACGGGCGCATGAACTCGAGACGCAAGAGTCTTTCAGAGAGCGCCCTCAACAGAGCCTGCAATGTAAGAGATGGACGCTTTCATAAACTGTTTTTTTGGGGGGTTCTTCATTTATGACTCACACTCAGGACCTTCGGGTCAAAAATGACCCGGAGGGCGGCATTAAGATACATTTTATTTGAGTAAAATCAATGAAATATATTTTTGTTCAATAATATTTTTTCTTTTCTTTTTTGGTGTTTTGAGATAATTTTATGATTTATAATTAATATTTATGCAATAATTAAGACCCATTTTTTCCCATTGAATATAATAGAATATATATATATGTATATATAATAAAATAATAAAATTGTTATATATATATATATATATATATAATAAAATAAAAAAATTATTGAAACTGTATTTCATTTTAGAGTCAAGTCTAGGCCTCATGAAAGCAATTTTTGAAATGAGATCGGAGCCATCTGGTGGACACACTGAGCATTTTTTATCACGCAATAGCACATTTTTACCACTAGTGGATTTACAGCTCTCTGTAGAAACCTATGGTAGAAACACTCTAGTGATTTTTTCACATATTGTTTAATTTTTTTAGGTTGTTGATTTCAGATTCTCAAAGACTATTTTTGTCATTAAAAAAAAAAAAAAAAAAAAAAATTATTTATTGTTTGGTTGGTTCAAATGGTAATTTGAAGTGGCAGTTTTACTTTATAATACAGTCAAACCTGAACACTGCATTATAAAGAGAACAAATGGAAAGCATTTTGTCACCCATTGTTTTAAGAGATTCACCCCTTCACTGTTGTGTGCTTTTTTTCTGCATCCTGGCTGTTTTGGTAGATTGTACGCACAAAAAAACTCTGTATTTTCATATTTTTTGCCAATTTCCCATTCATTTCCTATGCGGGTCATTTTAGACCCGAAGACCCTGAGTGTGACTATTTTTTTTTACGACCACCAGACTTTTCAAATCCTGTCCCCAATTTTTTTGGGTGTTCATATACCAAGTACCAATAAAGTCACCAAGTTTTGGACCATTCCGATGAAGCTACGATTTTAAACATTTTTTTTATTTAAACGCTTCGGGTCATTTTTGACCCGAAGAACCCCAGAGGGTTAATTCAATTGAATCGATGTCAAGTCATCAACAGCAATGAGCCAGTTCTCCTCTGGCCTCTGAATGAAGATCTAAATTAAGATCTACTAAGCAACTCGTTTCTATAAAGTTCTTGATAAACGCCGTGGACTTCCTGCCAGTCAGGTTTAAGTAGGGCAGAGCTGTGCAATGCCATTCTTGGTTGTAAAATAAATTGAACGAAACCTTTGAACTTTTGAAAGAAGTCTCTTATCAAGGCTGCATTTGTTTGATCAAAATGTGTTAAGTATTCTATAATGTATTTTACTCCTGTGATCAAAGCTGCATTTTCAGCATTACTCCAGTCTTCAGTGTCACATGATCCTCCAGAAATCCTTTGGTGTTCAATTACTAATAATAGTTCTTACTGTTTTCAAATGTACAGAACTATTTAGCTTCTTAATACTTTTGTAGAAACTTTCCTAGAATTTTTGGATGAATAGAAAGAGTGAAAGAACAGAATTTGTTTAAAAAAACAAATTCTTATTCCAAACTTTTGAATGGTAGTAGACTTTTATTTAATTTGTCATTTTATTTTCATTTTAAATTATTGTGTGTGTGTATGCACAAGCATGTTTCTAAAGAAAATGCAACCCTGCAGTGGGAATGTGTGTGAAGATTTTGAGATAAATGTAACTAACAGATGTAACGGGTGAAAAAAAGAAGAAGAAGAAAATCAGCGTAACTTCATGTGTAAAGCCACAGCGACTTTATATATATATATATATATATATATATATATATATATATATATATATATATATATATTAATTTGACATCTAATGACCATGACTAGATGTTTGGCATTAGTGTGACTCTTAATCGATTTTGTTCCCTCACAGCTGTGCAAAGCTCCCAGTCTTCCCGATCTTTCCCAGAACACCAAATCCTCGGAGCAGTACGCATCATCAAGCACGGTTTACCTGACAGATGACGATGGTTCATTTACATCCGCATACAGCGATGAGCACAGGGTGTGTATTCACACTATCAGTTTTCTGTTTAATCTGATAACAAGTGCAGAGCTTTCAGTAAAAATCCCCTGTAGTCTCCACACATTTGCAAGATAGCCTTTTATGGCATCAACGTTTAATAGATTATAGGCTTATGTTGAAAATTGTATATTTATATATATATGAAGAGAATTTAAATGAAATATGAATTCATTCCAAGACTTGTTTTGTACAGGACAGCAACAGCAGCACAGGAATGGATTGTGGGTTCTTTGAAAACAGTGTGACTGGAGAAATAGAGGTTGCCTTTGGGTACGACAACAGGACGTCCTGTTTGGAGATAACTATCAAAGCCTGCAGAAATCTGATGTTTGGAGATATGAGGAGGAAATGTCATCCGTAAGTTGTTTTGATAGTTTGCTGTTTATTACAATACATGTTTGCAAAATGTTAGGAGAACATCGTTGCTGTAACATATTTTGCTTATATACAGTGCAGTTGGTCTGATAAGAAATGTCATTTCTTTCTGAACAAACAGGTATGTAATGGTCCATTTGCTTCCGAAGAAATATCACAATAATAAGATGAAAACAGCAGTCAAGAGGGGAAATAACCCGGTTTACAATGAAGCGTTTACAGTGAGTATTTACAAGAAGAAGTTACTAGTGAAACAAAAAACAAACAAAAAATCAACAATGAAAGTGTTTTATTAGTATCATCGAGATACTACATAGTTTTATTATTACTTTGAATTAGTTTCTATTTTTTATACTTTCCTTTTTTATTGTAATTTTAGTTAAAGTTTTAGTAATTTAGTTCTGTATTTTTGTCATTTCTTAGTATTCTTTTAAAAATATGTATAGTTTTTAATAATTCTGTATTTCAGTTTTAAAATTGTTTTAGTACATCAAATTAAACTCACTGAAAATGAGAGATTTTGCCAACTAGTTAAAAAAAAGTTGATATATTGTTATTTATTTTATTTCATTTAATGTTTATTTTATTTCAGGAATCAAAAATGTTTTTGTTTCTATTTTTTTTTCTTTTTAGTTAACTATAATAACCCTGGAATGAAAGTGTATTTTAAAGGGGTGAGATAAAAAAACATTATTGGTTAGAGTCAAAACATTTTTTTTTAGTGAAGTCAAGTTTACAAACAGAAACTGAGTGAGCAAACTATTTTTTGTTAAAGTTCACATCCAATCAAAGTAATTAAAAAGCCTTTGCCCTGAATGATTTGTGGTCGGCCATCTTGTGTCAAAAGGACAGTATTGCAGTTCATTGTTCTCATTGGTTATTGCGTTGGTAAATTTAAAATGTAAAAGTTGCACTTGACACTTGAGTGTGGTGGTCCTCATGCAGGTGTTGTGTTTGCAGTGTACACTTGAGCGCAGTGGTCCTCGTGCAGGTGTTGTGTTTGCAGAGTGCACTTGAGTGCAGTGGTCCTCATGCAGGCGTTGTGTTTGCAGTGTGCTCTTGAGTGCAGTTGTCCTCATGCAGGTGTTGTGTTTGCAGTGTGCAGGTGTTGTGTTTGCAGTGTGCACTTGAGTGCAGTGGTCCTCGTGCAGGTGTTGTGTTTGCAGTGTGCACTTGAGTGCAGTGGACCTCATGCAGGTGTTGTGTTTGCAGTGTGCACTTGAGTGCAGTGGTCCTCATGCAGGTGTTGTGTTTGCAGTGTGCACTTGAGTGCAGTGGTCCTCGTGCAGGTGTTGTGTTTGCAGTGTGCACTTGAGTGCAGTGGACCTCATGCAGGTGTTGTGTTTGCAGTCTGCACTTGAGTGCAGTGGTCCTCATGCAGGTGTTGTGTTTGCAGTGTGCACTTGAGTGCAGTGGTCCTCGTGCAGGTGTTGTGTTTGCAGTGTGCACTTGAGTGCAGTGGACCTCCTGCAGGTGTTGTGTTTGCAGTGTGCACTTGAGTGCAGTGGTCCTCGTGCAGGTGTTGTGTTTGCAGTGTGCACTTGAGTGCAGTGGTCCTCATGCAGGTGTTGTGTTTGCAGTGTGCTCTTGAGTGCAGTTGTCCTCATGCAGGTGTTGTGTTTGCAGTGTGCAGGTGTTGTGTTTGCAGTGTGCACTTGAGTGCAGTGGTCCTCGTGCAGGTGTTGTGTTTGCAGTGTGCACTTGAGTGCAGTGGACCTCATGCAGGTGTTGTGTTTGCAATGTGCACTTGAGTGCAGTGGTCCTCATGCAGGTGTTGTGTTTGCAGTGTGCACTTGAGTGCAGTGGTCCTCGTGCAGGTGTTGTGTTTGCAGTGTGCACTTGAGTGCAGTGGACCTCATGCAGGTGTTGTGTTTGCAGTGTGCACTTGAGTGCAGTGGTCCTCGTGCAGGTGTTGTGTTTGCAGTGTGCACTTGAGTGCAGTGGTCCTCATGCAGGTGTTGTGTTTGCAGTGTGCACTTGAGTGCAGTGGTCCTCATGCAGGTGTTGTGTTTGCAGTGTGCCCTTGAGTGCAGTGGTCCTCATGCAGGTGTTGTGTTTGCAGTGTGCACTTGAGTGCAGTGGTCCTCATGCAGGTGTTGTGTTTGCAGTGTGCACTTGAGTGCAGTGGTCCTCATGCAGGTGTTGTGTTTGCAGTGTACACTTGAGTGCAGTGGTCCTCATGCAGGTGTTGTGTTTGCAGTGTGCACTTGAGTGCAGTGGTCCTCATCCAGGTTTGTGTTTGCAGTGTGCTCTTGAGTCCAGTGGTCCTCATGCAGGCGTTGTGTTTGCAGTGTGCACTTGAGTGCAGTGGTCCTCATGCAGGCGTTGTGTTTGCAGTGTGCACTTGAGTGCAGTGGTCCTCATGCAGGTGTTGTGTTTGCAGTGTGCACTTGAGTGCAGTGGTCCTCATGCAGGTGTTGTGTTTGCAGTGTGCACTTGAGTGCAGTGGTCCTCATGCAGGTGTTGTGTTTGCAGTGTGCACTTGAGTGCAGTGGTCCTCATGCAGGTTTGTGTTTGCAGTGTGCTCTTGAGTCCAGTGGTCCTCATGCAGGCGTTGTGTTTGCAGTGTGCCCTTGAGTGCAGTTGTCCTAATGCAGGTGTTGTGTTTGCAGTGTGCACTTGAGTGCAGTGGTCCTCATGCAGGTGTTGTGTTTGCAGTGTGCTCTTGAGTGCAGTTGTCCTCATGCAGGTGTTGTGTTTGCAGTGTGCACTTGAGTGCAGTGGTCCTCATGCAGGTGTTGTGTTTGCAGTGTGCACTTGAGTGCAGTGGTCCTCGTGCAGGTGTTGTGTTTGCAGTGTGCACTTGAGTGCAGTGGTCCTCATGCAGGTGTTGTGTTTGCAGTGTGCACTTGAGTGCAGTGGTCCTCATGCAGGTGTTGTGTTTGCAGTGTGCACTTGAGTGCAGTGGTCCTCGTGCAGGTGTTGTGTTTGCAGTGTGCACTTGAGTGCAGTGGTCCTCATCCAGGTGTTGTGTTTGCAGTGTGCACTTGAGTGCAGTGGTCCTCGTGCAGGTGTTGTGTTTGCAGTCTGCACTTGAGTGCAGTGGTCCTCATGCAGGTGTTGTGTTTGCAGTGTACACTTGAGCGCAGTGGTCCTCATGCAGGTGTTGTGTTTGCAGTCTGCACTTGAGTGCAGTGGTCATCATGCAGGTGTTGTGTTTGACGTGTACACTTGAGCGCAGCGGTCCTCATGCAGGTGTTGTGTTTGCAGTCTGCACTTGAGTGCAGTGGTCCTCATGCAGGTGTTGTGTTTGCAGTCTGCACTTGAGTGCAGTGGTCCTCGTGCAGGTGTTGTGTTTGCAGTGTGCACTTGAGTGCAGTGGTCCTCGTGCAGGTGTTGTGTTTGCAGTGTGCCCTTGAGTGCAGTGGTCCTCATGCAGGTGTTGTGTTTGCAGTGTGCACTTGAGCGCAGTGGTCCTCATGCAGGTGTTGTGTTTGCAGTGTGCACTTGAGTCCAGTGGTCCTCATGCAGGCGTTGTGTTTGCAGTCTGCACTTGAGTGCAGTGGTCCTCGTGCAGGTGTTGTGTTTGCAGTGTGCTCTTGAGCGCAGTGGTCCTCATGCAGGTGTTGTGTTTGCAGTGTGCACTTGAGTGCAGTGGTCCTCATGCAGGTGTTGTGTTTGCAGTGTGCACTTGAGTGCAGTGGTCCTCATGCAGGTGTTGTGTTTGCAGTGTGCACTTGAGCGCAGTGGTCCTCATGCAGGTGTTGTGTTTGCAGTGTGCCCTTGAGTGCAGTGGTCCTCATGCAGGTGTTGTGTTTGCAGTGTAAACTTGAGTGCAGTGGTCCTCATGCAGGTGTTGTGTTTGCAGTGTGCCCTTGAGTGCAGTGGTCCTCATGCAGGTGTTGTGTTTGCAGTGTGCACTTGAGCGCAGTGGTCCTCATGCAGGTGTTGTGTTTGCAGTGTGCACTTGAGTGCAGTGGTCCTCATGCAGGTGTTGTGTTTGCAGTGTGCACTTGAGTGCAGTGGTCCTCATGCAGGTGTTGTGTTTGCAGTGTGCACTTGAGTGCAGTGGTCCTCATGCAGGTGTTGTGTTTGCAGTGTGCACTTGAGCGCAGTGGTCCTCATGCAGGTGTTGTGTTTGCAGTGTACACTTGAGTGCAGTGGTCCTCATGCAGGTGTTGTGTTTGCAGTGTGCACTTGAGCGCAGTGGTCCTCATGCAGGTGTTGTGTTTGTAGTGTGCACTTGAGTGCAGTGGTCCTCATGCAGGTGTTGTGTTTGCAGTGTGCACTTGAGCGCAGTGGTCCTCATGCAGGTGTTGTGTTTGCAGTGTGCACTTGAGTGCAGTGGTCCTCGTGCAGGTGTTGTTTTTGCAGTGTGCACTTGAGTGCAGTGGTCCTCGTGCAGGTGTTGTGTTTGCAGTGTGCACTTTAGCGCAGTGGTCAGCGTGCAGGTGTTGTGTTTGCAGTGTGCACTTGAGTGCAGTGGTCCTCATGCAGGTGTTGTGTTTGCAGTCTGCACTTGAGTGCAGTGGTCCTCATGCAGGTGTTGTGTTTGCAGTGTGCACTTGAGCGCAGTGGTCCTCGTGCAGGTGTTGTTTTTGCAGTGTGCACTTTAGTGCAGTGGTCCTCGTGCAGGTGTTGTGTTTGCAGTGTGCACTTGAGTGCAGTGGTCCTCATGCAGGTGTTGTGTTTGCAGTGTGCACTTGAGTGCAGTGGTCCTCATGCAGGTGTTGTGTTTGCAGTGTGCACTTGAGCGCAGTGGTCCTCGTGCAGGTGTTGTTTTTGCAGTGTGCACTTTAGTGCAGTGGTCCTCATGCAGGTGTTGTGTTTGCACTGTGCACTTGAGTGCAGTGGTCCTCATGCAGGTGTTGTGTTTGCAGTGTGCTCTTGAGTGCAGTGGTCCTCATGCAGGTGTTGTGTTTGCAGTGTGCACTTGAGTGCAGTGGTCCTCATGCAGGTGTTGTGTTTGCACTGTGCACTTGAGTGCAGTGGTCCTCATGCAGGTGTTGTGTTTGCAGTGTGCACTTGAGTGCAGTGGTCCTCATGCAGGTGTTGTGTTTGCACTGTGCACTTGAGTGCAGTGGTCCTCATGCAGGTGTTGTGTTTGCAGTGTGCTCTTGAGTGCAGTGGTCCTCATGCAGGTGTTGTGTTTGCAGTGTGCACTTGAGTGCAGTGGTCCTCATGCAGGTGTTATGTTTGCACTGTGCACTTGAGTGCAGTGGTCCTCATGCAGGTGTTGTGTTTGCAGTGTGCACTTGAGCGCAGTGGTCCTCATGCAGGTGTTGTGTTTGCAGTGTGCACTTGAGTGCAGTGGTCCTCGTGCAGGTGTTGTTTTTGCAGTGTGCACTTGAGTGCAGTGGTCCTCGTGCAGGTGTTGTGTTTGCAGTGTGCACTTTAGCGCAGTGGTCAGCGTGCAGGTGTTGTGTTTGCAGTGTGCACTTGAGTGCAGTGGTCCTCATGCAGGTGTTGTGTTTGCAGTCTGCACTTGAGTGCAGTGGTCCTCATGCAGGTGTTGTGTTTGCAGTGTGCACTTGAGCGCAGTGGTCCTCGTGCAGGTGTTGTTTTTGCAGTGTGCACTTTAGTGCAGTGGTCCTCGTGCAGGTGTTGTGTTTGCAGTGTGCACTTGAGTGCAGTGGTCCTCATGCAGGTGTTGTGTTTGCAGTGTGCACTTGAGTGCAGTGGTCCTCATGCAGGTGTTGTGTTTGCAGTGTGCACTTGAGCGCAGTGGTCCTCGTGCAGGTGTTGTTTTTGCAGTGTGCACTTTAGTGCAGTGGTCCTCATGCAGGTGTTGTGTTTGCACTGTGCACTTGAGTGCAGTGGTCCTCATGCAGGTGTTGTGTTTGCAGTGTGCTCTTGAGTGCAGTGGTCCTCATGCAGGTGTTGTGTTTGCAGTGTGCACTTGAGTGCAGTGGTCCTCATGCAGGTGTTGTGTTTGCACTGTGCACTTGAGTGCAGTGGTCCTCATGCAGGTGTTGTGTTTGCAGTGTGCACTTGAGTGCAGTGGTCCTCATGCAGGTGTTGTGTTTGCACTGTGCACTTGAGTGCAGTGGTCCTCATGCAGGTGTTGTGTTTGCAGTGTGCTCTTGAGTGCAGTGGTCCTCATGCAGGTGTTGTGTTTGCAGTGTGCACTTGAGTGCAGTGGTCCTCATGCAGGTGTTATGTTTGCACTGTGCACTTGAGTGCAGTGGTCCTCATGCAGGTGTTGTGTTTGCAGTGTGCACTTGAGTGCAGTGGTCCTCATGCAGGTGTTGTGTTTGCAGTGTGCACTTGAGTGCAGTGGTCCTCATGCAGGTGTTGTGTTTGCAGTGTGCACTTGAGTGCAGTGGTCCTCATGCAGGTGTTGTGTTTGCAGTGTGCACTTGAGTGCAGTGGTCCTCGTGCAGGTGTTGTGTTTGCACTGTGCACTTGAGTGCAGTGGTCCTCATGCAGGTGTTGTGTTTGCAGTGTGCACTTGAGTGCAGTGGTCCTCATGCAGGTGTTGTGTTTGCAGTGTGCACTTGAGTGCAGTGGTCCTCATGCAGGTGTTGTGTTTGCAGTGTGCCCTTGAGTGCAGTGGTCCTCGTGCAGGTGTTGTGTTTGCAGTGTGCACTTGAGTGCAGTGGTCCTCATGCAGGTGTTGTGTTTGCAGTGTGCCCTTGAG
This sequence comes from Rhinichthys klamathensis goyatoka, assembly GCF_029890125.1. Classification (NCBI taxonomy): domain Eukaryota; kingdom Metazoa; phylum Chordata; class Actinopteri; order Cypriniformes; family Leuciscidae; genus Rhinichthys; species Rhinichthys klamathensis. The sequence continues at coordinate 2,476,524 of NW_026606722.1, forward strand.
TGCAGTGGTCCTCGTGCAGGTGTTGTGTTTGCAGTGTGCACTTGAGTGCAGTGGTCCTCATGCAGGTGTTGTGTTTGCAGTGTGCCCTTGAGTGCAGTGGTCCTCGTGCAGGTGTTGTGTTTGCAGTGTGCACTTGAGTGCAGTGGTCCTCATGCAGGTGTTGTGTTTGCAGTGTGCCCTTGAGTGCAGTGGTCCTCATGCAGGTGTTGTGTTTGCAGTGTGCACTTGAGTGCAGTGGTCCTCATGCAGGTGTTGTGTTTGCAGTGTGCACTTGAGTGCAGTGGTCCTCATGCAGGTGTTGTGTTTGCAGTGTGCACTTGAGTGCAGTGGTCCTCATGCAGGTGTTGTGTTTGCAGTGTGCACTTGAGCGCAGTGGTCCTCGTGCAGGTGTTGTTTTTGCAGTGTGCACTTGAGTGCAGTGGTCCTCGTGCAGGTGTTGTGTTTGCAGTGTGCACTTTAGCGCAGTGGTCCTCGTGCAGGTGTTGTGTTTGCAGTGTGCACTTGAGTGCAGTGGTCCTCGTGCAGGTGTTGTGTTTGCAGTGTGCACTTGAGTGCAGTGGTCCTTATGCAGGTGTTGTGTTTGCAGTGTGCTCTTGAGTGCAGTGGTCCTCATGCAGGTGTTGTGTTTGCAGTCTGCACTTGAGTGCAGTGGTCCTCATGCAGGTGTTGTGTTTGCAGTGTGCACTTGAGTGCAGTGGTCCTCATGCAGGTGTTGTGTTTGCAGTGTGCACTTGAGCGCAGTGGTCCTCGTGCAGGTGTTTTTTTGCAGTGTGCACTTGAGCGCAGTGGTCCTCGTGCAGGTGTTGTTTTTGCAGTGTGCACTTGAGTGCAGTGGTCCTCGTGCAGGTGTTGTGTTTGCAGTCTGCACTTGAGTGCAGTGGTCCTCATGCAGGTGTTGTGTTTGCAGTGTGCACTTGAGCGCAGTGGTCCTCATGCAGGTGTTGTGTTTGCAGTGTGCACTTGAGCGCAGTGGTCCTCGTGCAGGTGTTGTTTTTGCAGTGTGCACTTGAGTGCAGTGGTCCTCGTGCAGGTGTTGTGTTTGCAGTGTGCACTTTAGCGCAGTGGTCCTCGTGCAGGTGTTGTGTTTGCAGTGTGCTCTTGAGAGCAGTGGTCCTCATGCAGGTGTTGTGTTTGCAGTGTGCTCTTGAGTGCAGTGGTCCTCATGCAGGTGTTGTGTTTGCAGTGTGCACTTTAGCGCAGTGGTCCTCATGCAGGTGTTGTGTTTGCAGTGTGCACTTGAGTGCAGTGGTCCTCGTGCAGGTGTTGTGTTTGCAGTGTGCTCTTGAGTGCAGTGGTCCTCATGCAGGTGTTGTGTTTGCAGTGTGCTCTTGAGTGCAGTGGTCCTCGTGCAGGTGTTGTGTTTGCAGTGTGCACTTGAGTGCAGTGGTCCTCATGCAGGTGTTGTGTTTGCAGTGTGCTCTTGAGTGCAGTGGTCCTCGTGCAGGTGTTATGTTTGCAGTGTGCTCTTGAGTGCAGTGGTCCTCATGCAGGTGTTGTGTTTGCAGTGTACACTTGAGTGCAGTGGTCCTCATGCAGGTGTTGTGTTTGCAGTGTGCTCTTGAGTCCAGTGGTCCTCATGCAGGTGTTGTGTTTGCAGTGTACACTTGAGTGCAGTGGTCCTCATGCAGGTGTTGTGTTTGCAGTGTGCACTTGAGTGCAGTGGTCCTCATGCAGGTGTTGTGTTTGCAGTGTGCTCTTGAGTGCAGTGGTCCTCATGCAGGTGTTGTGTTTGCAGTGTACACTTGAGTGCAGTGGTCCTCATGCAGGTGTTGTGTTTGCAGTGTGCACTTGAGTGCAGTGGTCCTCATGCAGGTGTTGTGTTTGCAGTGTGCTCTTGAGTGCAGTGGTCCTCGTGCAGGTGTTGTGTTTGCAGTGTGCTCTTGAGTGCAGTGGTCCTCATGCAGGTGTTGTGTTTGCAGTGTGCACTTGAGTGCAGTGGTCCTCATGCAGGTGTTGTGTTTGCAGTGTACACTTGAGTGCAGTGGTCCTCATGCAGGTGTTGTGTTTGCAGTGTGCACTTGAGTGCAGTGGTCCTCATGCAGGTGTTGTGTTTGCAGTGTGCTCTTGAGTGCAGTGGTCCTCGTGCAGGTGTTGTGTTTGCAGTGTGCTCTTGAGTGCAGTGGTCCTCATGCAGGTGTTGTGTTTGCAGTGTACACTTGAGTGCAGTGGTCCTCGTGCAGGTGTTGTGTTTGCATTGTGCTCTTGAGTGCAGTGGTCCTCGTGCAGGTGTTGTGTTTGCAGTCTGCACTTGAGCGCAGTGGTCCTCATGCAGGTGTTGTGTTTGCAGTGTACACTTGAGCGTGAGCAGCTGGTCAGCAGTGTGGTTCAGGTCTCAGTCTGGCACTCCAGAGGACTCAAGCGGAAGCTCTTTCTGGGTGAGACTCTCCTCCGTCTGGCAGACTTCAGTCTGGAGAACACACACACTCAGCGCTCCGTCTGGAACACACTCGGCCCTAAGGTAACATCGATCATTATCTCATTACATCTTTATCAAATGATTTGCTTAATTTCTGTATATATATACAGTATATATATATATGTAGAGAGCGAGAGAAAGTGCTGTCTTAAATTTTTAAATCAAATCAACATGGATTTACAAGTTATTTAAACTTAAATCATATTCAGCTGAAAAAAAATTGTTATAGCTTAAAAAAAGTGGAAATTGCTTAAATTATTTTGATGAGTTAAAGTAAGGTAAAAAGGGATGTTGCCATGACTAATTTGTACAATTATAGATAATTATGGATTATTCATTGTTACTAACTACATGTAACATGTAAAAAGGACACTAAATAAAGTGTAATCAATAATTGAAGTACGTTTTACAACAAAATATTATTTTAGTCTTTCTACTGCGAAATTTCATGGTTAATTCAGTGTGTAAAAAAGTGTGCCAAATTAAATAAAGTTAATAAATATTCATGTTTATCAAGTAACAGGAGAGTAGAGCAGGAGCAGTAAACATTGCAGATGCTTGAATAACTGACCCAATTGAAACAATGGGAGCAAATTATTGTCCTCAAAAGTGAAGTTAGCACATCGGTTGAACCTAACTTGTGGGAGTGCAACTGGTGACCCAGACAGCGACACAGTGTCGGCCCAGATCCGGCCCACATCTGGTGCGCGTTGAATCCACATGTACCAGATGTGGGCCGGACATGGGCCGACACTGTGTCGCTGTCTGGGGAAGTAACGTGCACTGTCTATGCAAATTGTAACGCCATCATAAACAAGTAAAAGGAAGTAAAATAGATTGGCAGGAAGTGTAAAGAACAAATCAACACGATCATGCAAAGTGCAAACGTCTGCTCATGTTCTGAGGTGAATGATCTGATCTGAAACGAGAGGCTTGTTCTTTTACAGCAGAGACATTCACTGGGTGGCGATGTGGAGCTGTTCACCTCAGACCTGCTGCTGCTTAAAGCACAACTACAGTTCCTGACACACACTGACGGTACGACACTCTGTCACACACACACACACACTGGGACTCATTACAAATAGTCTTAAGTTGGCCTATTTCAGAATGAAAACACTAATTCATCTATCAATACAGACACTTTGATGGGATCTGCAGGACAGCTGAAAGTTGTCATCACTGATGTGTGGAAGCTCTCCGTCTCAAAAACAGCTTACATCGAGGGGTGAGTCGACAATATAGAACCATGTGTAAAGTTTGCACAAATAAACATAAAATGTCACTGCAAATTATGAAAGATTTCCACCTTTAATAATCATTAGAAAGACATTCAGTTAGTATCATTTCTCATACATTGATTAGCATGCTAACCAAATCATTAACTTTGCTAACAATCACAGAATGATTTTAATTGGGCATCATTTTCAGCTAAGTTGTAATTGAATGTTAAATTTTAACACTTTTCTTTTTTCTTTTTTAAGCATTATTTATTTTCAGCCACTTTTGATTAGTGTAATGCGTCCTTCTGGAATGAAAGTATTAATTTGTCAACAAATTTTTTATTGCTACTGTATATATATGAATCTGTTGTCTCCTCTCCACAAGGATATACTAGTCATATTGGCATTTGTGGCACATGAGTTGATGTCAGTTGCAGTAATTGTGTGTGTTCTCCCCAGGATTCTTCATCTTCCCGGAGAGAGAGAGCTGGTGCAGAGAACTGCACTGAAGAAGACTGATTCTCTCCAGATGAGCTTCAGCAGAGTCTCACTTCAGGAGCTCCAGCAGGCCATCCTGCAGATCAACCTGTGGGAGAAACACACCTTCAGCCTCGCTGACCGCTTACTGAGATCAGCACGACTGGCCGGCGGTGAGACACACGCTCACGGCACATTACTAGCTGTTTACCACTTTATTTACCACAAGTTTAACACCTAAAAGCACATGATGCATTTCAAATGAAGTACTCTTTTATCAAAGTTTGGGGTCACTATGATTATTTTTGTGCTTTTTTTTTACCTTTATTCAGCAAGGATGCATTAAATTGATTAAAAATGACAGTAAAGACAGTTATAATGTTACAAAAAAAATGTATTTCAATACTGAACAAAATGATAAATGAACACTTTTGTTTTTTCCCCCATTTTTCATGAGCTGAACTCAAAAGATCCAAGACTTTTTCTATGTACACAAAAGGCCTATTTCTCTCAAATATTGTTCACAAATCTGTCTAAATCTGTGTTAGTGAGCACTTCTCCTTTGCCGAACAATATTTGAGAGAAATAGGCTTTTGTGTACATAGAAAAAGTCTTGGATCTTTGAGTTCAGCTCATGAAAAATGGGGACAAAAACAAAAGTGTTACATTTATAATTTTGTTCAGTGTAATTGCTGTTCTTTTGAACTCTATTGAATTCTGGAAGCACGGTTTAAAAAACACATTAAGTAGCACAACTGTTTTCAACATTGATGATAATAGGAAATGGTTCTTGAGCAGCAAATCAGCATTTTATGATTTCTGAAGGATCATGTGACACTGAAGACTGGAATAATGATGCTGAAAATACAGCTTTGCATCACAGGAATAAATTACATAATAAAATAGAAAACAGCTATTTCAAATGGTAACATTTCACTGTTTTTCCAGTATTTTTGATCTTACAAAAACAAAGAAATTTCATCGACCCCGAAATTTTCAATGGTAGTGCACAATCACATGATCTCAAGATTCCAGTTATATCATCTTATGTTTGATGTCAGCATTTGAATTTGTTTCTTTGCATCTATAAATGAGCACCAGTAGACTTCTCTAAAAATACTCTGTCTGCTTCTGTCAGCAGAATCCTCATGGCAACGCCTCCAGCAGATGCCAGGAGAGTGGCATGACTTCGTTCTTCCACTTCACGCAACTGTCAGCACAAACATGAGGTCATAACTGAAGAACGTGGACCCTTTCCATCGACCCACAGATCCTGGCATGTGGCAGTTGTGCTCACAAGAGGCCACAGAATCCTGCGAACAGACTCTCATTTCTTGCATCCCATTTCATCAGACATGAACAGTTTTGATGTTTTATTTCATGTAATATGTATAAATTATTTCATAAATTAATAAACTGAATATATCTACAAAGATGGTATGCGGTACGTTATTATACACTGAACTTCTTAAATAAGACACCCAGATTTGTTGTTCATAAATCTTTATTTCTAATATAATAAACACCTCTTGGGGGAAAATAAATAAATCCAGTTGTTGTGAATCTCAATGATACTTATATTACTACTGCTTTATACAATAATAACTCTTTTTCTGTTATACACATAGGCTTTTCACACGTCAGGGGTCAACTAGTTCTTACAATGGGTTAGTAACTTGTATACCATTGTTACCACGACCCAGCTACATAATCCAGGTTGGGTTGACGTGAACGCAAAAGAAGATATTTTGAAGAATGTTGGTCCCCATTGACTTCCATTGTATCGGGGAGGGAAATACTAAGGAAGTCGATGGGGACCAGAAACTGTCTGGTTACCAACATTCTTTAAAATCGCTTATTTTGTGCTCGACAGAAACTCACACAGGTTTGGAACAACTTTGAGTGTGAATAAATGACAGAAATTTCATTTTTGAGTGAACTGTCCCTTTAAGCCCTGCAGTGTTGGTAGTGTGAAAAGCTTATTTGTATATGATGTCAATAATATTTAAAACAAGCGTGCGAGTGATTAAACAAGCTTATTTTCATAATGGAAACTCAATTAATGAATTAACAGTGACAAAGTTAGTAATAATGAGCATCATTTGGAGGAAACAAATACATGTAAGCCCTATAATAACTTGCCCAGTAGCAAGAAGAAAAAAAGATGCGACAAAAAAATAAATAATACTTTCCTATTTTTATGAAAGTGGCACTGCATGGTTACAGGCATCATAGAAACAATCCTCATATTTGCCCATTGGTATATCACCCAAAATGCTGAATGTCTAAAACTCTGTTCTAGTGTGATCCCTCCAGCAGAAGAAAGGTGTCTTTAACACTACCTGATTTGTGCTATTTTTAAGTTTTAATTAAAATATAAAGAGCTGCTAGCAAGTCAGTGAAAACGGTCCAAAACGTACTTACAGTAAGCTGAGATTACAAAAGGTTATTAAAGTTTCTAAAAACAAGTCTTCCTCCAACCCAATGTCATGGCAATAAACATTCAGTAACTAATTCAATTGAAAACCATAACAAAAATCAGTTTGTACCTAATGCAGAAGGTCTAATGATTTAACAACATGCCTCTGAGCTATATATATGTATGTATGTATGTGTATAAAATCAGATATCATATGAATCCTCTTCTAATCAGCATTAAAGATTTGAGCATGTGGTGGATTAAATCTTCATTTGGGTCAGTACAGAATCAATAAACAAATGAATCTGCACTGTCATTAGTAAATAAGCAGAAGTACATCTACCCCAAAACCTTAAATAACCCAAAGAAAGAATAAATAAACACTATAACAAATATTCTGGCAAAAGCCATATTCAACATGAATGAAAGAGTTTTAATATAAGACAATACATAAAAATTATTATCATACTGCCAAGCCCTGTGCTGAGTGGATCATGAACAAGAAAAAAAAACAAAACAAAAACGAGTACAATCCCTTATTACAACCCCAAACTAGTTAGAATTTGGCCAGATTATTGAATTAATAACACATAATTAACATAAGGGGATGCATTGTTGGCACGTGTGTTTACATATTATTTAGCTTCGTATGTTTATGGCAAAATGATTTATTTCAAGCACATTCTGTGAAAAAGTCAGTGGTGTGATTTTGGGAACATTTTAAAATAAGCCTTTATACATAAACATTAGTCAGCAATTAACCAAGATTATTAATGTGTATTGCTACATATATAAATACATCGATATTACAAGTTGTTTGTTATCACTAGTTAACTAATGCATTACAAACCAAGAATGACCAATAAATGAACAGACATTAATAAATGTTCATTGTTTGTTCATGATACCCAATGCTTTAACTAACGCTACAGTGTAGAACCTTACTGTAAAGTGTTGCTGTGAATTTCGATGTACACCATTAAGGGGTAAACATTTGTGTTTATGTATATAAATGTAATGACAAAAAAAAACCCATTTTTGTCATTACATTTACATAGTGCATGTTTTTGGTTTTAAAATAATTTCTTGTTTAGTGCACATTGAACCAGTGTTCGTATCATACTAATGAAATCTGTTGCATTACCGTGTGCGTGCGTGCGCCTCTTGCATTGACCACTCAGATGTAGGGGATAGAAAGAAAACAGACAAGGGCTTTGAGACTCCTTCCTTCCCCTCCTTCCCAAAGTTTCCTGGTCCAGATATTTTATAAGGCCTCAAACTCATCGATTCTCTGTTTGGTATTGCCCTGGCGGATCTGCCGGAGAGTTTTGTATTTGTCTCGGCCGGCGCGCACGTTCTCTGTGTGCAGGAGGTCGTTCTGAGTCTTCTTGGTGTCGTCGCGAGCCTGGGATAACTCGGAGGTCAGAGCCTGTAAAGAAGATAGTGTCAGGAATGTTGGGATGCTTTTTTGACTCAAGAATACAACCAGTTCTGAATCAATCTTCCAGTCAAACAAACCTATCCAAACGTGATTCTACCAAGTAGGACATGTTTCTGGATTAACACAAAGACCAAACACAATGTCAGCCCCTAAACCCATATACCAATTGGATATATAGTTGATAACATTCTTTTTTAGGTTAGGAATAGGTTATCGTTTGGATTGTTTGATAGTAATGTTGTTTTAGGACCGATAAAGTGTTATTTCATGACCATGACCTACTTGGAGAAATCTTATTGACTATTCCTAACCCCAACTATTAACTACAGTTAAAGGCAGAAGGATATTATAGGTTTAAAAGACAAGCCCCAACCCCAGCCTAAAACCTAAGCCTAATCCTATTTCCAAAATCTGATTCGTTGGTAAGAATGTCCAGGACCAACAAAGATCTGTTGGCTGAACTACGCTAATCATATGAGACAACCTGATGAACCTAAGGCCATGTTTGTAGACATCCCTGGTGCTAGACATTGCTATCAACCAAGCATATCTCTAGGTCTATCCAACCCTAAACCTAACCCCAACTTTCTCTTAAAATCAGAAGTAATTGACTGGTAGATCCTGTTGTTGTTTCAGAGGAGGGTTATTTATTCTTACTCGTGAGAGGCTGGGTAGTTATAGGCACTCGGTTGTAGGAACTAGCCGCCAGGGCGGTCCCCTGAAAACTACATTTTCCTGGTTGCATTCACAACGTCAGTAGGAACTCTGAAGTGACGCAAGCCGGCCGACAGCGACGTCATTTATTGATCAACGTCAACAACTGAAGGATGGAGGACACTAAAGTCCAGGCAGTTCTCAACTGATCACAGTGGCGGTCCATCTATCGAGGCTTTCCATGTTCATGCCGTTAGTTCGAGCAGTGCTGGTGTTTCGTATGGCATGTGTTCGGCCAATCAGCCTACACTTGCGTCACTGGTAGTTCAGGTTGTGCTGGGTTAGACTACTCTGAAGTAGGAGCCATTGGTTGCTGTTTGGGCGAACGCACGCGAAACACCAGCACCCGCCATTTAAAAAAAAGGATTTCAGATTATAGCCTATATATTAACTCTACAAACATGGAAAACCGTGATAGATGGATTTTCTCCTCAGCGTAAAGGTTAAGAGGCCCAACACAACTTTGAGGGGACCAAGCCAAACATGATTATATTTCTGCTCAGCTAGCAACACTGGACACTGTTACTGAACCGCATGGCATACACTAATAACTTTTCATTACGGTCTAATGTTACTTTCTATGTATAACAATTCTACCTAATATTGTTTTAGACAGGACTGTTAGACAGATCTAAATCTGAAGATAACACTGAAAATGCGAGCACTGTTTGTTTGCTCAGGCTCTGGCATTCTCGACACCGTCAAAATAAAAGTCACAACAACAGTAGGCTCACGTCACTTCAGAGTGGCTCACGTGGCGGCTCACGTCACTTCAGAGTTCCTACTGGCGGTACGAATGCAACCAGGAACACTTTCCTAGGGAAACCATTAGTTCTCGGGGAACTAATGGTTGAGCTAGTTGCTATAAGTTCTAGTTCTACTACCCGGTGCAAAAGCCCCTTTTGTCGAGCCCTAAAGAGGACCTACACAGTGACTATGTTCTCTTGTATTCACAACCCTAAAATGGAAACCCCGCAGTAACAATCTTATGTGGTTTTTAGTTTAAAATGGTTTCTGTGCGCAACTACAATGATGGAGGACGGCAGGATCAGGACTACTTTTATTACTCTTCAAATGCTTTTGTTAGTTTTATGTTATTTTACATTAGCTCCAGCTCCAATTAAACATACCAGATCAAGGTCTTACTAGGCATCAAAGCCACTTAAAGGGATACTTCACCTCTGGAAAGATGAATGTGTATTTAAAATGGGTCATTTATGTAGAAGAAATGTGAAATTATTTTTGAATTTGGAGCTTTCTAGACTGAGAAAAGCCAGAAAATGTATTTTTGGCTTATGTGGATGAAAGACAACAACTCCCAGAATGCAATTCCTTCGCTGCCCTAGGAAGCCACGCCTACCGGTAACATAGCGCAGTAGTTAAACAACAAGTCTAGGCTACTAGTGAGTCTCCGTGATGAGTCTGCCCGGGATTTCGAGATCGCCCAAAATGTCCGGGATTCGGCTTTTGCGTTCTACAGTCGCCGTTCATCATGTTTACTGTGGCGAGCAGGACGAGGCCGAGGGCGTGATTACCGATGAACGACACCTGTGAGACGCACCGGTCTCGTATCTCTCACGGAGGAGCGGGAATTTTCTTAGCAATGTTAAAACGCACATCAACCGATCACTTGTTTAGCGTTCATGTAAACACTACATTCAGATTCACCAATCGGAATGAATTCAGTTAGACTGAAACAAAAGGTGTGCATGTAAACAATGAATGGCGACTGCAGAAAGCAAAAACTGAATCCCGGACATCGACGGCCGGACATGTCCGGGAAAAAGAGGATGGTAACCCCTACTACTCTGCTTTCTCCACAGAAGAACAAGAGCCTGCTAGCTTAGCTTCCAAAAAATGATGTCTGACACTATGTGTACATTCTGTGAGTGAGATCCCAGCCTCTATGGGGCGGGTTGAGAACATGCGGGACAGCTCCTACAAAATGACGATTTTTGCGTCATCGGAGGATTTTTTCCAGACAAAAAATACATAAATCTCTCGTCTCAGGGGGATATGAGGGTGGAAAGCACAGTAATTCGAAAATACTACAGGTTTTCTACTAATACAAAGCTTAATGCTAAATCCTGAAGTATCCCTTTAAAAGGCAAGCCTTTTAATGGATGTTAATGGAGGAGAGACTTCCCTATGCTGAATAAACCCCTTTTTGGAGGAAATAGCCAATTAAACTTTGCAGGACAGTGGTCCTTCAGGAGCAGGTTATGACACCCCCGGACTAGAGGTAATGAAGACACTAGATCAACCTAGAAGAATAAAACTCCAAAAAGGTTAACCAAACCCTGTTAGGAACATGCTGGAGTCAGACCTTAACTCAGTCTTGGCTACCCTGCCCTGGGCTCTAATCTTAAAGCCTAGTAAAGTTCAACCAATCGTTACAATGTTATACTTACCAACAGCTGTTTCTGAACTCGTTCATTCTTCTCGGCCTCAGTGATTCGCTGTTCTTCGTTGCGGTGGTCATGGAATACTCCTGTCTGGAGGTCTGCACTGTAGCTCCCGTTGCTCTCCTCCCCATCTTCATACTCGTTCTCATCAGGTTCGTAGGCGGGGGGTGGTGGAGGGAGAGGTGGCGCCGCCATCACCATGTGAAGCTCCTCGCGGGTCTTCACCAGGTCGTCCTGGGCCTCTTTCGCCTGGAACACAGTCCGACATCACAAAGATCAGACAGTCTACCAATCCAATTACTGAAGAACTTGAGAATGCACCGAGAGTATGGATAGACTGAATATCTTTGGACACTTTTGCAGTAATGCAAACTCATAAAGGTTGAAAAAAGTGATCTTGAGGTGATATCATTATTTCCATATGTCTTAATGCTCTTACTCTGTGCTGCCATGTCACAGCTTCCTCCTCCTTGCGTCTTTTGGCTTCTTCCAGGAGTGCAATACGAGCAGTATGTTCTGCTAGCTCAGCGGCCTGAGAGAAACGAATGGGGAGGATTGTTAATGGAAATTAAACAACTCTTAATTTTTCTGAGAATCGGCGTTAAGTTCTCACCAGCTGTTCTTGACTCTTTAGCTGGTCCTTGGCTTGACGGGCCAGTTCCTCCTTCGCGAGCAGGGCTGCCTGCCTCTCTGCCTCCAACCTGGCGGCCTCCTCATCGGCCAGTCTCCGTTCATGCTCCAGCTGCACGGCCCTCTGCATCTGCTCCTGCAGGTCTGAAAACACACATCCAGATTTCATTTAAAGTGCAACCATCAATACATCCTAACTATGGGTCTGGGCCTCACTCTGGAAGGTGGTGATGCCCTCATGGTTAAACATCTGTGATGTTAATTAATAGTCATAAATTCAACACTAAATACGGTTATTAGTCTACTTGGAAGGGATAGGTCACCCAAAAAAATCTGTAATTATTTACTCCCCTAGTTTCACTGTTTGACCTTTATCCAATGGAGTTTAGTAAATGTTAATGCTGCTTTTTTCCACACAATGAAAGTGAATGAGGGGCTGTCAAGCACCATACAATTTATACTTATTACTCATGCACTATATTCTGTATCTGAAAGCTGTAGAATAATTATTCACTGAATTCTAGCTTGATGGCTGTGGTCACCATTCACTTTCATTGTCTGCAGAGCAGCTTAAACTTTCTGCTACATATAATTCCTTTTGTGCTCCATATAAGAAAGAGACATCTGGGGTTTGAAGTAAATAATGACAGAAAATCCCTTTGAGCTGAGTGATGTTTGTCACAAAATGACATCACTTCTGCCTTTTCTGCAGAGTACATAAAATGAGATCATTCAGAAAGCTTTGTTGGACTTTGTATAGTCAGAGATGGCTGATGGTTGATTCAGGAACATTATTAGGCTAATCATTTTTCATTCAGAAAGTTTGTGTTTTGGATTAAATAATCTAGTTTCAAAAAGAAAAGCTTTGTGGCAAACACAAAAGAAACATGACATGCGAACAGCAGAAACAGAGTAACAGGTGCAGTTCGACACCACCTTGTGTTTGGATCGCCAGTCAACGGCATTGTCAGCTCGAACACACTCATCATGATCAAAGTATAATGTCTCCCCTTTATATAACAACAAGCTAAAAGGTTACATAAACTGAAAAGACCAAAGTGACTGTATCTGGCTTGACGTCTCCAATTATGACTCACACATTTTCCATATGGAGTCACAAAGTAAACCAATCATCGCAATAATTGCCAGATTTGTTTTTATTATAATCCATTTGTTGTTTCATAAAAAAAAAAAAAAGTATAAACATGATTCCTCACATTCAAAACAACTTGCATGTTGACTGTTTTATTGAACGCAGTCATTAAAATACTTATCTTGCATTAGACATGAAAATGTTTTAACCAAAACAAAATATAATTTTACATGATATTAGTCCAATTGAAAAACAAACACGCTGGACCCTGGCTTCTTACCTTTCTCTGCTTTTTTGGTCTTCTCCTCAAACTGGTAGAGTCTCATCATCAGCTCCTGTTTCTCCCTCTCCATCTGCTCTTTCTCTCTCTCTATGGCCTCTCGTCTCTTCTTCTCGCTCTCCAGCTGAGCTCTGCAGATAAGACACAACCAAAGAGACACACTGTGACGTTTGCTCAGGACACCGCTCTATACCCGCAAACAAAAGTCATCTCTCAGACTGACCTGCCATGGGAGACATAATAAAGTGGTCGTATAATACAAAGCTCAATTTGCCTCGCTCATAATCCGATGTTAATAATTCAAAACTCATTGACCTGCTGCAAAAAATGGCTTGTTCAGAAATCGTGTTGGCTTCATGACATCACAACCATTAAAAGACGGCCGGTCAAGTTTACGTCTCAATATCTATTCAGTATTCAGCAACTCATGATGGGCAACAGCTAGTTAACCAATCATAACCAAGGCCATTTACATATAAAACTGCTTGAATGCTATTTGGAAAGTAATTTGCAGCAACAAAAGTAACGAGTTGACTAAAGCCAAAGCCACAAAGTTATCATAATGTTGGAAACTGCTATTTGATGCTGATTTGAGACTGATAAATCAGTAGCATATAATATATTTAATCACCCACCTAGAAACCTTTCAGAAGATCAAAAGGTACCACACAGCAAATCTCTAACCTCAAACCCTTTAGAAACTACCTAGCAACTACATAGAACACATTAGCAACCACGGATACATCCTGTAAATTAAAACAAAACCAAAACAAAACCAAAAGAAAAAAAAAACCCAAACAAAAGCAAAACATAAAATCAAATCAGGCTTTGCTAATCCAGTTTCAAGTCAAACCAAAACAAAAGCAAACCAACCAACCAAACAAACAAAATAAAACTACCAAAAGAAATCAAACAAAAAGAAACCAAAACAAAGCCAAAAAATTTTAATTAAAATGGCAGGCTTTGCCAATCCACAGTTTCTAGTTGTAATACATGTAGTAGAAATTGTAATGTGTACATATGGTACACAAATATGGTCTGTTTTATGTCGTGCAGCATCTGCTGATGAGACGACATCACTCCTCACATCGCCATGGTGATTCATCCTCACCTCTCCATCTGTTTGTGTTGTTTCTCCTCTCGAGCCTGTGCTTTCATCTGCTGCACCTCGATGGTGTCCGGCTTCCTGCGGCGCATGTACAGCTCATGGTTCCCCATGCACAGCTGTAGGATACGCTTATTAATGCGCAGACGTTGGGCGTAGAACACGAAATCCTGCAGGGATAAGACGGAAGAGACAAGATATATGGTTTATGAATCATCCTGGGCTTTGATCATATTGAGGAGTCTGTGTATTAGTATGATAAAGTCGTGTGGTAGTGTGAATGTAAGTCCTGCAGAAAGCAGCTCAGCTGACGCTCCGAGATAACGCTCTATGAAGACAGAGACCGACTGCTGGTGTTTATCAGCTGAAACAGCACTGCTACAACTAATGACTCTTTACTGTGAAACGGCACGCATTACAGTGATTTACTGTGTGTGTCACAATAAAGACATAGACATTTCACCATCTTTTTTTGTCACATCATCACAGTGTTATTTTAGGATTACTTCTACACCAGACACGCCAAATTTTATTTAATTTTATTAAGAAAATATCTTTTCAGATGGGAGAATCACACACAGTTAGAGAGATCAGTAATATGGTGAGAGCAGAAATGAAGAAGGATAGGTTCAAATGTAAAGATACGTTGGAATATCAGCCGAATGAAAAAAATAAAAGTAAGTGCAACATGACAAGGATTTAAAACATTGGCAGGTAATGAGAGAAAGGAAACCAAGAGGATTTAATTGGATGGTTTTAACTCAGATATGGATTATTCTGATACATTGAATGAGTAATAATTAAGGTAGTAATTGTGATGTGCACAAGGTTAAATGTCTTTTTTCAAAATATAGATGTAAAGAAAAGTCCAGGCCCGGATAATATAGGAGGTAAGGTGTTAAAGACCTGTGCAGAACAGTTGTGTGGGACTTTTAACCATTTTTTTTTTTTTAAGAGTCTCTTAAGCTACAAAAGTCCCAAGAATATGGAAGAAATCTGTGCCAAAAAAAACAAACGTGCCTAAGATTTTAAATGATTTTAGACCAGGTGCTTACACGTCGTTAATTATGAAACGTGTTAGGAAAGTGATTTTACAGCAAATATAGTCTAGCCTTGATCCATTACAATTTGAGGGTAGAGGTGTGGAGGATGCCATTTTCTTAATCTTTTAAATCTTGTTTATAAGCATCTGGAAAACCCTCTGGTGTTATTTGTTGATTTCTCTTCTGCTTTTAATCAAATTCAGCCTCATTTGTTAATAGAGAAATTAATGTATCATTTTAACATTGATTTAAATGTTGCTGAATGGTTTTAACAGGAAGATCACAGTGTGTTAAAATTTATGTACATTCAGAACAGTTATTTTGTTCTACTGGGTCTCCTCAAGGATGTTGTTCGTCACTTATCTTATACATTCTGTCCAAATGATGGTCGCAATTCATACTAGAATAGGCACATTATTAATAAATATGCTGATGAGTCTTCTACAGGATCAAGGGCATGGTTCAGTAGTAGATGACTTGTGTATTCAAATTCCACATTCAGTTAAATGTGGAAAAAAATCCACACGTCAAAGGTAGATTTTATGATATGAACTATGATGTGTATCATATATTGTTTGTGTATTATGCATTGTCTGTATTTCTGTTACCTTTTGCTGCAAAACTAGTTTCCCCTAAGGGGGACAATAAAAGTAAACAAACAAACAATGGTTTTAAAAAGCATCTTGTGCTTTACAGCCTTTTGTACAAAGTTCACAATGCTCAATGTTTCAAACACACAATTAGTGCCCTAAAATCTGAAACGTTTCTTACTATCATAATAATGGTTCTTTAACATTTTCTTTTTTAATCCAAAAACTATTTTAATTAGGACTTTGTATCCAAAAACCTAATCCTAGATGTTGTAACATTAGTGTGAGATAAAACGTTTGTTGATTAGAGCAGTGTTTCCCAACCCCGTTCCTGGAGGCACACCAACACTACACATTTTCCAACTCTTCCTAATCGATCACTCCTGAATCAACTCATCAGCTCGTTAGTAGAGACTCCAAGTACCAGAAATATATGGGTCAGAAAAGGGAGACATCCAAAATGTGCACTGTTGGTGTGCCTCAAGGAGCAGGGTTGGGAAACACTGGATTAGAGTGTAATAAAACAAGTTTTATTCTCGTCTCGTCAGTTTTTCGGTTTCAGCTGGGACTGTGTGATGTATGAAGGCGGCTTGTGTCACAATTGTAGTTTCACTTACTGGAGCTTTTTTATCTATAGGCTTGATGACAAACTTCTTGTCGTTGAAGGAAATGTTTCTTATTTCGCTCCAGGGGAATCCAATTTTCGGTGTGAGTCTGTGAAGACATTGATGAAATCATGAGATGTTTGCATTCCAAACATAGCTACGCAAAACCTGAAATCACCACTGAAAAGGTGGAAGACAACCATCAGATCTCGCCGATCGAGCAAAAAACTAAATATTAGCATTGAGATCAGTTTGTAATGCAGTGAGAATGTTGTACCACAGGCATGACGGTCCATCACTGAGATACTCGAGGAATGCTGAGACAAAGAAGGGCCTGCGATTAACGTAAGCGAATGACAACATCGCAGTGAGGAGTGTGCTGTGATGTCTTTGTGGAGCTCATGGGAGTGGCGTTACAACATGTGTGTGTGTCACACTGTCTTAACGCGTAGCTAAGAGAACACAAAGCTATTGTGGCCCACCTCGTATGACACGCCACAAACCTGCCCTAAAACAAATGGCAGAAATGGTTCAAATAAATATGGCATGAAAGATTTTTTTCTAAGGGTAGTGCAGTATAGGGTGCCAGGAATTTGTGGGGAAAGAAGAGTGGAACAAATACACTAGACCACGGACTGACAAATTTCATTAGCATTAAACATTTATACACTATTACATTTTAAATCATCGATGGAAGTATTTAAAGAGGCCCTAGTTTTTGTCCTTGTAGTGCCATGACTGTTACGGTCGGTCTCATGCTTGGCTTTGATTGGCTCTAGTGGGAATAGAGTTCCAGAGAGATTGTGCTGACTCTAGGTCTAGGTGGAGTAGAGCTGCTAAAGATGGCGCGAACGTGCCGGCTTATTTTGTCCTCCTGTGGACAGAAGGCATGCCGTATTTATAATGGTTATTCTACCATTTAAGGAAAATGCTAAATCCATAAATAAATAAAATAATATTACAATATTATATACCAGTACATGTTTATATAATATATTATTATTAGTATAAAATATATATATATATATATATATTATATACAGCACCTGTCAAAAGTTTGGAAACATGTTTTTTTTTTTAGTTTTTTTTTTAAGTAGTCTATTATGCTCACCAAATACGCATTTATTTCATCAAACAGTAATATTGTGAAATATTATTAATTTAAAATAATTGTTTTCTATTTTAATATATTGTAAAATGTATTTTTTTCCTGTGATGGTAAAGCTGAATATCCAGTCTTCAGTGTCACATGATCCTTCAGAAATCATTCTGATATGCTGATTTAATGATCAAGAAACATTATTATTATCAATGTTGAAAACAGATGTGCTGCTTAACATTTTAGGAAACAATGATACCAAATCAAACAATAAGATTAAAAAAAGAGAGAAATTAATACTTGTATTCATTAAATTGATCAAAAGCGACAGTGAAGACATTTATAAATGTTACAAAATGTTTCTATTGAATAAATTCTTTAATAAATAAATGTAATAATGTCGTTCATTGAACTTTCTATTCCTCAAAGAATCCTGAAAAAATAATCGCAATTTCCACAAACGTGTTAAGAACCGTTTTCAACATTGATATTAATAACAAGAAGAAATGTTACCTGAGCATTAAATCAGCATATAAGAATGATTGCTTAAGGATCAAGTGAAGACTGAGTAAGGCAGCTTAAAATAACGATTGTATTGGC
Organism: Rhinichthys klamathensis goyatoka; assembly: GCF_029890125.1. Classification (NCBI taxonomy): domain Eukaryota; kingdom Metazoa; phylum Chordata; class Actinopteri; order Cypriniformes; family Leuciscidae; genus Rhinichthys; species Rhinichthys klamathensis. The sequence goes on from NW_026606722.1 coordinate 2,494,664, forward strand.
TATATTGTTACGCCACTATGGGGTGACCGGTAAACTAACTGTTAAAAAATGTATTTGTCATTGAATCATTAACTCAAGAGATTCGTTCAAAAAACGCTGATTCATCCAGTAGAAATGAAACAAGTAAAGTCATTATGAGTGAGTCATTTAATCATTCATTCACCACTTTTTAATTATTAATTCAGATTAATTAAATACTTTTAAATAGACTGCAGAAATTAACATTGTCATAACCTCTAGAAAACTACGACATGTTGCGCATTTGTCGGTTCAGAATCGCGATTTGAAACAAATGTGAAGCTAAGAGTGTGGGCCACTCGGCAGAAAGAGCACAGCTAACACAACAACACTTTACGCCGTACAAACACAAGCAAAGATCAGATGAATGTGAACTATTTCACAGGTCGTTGTGCAACATGTGTGCACTCGAGAAGCCTCCACTCAGTCACACACACAATCCTTGCCCAACGTTTTCAAGGACTGCACAGCTTGAAAAACCAGTCTTTGTTGCTATGGTTAAAATAGAGGGCATTGTGGGGGAAAAGCCATTAGACGCCACTGCACGCCACTGCTCTTATGTGCACACACAGAGAGATCTCTGTTGAAGGAAACAATGGAAATAAAATAGATGTAACTTCAAAGAAGAACATCGTGTCCTCAAACCAAACTAAAAATCACCAAAAGCACTCCTCGATAGCTTGGATTTCACAGATTGGTGTAAATGAAAGGGGGATGATGGATGTGCAGGCCAAAAGTATTACTAAGTAGCTAGGTATACCACAAAATACCATCGTGTTATGGTAACCATACAGTACTAACAACCGATACCATTATTTTACCATGGTACTGGCACAGTGCTTTTTTTGTAATCGAAATGATTTCAACGAAGAGGAAAACACTGAAGATATTGAAGTGTAGTTGAAATGGCACTTCAGATATGAATAATGTCAAATGAATGTAGGGAAAGGCTGAACTCACTTGTCGTCTTTCTCATAGATGTTTAGGCCCAGGGCATCCACACCCAGCCATAGCTCCGATCCCTTCTTGTTCTTGATGTCGAAGTAGTTCACCCCATACATTTCCAGATCCTGAGCAATTTTCAAATACTCAAGCATTGCGTCCTCTCTAGGGATAAATAAAACAGGACGACACAATGATCAGATTCGGTTTGTAATGCTGGCTGGTGATATGAACAAAATATTTCAGCATAGTATGTTATAACATGGTAATTTTATATCACAATGTAGTCATAACTAGAGTTTTACACATTAAATACACTTTTATATATATTACATAAACCATAATCCAGAGTATTAAATTATTTTTATATTATTCTGTGTTGTTTTTGTTAACTAAGGTATGTTCGCCGTTCACATGGATCTACGAAAAACGACTAAAACGCTGTATTATTCATGCCAGGCCAGTAGTTGGCGATGTCACTTTGTGAAGAAACACTATGCGCCTACAGACTGAACACGCAATACACATGTGCATGACGTCACCGTTTTCACTAATTCACGTTTTTGTAGTTTACATGGAGAAGATAGCGGTATCATTTTTTAAAAATTAGCAATTTCAGGCCCCCAAAACGCTGTTGTTGTGTAAATGAACAGCCAACATGCATAAAAGGTTTTAGTTGAAACCCTAAAAATATTAGATCATCCACTAATTGAAATAAAACTGAAATGAAATATTACATGAAAAACTTAAATGGAAATTAGAAAATGTAAGAAACTAACTAAACTAATTATTAGTTGAAGTAGTGCCATGCCACTACCAAAAGTCAAATTTAAATAAAAATGAAAACTACAATATTTAAAAAAAACTAAAACAATAACAAAAGCACATAACTTAATTAGTAACTTAACCTAAAATGTATTAAAAATATTACTAAATAATATAATCATATATAATTCTAAAACAATCCTGATATGATTATTTACTTTTTTTATATGGATATATAAAATTAGACGTTGAAAAATTGCACATTTGACATTTTTGATTTATGAATGTCATGAATTGAATGTTAACATTGAAAGTTGAGACATTATCAACCATAAACTACCGACAGTTATACCAAGTTTATAGTGGTCTACACTGTGACACAGATCGCAAACTATAGTTTGCAGATTCACACTGGAATTTGTTAAATTGCGCCGCAGACATATTGCGGTATAAATGGCAAAACAGAATCTCTACCAACTGACATTATCATTGCATGGCATACCGTATATCGTCAAACCACTCGGGCCTATAGAATGATTTATCAAGTCAATTAATAGGCATCAGTCAATAAATGCGCCTGACTGTCCAATTGACTGCCCACCTTGTTCTCTAAAGACTAAAAAAAGCCTGTGAGTGGAATGTGTGGAAACCCAATACTCTCTAATCTTCTTTTCAAGATGTCTACTCAAAAAACACAATTACACACAAAACTGCATGTGTGCAATTGTCAGATAAGATGAAGTCATAATAAAGGGGCCATTGATGGCTTTTGCAAGGAAGTCAACTTACTTGAGCATTCCTCGATGTTCCTCGTGCCACACTTGAATCCTCTCCTCCCACTGGTCCCGTGACAGCTTGTGCTGGTCTAGAACCCTGCAGGACACAATGTGGAAATGGACAATCAAACCACAAGACAAACAAAGACTTGGCTTCAGATAACAAATGAAGGTTTAGAAAAAAGCATAGGCGTCATTTACGGGGGGGACGGGTGGGACATGTCCCCACCACTTTTTGCCAGGGTCGATATTGTCCCCACCACTTTTGAAACATCTCGCGTCACGGGTACCAATACAAATAAAACATCTCCAGTTAACTAGCAGCATTCGTTTCATTCATTTGTTAAATAAGAGGCGATCTAGCGCTGGAATGTGTTGTCTTCACTCGGACGCGCGCTTCAATCCGTTGCAGAGATTCTATTCGTTCCAGAGAAATCACAATTCAAAAGGCACACAAACGTGTCCCTGCTTCTCTGGGTTCTAATCCATCCGCACTCGTATAGTTTTTTTTTCCCCCTCATCAAAACCGATAATGTTTATCAGTGATAAAGTATATCAAGATTCTTGATATACAACCACTGATAAACATTAGGTTTTGATGAGGGAAAAAATACTATACGAGTGCGGATTAGAACCGTCAACCTCCGACACGCTTGGCAAATATTCCGCCACTGGACCATTACAGTACATAAGCGATGTAGGCGGATCTATGTATATATTCACGTAAAAATTCACGATACTAACAAACAACATTAGATCTCATTTTACGACCAATTAAATTTAAACCCAAAGTACCATCACATTTTTGGTCGGACATCATCACATCTTTGTATACATTTTTATTTATTTAAATTAGTAAGCTACAGGACATCGTCTTTCAAACCATGACCTGCGCGAAAGAGAAAAAAGAATGAATGCGTCATTGTACCCAGCACTTTTGAAAATGCCCTTCCGAATGCGTCTCTGTCCCCACCACATTTCAAACCAAACTGACGCCCATGGAAAAAAGTATTGATGAGAAATGATAGCAGAACTCAAATGATGTACGTCCTGGAGGACATGCCCCAGCTAAGCCAAACCTCTGTGTCTCACCGTTGGGGCAGGAGGCGATCTGACGTCAGGTATCCAGGCCTGTGCAATTCCTTGCTGAAATCACCAAATTTGGCCTGCACTGAATAGGAGGCCAGAAGCACCGCAGTCTCTGGAGGACAGTAGATTTCGTCACTCAGAATGCCATCTTTTACTTGCATGAAGAACAGCTTTTGAGTGATCTCCTGGATCAACTCATCCGACACATCTTCTGGGAAGAATTTAGCCCGAAACTTAAACTGGATGGGGTTCTCCTTCTTGACATCCTGCGCGGAGACCTGCGAGAAATGAGTTGATTTCATATGTTGAGTATCATGAATGTATCACAACTCCCAATATGCACATTTAGGCCACAGCCGATTATATATTTTTACAGTTATTGTTCTCCTTTGTTGTCTATGAAGCTCCAACCTATGTTAGGATTTGACGGAAGCACTGATGGAAATAATTCAGAAATGTCAAATTCTTTAAAAGCCTGACATCTTATTTGAATGGTTTTTCTCTGAGAGCTGTTTGCTATGGAAGCTTGTTTCCGCCACAGAATGAAAAATAAAAAAGGTAATTGTGACTTCTCACAATTCTGCCTTTTTTTTCTCACAATTGCGAGTTTACATCTCGCAATTCTGACTTTATTTCTCAGAATTGCAGGTTATAAAGTCAGAATTGCGTGATATAAAATTGCAATTGCGTGTTATAAAGTCAGAATTGCGAGATATAAAGTCAGAATTGATTGATATAAAGTCACAATTGCAGGTTATAAAGTCAGAATTGCGAGATATAAAGTCAGAATTGATTGATATAAAGTCAGAATTCCGAGATATAAAGTCAGAATTGTGTGATATAAAGTCGAAATTGCGTGTTGTATAAAAGTGAGTTAATATCTCACAATTCTGAGAAAAGATGTCGCAATTCTGTCTTTTTTCTCGCAATTGCAACTATTTCTCAGAATTGCGACTTTATATCTCGCAATTGCGACTTTATTTCTCAGAATTGCGACTTTATATCTCGCAATTGCGACTTTATTTCTCACAAATCTGACTTCATATCTCGCAATTGTGAGATAAAAAGGTCGCAATTACTATTATTATTTTTTTTTATTATTCAGTGGCGGAAACAAGCTTCCATAGTTTGCCCATTTTCTACACCGCTAATAAAAAGACCACCAATCAGTTTCAGTTTAGGCAGTGGCACGTGTGGCGTGTATGGTCACGTTGTGACTTTTTCCAACAGTGCGGACGGACATTGAACTGGTGGCAAAAAAAAAAAAAAAAAAAAACTACCTCTGTTATGGCGATATTTTGGCTATAAGATAACCGACACTGATCAGAGAGAGCAGGGCTGCCAACTCTCACTCATTCAGCGCGAGACTCACGCAATCGACACTTTTCACACGCTCTCACGCCACACGTCCATTTTAACAGAGAGAAGAATCCCGAAGCAAAGAGGACACGGACACCGACGGACAAGACAGAGAAGGTTACTTTTGATATGAAACAAATCATCAGCTCTCAGATTCTGTCAATTTTATTACGAAATGCAAACAATAGCGTTTTGGCGCTTGTAAATGTGGCGTGACAGATCGTGGTCGTGAACCGAACGTCTCTTACTCTTTACTAACATGCATCTACTGTACCTAATATTTATCCAAATGAATCGATATTGAATCAAGATCGGAATCAAATCACAAGATCAAGCAATAACAGTAGCCTACCAGTCATTGTACCATGTAAACATTGTAACATATTGTCACTAAACTTAACACAATTCTGTTTAGTTACCAAATGTTGACAATCACACAATACACATCCTGCTTAAATGTCCCTGTTTGTCTGGACAGAATGTTCAAAATATCTTATTTTCATGAGCATACAAATGTTCTTATTTATTGTTATATTTATTTTATACTACTGTACTATTGAGACAAAAGTTTGAAGTAATGCAAAAAAATCATTAATTTAAAAAAAATATTTTAATTTGAAAACACTGAGTTGAGAAATACACATTTCAGCATTATCACTAATCTGTGTGTGCATTTTCCATGAGAACTAAGGAAGTTGACTCATGAAACCATTTGGTTATTATATCGCAATCGCATTATTGACCTCAATAATCGCAATATGACATTTTCCCCAAATCATGCAGCCCCAGTTTTATCTGTACTCCAGTTAGTTTTGGTGCTTAAAACTGACTGACAGAGCAACATGAGTGCCAAGAGTGTTTTTGTATAGTAAAACAGCACTATTTGTATTTCTTTGTGAGTCTGTGTGAGAGGTGTGATAAAAAAAAAAAAAGCTCCCGGTTTGCTGTGCTTCCCACTTCGGCCAAAAAGAGTGAGTGAGTGAGTGTGTGTATGCGTGTGTGTGTGTGTGCGCGTGTGTGTGTGTGTGTGTGTGTATATGTATATATATATATATATATATATATAACTACTGTAATTTTTCCCTGTAAATTAGTTAGTCATAGTTAGACAAACTAACAATGAAAAACAAATCATTTATTAATTTTAATTTAATGTTAAATTTCAACATTTACTAATACATTAAATATTAACAGATGCAATTTTTGATTTTAATAATGGACCTGAGCTATCATGAACTAACAATGATCAGTTGTATTTTTAATAACTAACGTTAGAGTGAATTGGTGAATTTCTCACTGTTAGTCATTTTCAGTTGAATTAACTAATGGGACCTTATTGTAAAGCGTTACCAATTTTATTACAGTATAACTGTAAAATTACAAAATGTAATATTTATGGCTTTCTTAATTCATTTTCAAATGTGAACCATCCAGATTTTATTCTGGAGGAAAACCACAGGGAGCCCTTAAAGATTATTTTATTTTTAGGGTTAAACAAGTTTCTCTCTCTCTCTCTCATGTCGTTCATTTGAGCTCTGATCTGTGAGGCGTTTATGAGAGGAATGAAGCCAAACAAGTTTCTTCTGAAAATCTTTACTGCTCCTGATTTATGGTGGTTAAAACCTCATTTATGACCTGCATTTGCTCAAATATTTTCACACCTTATTAAAATAACAGTCCTTCTAGGACACTATCTAGTTCTCTAGTAAAATCAGAGTCACTTAATTTAAAAAATCCCTTTTTTAGGTACAATTTAAGTTCTATTTTCATAATTGTTTGCTGTACTGGTCTAAGTTTTCACACTGGACACATTAGTGCTGCATATTTATTGTGGTGGCCATATCACCCAGTCAAAAACAGCTGGTATTAAATCACCTGTATTCAGTCAGATTTAATGAAGTAGCTTATAGTTACACGTTGGGGTTTGGGTTCAGTTTTGGGTATTTTGTGTTACTAGGTGGACGTCAATGCGTCTTCCTCTTATTAGAACTAGATTGCAATTAGTAACTCAGATTACATTGTATGATGACACACTAAAGTACATAATTGTTAGTTGACCACTCCTGATAACCATTTTACAATTTCTATAAAAGGAAATATTAAAGGGACATTGTCTGCAGAGCCACAGGTCTGTTACCGCAAATGTTAAAGCATAAAATCAGCCGCCGCTGATGCTTACATTTTTAAACAAACCTAATACTTAATCTAATAATTAATAAAAAAACAGCAGACTGAAACATAATCCAAAATAGGGTTGTCACGGTACCACAATTTCAGTAGTCAATACTACCAGAACAATTTTGCAGTTCTCTATACTCTATACTTTGTCCCGTTTTGTCTTGTTCATTAGTTATCCGTTAATCATTGCAGTTTTCGATTAAACCTCGCATTTAAATACGGTTGTCAATCCAGAAACTTTATGTGTAAGTCTGATTAAAAGTTTAGTTTTTCATGCGGGTGTGAATGGGTTATTATAAACAAATCAAGAGAACCTCTCCATTTATAATAATGATGGCTGTCAATCTCTAAAGAGCAAACTCACTGAATTCTGAACTATGGCGAAAACTCCTTTTAATAAAAAAAAGTCTTAATTGTACAATAAATCTCTTATTTACATAATGTCTGTACTTTGTTGGTAGTAATGAAAGGATTTGCGAGTGTGTGGCTCGTGTTGTACAAAACCTTGCGTCAAAACCTTGTACAAAGACATCAGTATGACAATAAGTAATTCATTTCCATGTGTAAGGAATTCCGCTTTCCTTCGAAGTGTATTGCATCAACTGTCCAAAGATAACGAGGAAACAACACATAATTCAAATGTTTAACCTTCTGACTGTGTCGGTCCAGCAGGTTAAAGGCATGTATGTGGAGTGGAAATGTATGCATGAGGGTAATTCAAATACATTTATGAAAACAGAGAGTACATACTCAAGTAATAGACTGTAGTCAGGAGAGACGCCATATTGAATTTTACAAGGATGAAAACGAAAACCCTGGTAAAGGTTTATTAAAACACATTCTGTAGAGAAAATCTGAATATCATGGTGTTGACAATCAACTGTCTTACCTTTTTATCAAGTTTCAGCCATGTAAGGTACCCTTTGCCGTCCATATACTGTAGTCCGAAGTACCATATTTCACGTAATCCAATGGTCTTCACCACCTGTCAGGAAAAAGAGACACCTTTTAGCACACAATAAATGGATGAATGAATTATTAAGTGGTTGTTGGCTGCTTTATGACAGTTGTATATTTGGTGCTTTGAAATATAACATGGCACAAGCTTGAATTTCCCAGAAAACAGAATAATGGCTATATTTTAAGAATAAATACTGAATATACTATTTTTGCCTTCTTCCCATCACCAAATAGGCCATTAGCTCATCCACACTCATTAGCTTTAGCAGGGATGGGTGTGATAGAGCACCAGAGGCCCTGAAGGCAAAACTTTAGATTTCAAAAGGTCTATATGCATACACACAATTTCCCAGAGGCTTTGTGCACGATGGTATTTATTACGGTTTTCGACTAATGCTGCAACCCCTAATGCAGCGCCCATCATCCAACCGGAGTTTAGATCATCTACACATTGCATTTTCAACACTAACACCACGTTGAAAACTTTTGATTGATGGGGAACATTTTTGACAGAACTAACTTGACACAAATAAAGGTCAACAGGAAACTTTAACAATGCCTTGAGCTCTCTATATCCACAAAGCAATTAAAAGTACCATCTGTAAACTTCTGAAACACAATGTTTGCATGTCAGTCTAGTAACCAAACAAAGTGCTTATGAACAACCGTATTTAGCATGTATTCTTCTGTGGGAATGTAGCGGAAGAGAACTTATATGGGACAAATTATAGTAGAAAATTGTAACAGAAACCAAAATCAAGGCAAATGTTTCACACATCTGCGTTTGGTCAAAATAGCATTTCAACAATAGTTTTTCCTTCAACCAATCAGACTTTCTATTGCCTTTTATAACCATTCACAATCATGCCAAATCACAAAAAAAATAAAAGATTTAAACTGGTGATGGACACAACAGAAATGTTGTAAACCAGCTCAACAGGTTCTAATCATCTCTAAACTCAGTGACAAAGCTAAGTAAGTAAAGTAAAAGACAAAAAACAACAACTGCAGAGCAATTCCTAGAATACATTTGTATCATTAAAGACATAAAACTAAGCAAAACCAGCTTAAGCAATATGCATGCTTCAACCCAATAAGAACAAATACAAAACACATCCAGACCTGGGTCATGGCACCAATTTCTAAGACTGAAGCTAGAGAACGTTGAGTAGACAAGGCTTTATTTAACTTAAACATCCTGCTGAGATATATTTGATAACAACTTTGGGCATCATTTTATTTAATGCGTTCCATGATTTTGCAGGGAATGAACTGAGCCTGCCAGCATGGACAGCTGGACTCCCACAGGCTTCAGTGAAAATCTCTCATCTATGCCGGGTGCCATCCACGGTTCACGACTGCCTCTTTAAGAGCACAAAACTCTGATTCTGGTCCTGTTCCACATGGGGAAACTAGTGTGCTCCGAGAGGTGCGGCCCTTATTCACTGTTTCCACAGTCGTGGCAGTTAATGAGCACATCGGTGTAATAGTCAATGAGTCATGATTCAAGGGATATGTTCTTTTCAAGAAGAAAAAGCTTTCCTGTGAGGTTTTCGCGGTGTGCGGGACCTTCTATTTGGAGGGGATTATCCCATGTCACCAAGCTGGTAATTAAATTAGGTCATAGGCATTGGAGCTACTAACAGACACTTTCCCAATGAAGTCTGAGTTTGTCCTGTGATGTCCTTAACTGTTTTTTTATTATTATTATTATTAGTATTTAAAACAATTTAAATTACAAATTTAAAACTAATGTTTGATATACTTTATATTCAAATAATCCAATTTAAGATTGGATTCAAACTTGAGCAAAGTTATTTTTGTGGTTAACCCATGTACTACCATTGCACTTTTTTTTTTTTGAACAAGAATTTGACTGAAAACAAATGTGAATTTGTCATTTGCATTCTTGATTTACCTTTTAACATTTCTCTGAATAACTGTTTGCAGACCTTTTCCTCTCTGCTTCTCCTGAAGGACATGAATTTGTTTAAGATCGAGGAATTATGGGAAGAGAATGAGAAGCTGTCATTGAGGGATTAAACTGATGGATTGCAGATATCCGGTATACATTGTCTGTTCCACAACCTGAACTTGTAAGAATCAAATCAAATAGTCTCCTTTTCATATATTACACATCAGTTGCAGCCAAATATTTGCTGAAAAACAGAACTTTACCATCTGTTGATGTTATAAAATGAATAATTCAGACAATTTATTACATTAATGCAATCAAAAGTAAATTGTACTAATTCAGATTATAAATCTAAACAGACAACAGAGAATTTGGCACATGATGTTTAGTGAGGTACTTCCAGCAAAAATGTTTCTCAGCCCAGTATAAGGTATAATCTTTGTTGTCAGAAAAGGATTTAGCAGAAATATCATCACCATCCAATGTTTACATAAAATAGCCTAGGTTGAAATCTGGATGATTTCACATGCACACTAGTTTAGATAGACAAGTGTAAGATAAGAACAAGAAACTGAAGCAAAAATTCAGATGGTAGGGTCAGAGTTTGGCGTAAACAACATGAAAGGTGAACGGTGTCGTGTAAACGGCATCTTAATTCATAACTAATGATTTTTACAATGGAAATGAATGACTTTCTTCTAGAGCTGCTGTACAGTCAAAACAATCTTTGTTGCATTAACTTCCTGTTATCACTGTAAAGCTGCTTTGAAACAATCTGTGCGGTAAAAAGCGCTATACTGTATAAATAAAGTTGACTTTACTTGAAACCATAGATCCATCCTGCCTTGTATCATCAGTTCAGGCTGCTGGGGCTGTAATGGTGTGGAGGAGATTTTCTTTCCACACTTTGAGCCTCTTAGTACCAGTTGATCATCATTTAAACACCACAGTCTACCCGAGTATTGTTGCTGACCATGTCCATCCCTTTATGACCACAGTGAACCCATCATCCGATCGCTACTTCCAGCAGGATAACACACGTCACCAAGCTCAAATCATCTCTGGTTTCTTGAACATTAAAATGAGTTCACTAAACTCAAATTATATTATATTTCAGTGAATCCCTAATTGTCTTTTTTCATGTTATAATAATATAATTGAAGGAAAATGGCAGAAAGCAAGTTTGAGCTGACATTGCGACAGCTATTTGTAACCACTGAAGTTCTTTCAGTATTTAATGCAGTTATGTCTTGAGTAACGGTTTAGTTGCAGACCTGGTCAAAGAGCTGCTTGCCAGTTGTGCTGGGCTGGACGGCGAACTCCAGCTCCGCGTCCATCGAAGTGACGCGAACATTTACCTAAAGAGAGAGAGAGAGAGAAAAAAAAGAAAAATTTCATTAGCAACTACTGTTGACATCTGTGTTTTCAAATACAGAAACAGTGGAAGAAAATGGTCATCTAATACAAGATGGTTACAACTTCAAATTTTCCATCTGATGATGATGAGACCATCACGACCATGTGGACAAAAAAAATAAACCACAATAATTGGCCCATTGATAAAGACAGAAATGATCTATATTGAAGTCTGACTGTGTAGACAGCAGATGACCCCGACTGGGATTCTCCAAACAGACGTGGCTTGAAAGATACTGGGAAAACTGCAGAAGTGGCTGTGCAGAACAATGTGTCTCAGCCACTATTTGAAAAGGGGAAATGCCAATCTATTCTACAGTTAATGTTTGACAGGAAAAACTCAACAAACAGAAGGCCGAAGCTGCAAATTTGCACCATTTTATGCGACCTCAAAGAGTCATTTTTGAGCCATTTCTCAAGAAACATGAAACAGAGGCGTTTCCTCACAATGAAGACAACAGACTCACAGAATCAAGGAACAATGAACCATTTGTGAGAGCCAATAAAAAAAAAAATCACGTCTAGAGGAAAGTATTAAATGTAGTTCTCACTCAGGAAAGAAAACGGCTGTCTAAGAGAAGTTTCCAACAGACAAGAATTACCATTGTCAACATGACCCATCTCAGCACATCTCAGATCGTAAAACCCACATTTGATTCAGTGATTTATTTTCATAAGATTACCATGAGAACTGAGAAAAATAAATGGTGACTGAGGGGAAAAAAAACCCTCCTAAATTATGTAACTGCTTTAAAACTAATGATCCACTATGATAAGTCATAACTATACAGAAACTCAAACAAGAGTTCAGACCAAAACAAAGACCAGACAATACAGATTCCACTCTTTACACTGGTGAAAAAGAAAAAAAGGAAAAGTATATTCTGAAATGTCATCATCTCATGTTGTTTCAAATGTTGTATGACTTCCTACCATAACACAAAATGGTCAATAAAAAAAAACAAAAAAACATGTCATTATTTTTCAAAGCATTTATAATTATTGTAGACAGTGATGGATTCAGGAATAAGGAATAGAGTAAGAATATAGAACATAAGTCATACAGACTGCTTTTATCATTTGTTGGTGCTTTTATATAATTTTTAAAGTATAGTATTTATTGTAATTCTATGGAAAAAAGGACCAGTACTTACTTTCTTCAATGGAATATAAAATAAAATAAATTAAAATAAATAAATAAAGTCATGCGGAACTCTGTGTGCTATTCCTTTAAAACGTTAATTTGAAACATAATCACTGCTATTAGGTCAGGATATTGTTTGGTCCACATGTGACATATTTCATACACTACATTTAATAATTGTATTATTAATTAACATATTATATCATGTCATATCATGTTATATTTGCCTGCATATACATGTTTATTTGTGCATTTAAATGAAAATTATTCAATATTTAAGAATCATATTTCCTTTTGATCTTTTAGCAAAAAAAAAAAAAAAAAAAAAAGAGAAAGCATACCTTGAAAAGCATTATTTTCACCACTTTTATTTTGTTTTAGTTCTTATGACTGTTAAATAAATATTTAGATTTTCCTTGAAACAATGACTGTTTGGTTGAAATTACCGTTTTGATGAAGAAGAGAAAAATAGCCATTTCATAGCATATACATTATTGTTCAGCTAACAAAACCAGATGATGCATGATGATGCCATCACAGTCACTTTCCAAAACTACAGACCCTCACTGAACTTCAGTGGAAGAACAAACTCCCAACCGTCACCAGAAGAGCTAAATCCATGGTACTGGAAGCACCACCACTTTTGTATTATTTTTGGATAAAAGCATGATAACTATTAATAATTTTTTTTTTTTTTACTTAACATAGAAGTATATAAAGTGACTGTGATCAGTTGTAGAGCACAATCAACACCACGAGCATTATAACACGGAAAGAAGTTCCTGTACCAAGCTTAAGACGACTGCTGGGACCTTTCCTGAAAACAGCACTGCGATAGCGGCTTCACATACACAAGTCACACGGACATTCAGTGTTGGTGTTAATTAATTAAAATATACAATTACACATAATGAACAACACAAATACATAGCTTGATCTAGACCATCCACCGTCGTTTTAAAGAAAAGGAATCATAGGCCTGCTGTGTACATCTGAAATCTAGTGGTGAAGAGTTCAGCTTAAAGCCCTGGCATCCAACTCGCCAAAGAGGGGGAGATGGAGGGGTATCCATTTACTCAGCCAAACAAAGGGTCTCTTTCAGAAACGTCCTCTCAGTGGTCCACCTCCTGCATCAGGCTGCATTTTAATAGAGTCTCACCATTTCTCTGCATTGCTCTCAGAAAGGTTTCAGCTGCCCGACTGGCGAAATCAAGTACAGTCGCCAATCTCAGGTTCCAACTAGCGTCAGACGTCATCAGACCAAATTATCTGCATTACAAGGCGCTTAAAACTCGGAAAATGTCTGACTAAAACATAAAAATAAAAAGTTTGCTTATGAAAAATATAACCACACACATACGCTTGTACTGTTAATCTACAAATAATGCTAGACTCTTAAAATAAAGGGTTTTTTATTGGCATCTGGTTCCACGAAGAAACATCCATGGAGCCTTTCCATTGCACAAGAGTTGAAAAATGTTCTTTGGATTATTAAAATGCTCTTAACTTTTAAGAACTGTTCACTGAAAGGTTAACTGGAGAACCCAAAATTGTGTTTCAAATAGCATTGCTGATTGGTTTGGAACAACATAAGGGTGAGTAAATGATTACAGAATTTTCGATTTTGGGTGAACTATCCCTTTAACACTGTCCTGAATTACACAGGAGACGGGTTTTGGTATCGTATGCATCATGGAAGTTAGGAATTGAAATGTTTGATTTAGGTGCTAAATGCTCTACTGTGGCTAACTTTACTTAACCACCTTCACTAAACCAAAACCCAACCAACAATGTTAACTAGGGTTGTGCGATTAATCGCAATTGATTTTCGATTTCGGCTTCCAAAGATTATGAAAACAAGATAATTGAGGTAAACCGATTATTGTGCCGCTGCCACATTCAGCCAGTGCACCTCCAGGACAGCGTCCTTTCCTTCACAGCGGCGTGCTTTTGTTCCTCTCTAAAAGCCCAAATAACATTCAAATCAGCCAAATAAGTGAGTATTGTAAAATGCAGCCTACTGTTGCTAAACTGCGGGACGTGTTTAATATTAAGCGGTGTTATTAAAAGCGCATTAAGCCGCAAAAGAGACACAGTTCCCCAGGTGGCTTTCTGTGTGAGCAGCCGAGTCGGAGCCGAACAAGGATAAGCAAACGGGCTTTCAGATACGCGCCTAAAACACGTACACACAAATGCCAAAAATGTAAAAATGCCCTTTTGGAGTGTAAACAGTGGGATATATCTTAAAGCAGCAATAAGTAGGAATTCCGTTTTTGTCAAACAGCGACCCCTAGAGTCGCTGTGGAGTACTTGTACTGTCGTGAATAGCACTCACGCAGAGATGGCTCGCACTCACGGCCGGATCCCCTCCCCCTGTACACCGGTACCTGTTCAGTAGGATGGACGCTGTAACGAGTGGAAATAAGGTATGGCCCCTTTAAGAGCTGCGCGCGCCCTGTTTAACTGTCGGCAGTCTGTATTGTATGTGCGCCTCGAACACCACATGTATACGGCGCCGGGTTATTTCTCTTTGATGCTCATTTTATCAGATCTGTTTTTTGACGTAAAGCAATTCGTTACCTCGCAAGACCTGATATCACACGATACTTCCTAACACTGAGGCCGGCGGCCCGCCGGCCCAAAGTTGCAAGGGTGGTTTTGCGGCTCACAGGCACCAGGGGGGTGCGAGACGACCACCATTCATCACGAAATCAGTAATATAAACATTACAATGACTCCAAAGCTGTTCGCTTAAGGTAAAAAAGTTACTTAGTTCACCTTTAAGTAAACGTACACAGTCAACGCGTGGGTAACAGTATATTGGATCGGTGCATTAGCTCTTAAAGTGACAGCAGCCTAAAAAAACTGCTGCTGTCATTAATGATAATCAAACAACAAATGTTATAAAATCATTTTTGGCTGAATTACTTAAGTAGCTTTAATAAGGATCAATCTAGATTAAATGTGTAGAGTAAGACTATGCAGTGTTATTTTACATTTGATTATTATTATTTTTTTTTTTTAGGCTATTATGTATCTGAATACCCTATACTAATATCTGTTAGTACATCTTCCTGAAAAACTTAAAATTGTTTATTTATTTTGTATTTTCATTCTGTTTTATTTCTTTATTTCTGTTTTGTTTATAATTAGTTTATTTGTTCTTATTGTACTGGTGACTGTTTACTTGTCTTATATAATTATTTTGAGGACCTTTTTCTTACATTAGTTAACCTAGTATTAGTTTGATGAAATTTCACTGATATTTAAAATTACTCATATCGTGAAATTCACTGCCCACTAGTGTTAAATCATCATGATTTAAATATGGACCAAAATGATCGTGATTATAGTTTTAGCCATAACCGAGCAGCCCTAGTGTTAAAAACAAATGTGAAAATGCATTTGCAGAAGAAACCATGTCATTTTAGCTTCCATGTACAAATCTTCAGCTTATCAAGATTGGTGTTTCACAGGACTCATTCCTGAGTGCTTAGCATCACAAAAGCAATGCTGTACTAGGGGAGCGATCGAGCAAGTTTACTATGCAAGCCGTAAATATGTAAACATAAAAATGTATCAGTTTACAAAATGAACTATGGTAAAAGTTCATAAGAACTGCACAAAAATAAGTCTTTATGAAGAGATAAAAGGCCCCTGTAATCCCAATGGGCCCTATTATAACGATCTAAGCTCATGGTCTAAAATGCACTCAGGGCGTGTCCGAATACACTTTTGCTAGTTTAACGACAGGAAAAATGGTCAGCGCACCCGGCGCATGGTCTAAAGGGTTGTCCCTATTCTCTTAATGAGTAATGGGTGTGTTTTGGGCGTAACGTGCAATAAACCAATCATTGTCTCATCTCCCATTCCCTTTAAAAAGCAGTTGCGCTCACGCCATGGCGGATTCGCTATATACACGGCGGAATTTGCAAGCGGAAAGACTGAACGCTTCTCTAGCAAGGAAACGGATCAGCTTAAGCGCGCGAGGTTAAAGCGAGCAAGCAGACCATCGACGGGACAAGCCAGATTCCACCATATCTTTATGTACACAATAATAATCTTTTACATTGTAATCCTTTTATTTTTAATATTTGGCATGTTTGTGTGATGCTGCGCGTCTCTGTGTGTGTAATAAGTAGTGTACATGCGTTGTGCACCCGCATATAGGCTCATATTACTAATGTGCCCTTTAAATAACCACAAAAAAAATGTGCCACTGACTTTAGACCAGGTTTTTATTAGTCAATAGCGCAGTCTATTTCAGTTGCCTCAAAAAATAGCAACGCGCCAACAAAGCACCAGAACACACCTCGCTTTCAGACCAGAGCGCACAAATGGGTGCAACTGCATTTGCTATTTAAACAACGTGGCGCAGGATGTCAAAAAAGGATAACTGCGTCAGGCTGAAACTAGCAAAAAAGCCTTGCGCCGCATCGCGCTGGGTGTATGATAGGGCCCAATTTGAGTTAAAAGAAATTCCAGTGAGCCTAATTTGAAATGTCGCCTTCATGTACTATAAAAGGGGACAAAAAGTAAAGGGACCATGTACTTATTTTTCCTTTGAACTGGCTTTAGCCTGAAGTCCCGATTTGGATGGTTCTGTTAGTCTTTCGTTGAGCTGGTATGAGCTAAAGCCAGAGAATACACGAGCACATTGATTACAGCACAATGTGCTTTTGTACTACATCACCAAAGGGCGTGACAGGCATTGTCTGGTTATCAATTATTCAATAGAACAAATGAAAACAAAGATTTGAGAGGAAACACCCTCAGCTGCTGAAAGTGCTTATTATAGACACACCTGAAAGAGGAGGGAAAATATTAAGACATAATATAGAAAACTGAAACCCTTACACTCTCTTTCAGAGAAAAATCGAATCAAATGTGTAATCATTATCAGATAATCATTACTGATAGCCAATCTTGATTTAAAAGCATCTAAATGACTGAATCTTGAAAAATGACGAAATCCTCCACTTGGATCCAATCCAAACTGACCATGGCACCAAGAACAAGCGTTTTTGTATTCAGTGTTTCGGTAGGCAGTGCTGAGGGCCAGGAATGAATGAGAAGCAGCATGATGATGTCATTTCCTCTGTACGCTTCCTGACAACGCTGTTACTATCTTAAACAAACTGACATGCTTCAAGCTGCACTTGCCGTTTTCAGTGTTCATAAGCAAATTCAATATGACGTTTGTTTCAAACATTTTACCTAGGCTTACATAAGTCACACATTCTCAGGATTACAATTTTGTAAAGATAAACAAGACAAAAACAGGAATAAATTATCCAAAAGCCTTATAAACTATGCCTTGAAACAAATGCCTCTGAGAAGTAACTGTCAGTGAGAAGCACTGCCAGAATTTGCATAAAGTTAAAGATTTATAGATAAATTCCCAACATTTAGAAACTACAACGGTTTGAACGTATAACGTTTAAGAACTAAACTTTCATTCCATGTTAAGTTGAAGTCAAAAGACACAAGCATGTTTTCTATCCTAAAAGAAATAGTCCAGAACATTTCAAAACACTGAACAGAAGTTGAAACACTTTCTATACAAACAAACATTTTACCAATAAGAATAAGACTTGAAGAATACTTACAGGTTTAGGCATTTTGAGTCCTGTTGTAGATCCCGTCAAAGATTCAGAATAATGTGAGTTTCCACGGAGCCTCCCTCTGAAGCAGAAAGAAGAGGAACGCGTTTGAGCAGCGCTAGTGAGAATGACTCACAAACGGTCTGTCTGTCATTTAAACATGGGTGAGAATAAACCCTGACGCACTCCATACAGCCAAATGAATCACGATTAAAAAACTGGAACTCAAGATTGTGACAGCCTCACCCAAAAGAGGTAACACCGCCTGCCTTAAAGTCCCCACCCCATTCTGCAAATATTTGCTCCAGTCTCTGTTTCCCAAAGATCAACCCTTGACAGGGAATGCAGCCAAATATTCGGTTATAAAATGTAGCGGTACCAGAGTCAAGCAAGCTTAATAATATATAAATATATATATATATATATATACATATATACATATATATATATAAATAAATTATATTATATAGCATTTATATATTTATATATATATACACACACATTTATTTATATATATGAATTCTATATAATAGAATTTATATATATATATATATATATATATATATATATATATATATATATATATATATATATATATATATATATATATATATATACACTACCGTTCAAAAGTTTGGGGTCAGTGAGAATTTTATTTTTTGGAGGAAAGAAATCAATACTTTTAATTATCAAGGACAGTAAAGACATTTATAATGTTACAAAAGATTCTATTTCAAACAAATGCTGTTCTTTTGAACTTCCTATTCATCAAAGAATCCTAAAAAAAACTTTAAAAAAAAACTGTAAAACTGACAGACCAACAACTGTTTCAACATTGATTGATAATAATAATAAATGTTTCTTGAGCATCAAATCCTCATATTATACTGATTTGTGAAGGATAATTTGACACTGAAGACACTGACACTGGTGATGCTGAAAATTCAGCTTTGATCACAGGAATAAATTACACTTTACTATATATTCACACAGAAAACAGCTGATTTACACTGGAATAATATTTAATACTATAACCACTGATCTATATATAATGTCATTATATAGATCAGTGACTATAACTGATTTTTGTTGTATTTTTAATCAAATAAGCGCAGCCATGGTTAGCAGAAGAGAATTCTTTTAAAAGTATTTAAAATCGTACCGACCCCAAACTTTTGAACGGTAGTGTATATACACACACATTTATTTATATATATAAATAAATGTGTGTGTGTGTGTGTGTGTGTGTATATATATAATTTATTTATATATATATATATATAAATGCTACATAATATAATTTATTATATATATAATATATATATATATATATATATATATATACACATTTATTTATATATATAAATGCTATATAATATAATTTATTTATATATAATATATATACACATTTATTTATATATATAAATGCTATATAATTTATTTATTTATATATATATATATATATATATATATATATATATATATATACATACATATAGCGAGAGAGAGAGAGAGAGAGAGAGAGAGAGAGAGAGAGAGAGAGAGAGAGAGAGAGAGAGAGAGAGAGAGAGAGAGAGAGAGAGAGAGAGAGAGAGAGAGAGAGAGAGAGAGAGAATTTGCTGCCCTCAGCTGTCTCTCTAATATTATATTTTATTTTCAACAACAAAAAAGATTATAGGCTATAGCAAATCAAATAAATTGTATACAGTTTTTTCCCCCCAAGTATGCTTACACATTTAAATTACTTCTCATTATACATAATGTACACTTTAAAATAAATAAAAAGGTTATTTTTGGGGAATTTATTGTTCCATGAAGAACATTTAACATTCATGGAACATTTTAATTGCACAACATGTTCTTTATACTAGTGTGGGAGAGGATTCTTAAAGGGACAGCTCACCCAAAAATGACATTTCTGTCATCGTTTACTCGCCCTCAAGTTGTTCCATCCAAACCTGTATGAATTTCTTTCTTCTGTTGAATACAAAAGAAGACAATTTCAAGAATGTTGGTAACCAGACAGTTGATGGACCCCAGTGAAAGAAAACACTATGGAAGTCAACGGGGTCCATCAACTGTCTGTCTGTGGTTAGCAACATTCTTCAAAATAACTTCAATAGAAGAAAGAAACTCATACAGGTTTGGAACAACATGAGGGTGAGTAAATGATGGCAATTTTCATTTTTGGGTGAACTATCCCTTTAACAACCATTCGGTGTCTGTTTGCACTGTAGGCTACAACATAGCACACTAGCCTAACAGTTTCGGTTCACAAGTCGGACATGACGAAAGCAATAGGCTATCACTAAGGGAGTCCGATTAATTCAGTAACACCTCTGACTGATTCATGTTTTTTTTTTTTTTCATGAATCATGCACTAATAAAGATCCGGTTAATGAGAATATTGTTTTCGGGCAGCAATGCACTGCAAGCACTGTAAGTTATTTATTGAATCACTAAAAATAGCAACCTCATCAGAGTCATTCATTTGGTGACTGCATTTCTCGGGCTGGAGGTCTGTTTTGGATTCACTGAAAGGAACTGGCTCATATAGTCATTCGTTCGGGATTCAGATTACACCGATGGTTTCACCGAAGACTGACGTTGTTGAATAGTGCAGGAAACACAGTTAAGTAACGTTACGGTGTTCCGATTACACCGGCATGTTTGATAAGCGTTAACGGAATCGAGGGTAAAGAAAATAAGCTGATTTCGATATTTTACTTAACTGAAGTAAAAACCGCGCGTTTCACGTTTCCCAAACGTATCACTCACTGGGCTATCTAAACAAAAATGTGCATCTAGCTTAAGTATCCTCATGGTAACTAAACGCTGTTCATCTTTAAAATAGGAACGCTTTGTCCCCCCTTTTCATGACTTATAAAACACCCCATCTTTATGGTAAGATACAGACTGTCCCATTATCAGAGCAGCACCTGTTGTTGGTAGAGATTTCTGTTTGAACTGGGCGGCGTCATACAAAGAGCAGGGAATGAATGATAGACGCAATAACTGTGTTGTGGTCTTTGACCCATGCGATAATCGATAGGAGCAAATCTTACCAGAGCCGGTGAGTAAATTCAGTCCAGCTTCGGCCGATAATTCCCCTCCCTCCGAGGAAATGAGCACAGAGTCCGGCGCTGGTAATATGGCTGACGGTGCGCTCACCTTTGTGCGCGCGGCTGAATGACAGTCAGCGACTCCAGTTCCTGTTTGAGACACGCGCGCGACGCCCACAACGCCAACGGAGGAGTAGCGCCCTGCTCAAGTGTGGCTTCAAAGCCTTTCACATCATAGTAGAAGATAGCTGAATGACTGAAGTTTACTTGAAAAATGATTTCAAATACAGAATAATGTGCAGTAATAGTACTAGGAACTGGTGCCCTGCAAACGGAAGTGCACCATTCAGAAATAGTTAGCTAGCTAGCATTATAAAGTGGTAAAACAATGTGGGACTGTTCAAGTTCGTGTTTTTTTTTTTTTTTTTTTTAGGTCATAAAAGACTCGGATGTTTTTATTTTATTATTATTATTTACAAATCTCTAACATTTGTGTCAATGAATATGATTTCCCTTTATCCGGCAGTGTAAATTCCTCATCTTAGTAGTGTACAGGTAAATGTAGGCTACATAGGCCTACTACTGTAAACATCTTTTGATTGGTTGTGATGTTTTCTTTACTGTCTATGAAGGCCATTTTCAAACACATACATAATAAACCCGAAAACCCAGAATGCTTCAACAATTTTCTTCATGTTGGAACTTGAAAAGGGTGTTTGGATATTTATCTGTCAGTATAATGAAAGTGTGTCACATAAAATACAGGAACGGAGCAATTTGTGGGAGATATTACAGACATCAATAGATGGATCGCCTACTATGGCGTGCTTTTCTGGAAATCAAGTTTTTATATATTGTGAAGATATTGTGTCATCAGTCATCAACATCAGTCATCAGTCATCAACAATGTTTAGTCTATACAACATATTGCTATATGGCTATAGAAGACTAAGCCATGAACCAACACATATTCACACACACGTTTGTGTTTTATGGGGACTTTCCATAGACATGATGATTTTTATACGGTACTGTACAAACTGTTTATTCTATGCCCTTACACTAACCATATCCCTAAACCTACAGTACCCATCACAGAAAACTTTCTGCATTTACATTTTCAAAAAAACACCACTTCTCCAACGGGACCAAACAATGTCCCTACAAGGACAAGGATTTTGGATATTGCCATCTTTGTGGGGACATTTTGTCCCCATAATGTAGGGTTGTGTTTGTTTTTAGTCTATGGGTTTACCATGCCACACACACATTTCACTTTGCCCAACCTGAGCATGTTGAGCACAAATTTAAAAAAATGTGGGTTATACTCTCATACTCAAATTTCTGAAACAATCAAAAAATATTTACATGACTCGACTGTCATGCTGTATCCCCCTTGTATCACTCAAACATTTGCACCTTTAAATTAATTGATCCATCCATCACCTATTCATAAATATAAAATATAACAAAGTTTTTGCTTGTCTGACAGAGATATTGCGAGTGTATGCTTATACTTTGGAGACTAAATTAAAGATAACAAAATCTGACAAAATAAAGTTGTGTAGTACATCATCATTTAAAGAGGCTACCTAAATAAACGTGTGTGTTCCCCTTAACCTCAAGAAATGATAAACAGGTAATTTGATCAGTGATTCACTAGAGAGAGCCATCATTACAGTCATTACATAACTACTGCAGGAACATCTAAATGTGAAAAGTTTGAGGCAATGTTTTAGTCATTGCTGCACCTGTGCTTGGAAATTTCACAAGATAAAAAAATGTATGCGTAACATGAGGAAAAGCTTAGCACTTTCATTCACATGACGACTGCAAACTGTTGAATTATTAAGGGTAATCGCTTATCTGAGAGAGATAGAGACAGAGAGAGAGAGAGAGAAAGAGAGAGGGAGTTCTATACAAAACTGTTTAGTCTAGAATAGATTATGGGCGCTTTTGCCCATTAAACGTCTCCGTACATCCAGCTTTTATTTCGTGTTTGCTTTGTAATGAAACCTCGTATGTTTGAATGATGTACAATAGTAATTAGGTCATTCAAACATTCACGTCGGTTTAAGTCTGAATAAGTAAGTACACTGTGATGTGGCTCAGAGGTCTTTCCTTAACGATGTATTTACATCAACACGCCTGTTTCTGTTTGTGTTGCCAGAGCTGCACCGACGGAAGTGAAACTCCGGAGCACCTAGTGGGCGTGGCCGTAGGTGGGAGTTGACCAATGGAGAAGCAGGATTAAAATAGAGCGGTATATAGGCGAAGTGAATGAAAGCTGGAGCGGAACCGTCCAACAGTTCGCGTCACGGTGTTTAGGCAAAGGACCAGGCGAGACAGGTTGACGGAAAAATGAAATAGTCATTCCTCTGGAATTTTTTTATTTTTTTATGAAGTTTACGAGGACTGACATCATCCTAGTACAGTATCATGGGCAACGTTTTGAAAACAGCTCCTCGGTACAACATATATCACATTTGGGGAGGACATGAAACCGAACCATTAATATATTCTTCAAATAATGCTGCTTTTACAAACTCTAAATATAAACGAGAGTCGATTACAAGTTTCCAATTTAATACACTCGCATTACAGCAATAATAGTTTGAGTGATGAGCAGTATTTTTACTCCGCAGCGCCTCCTACAGTGTTGTTCTTGAAGCGCAGTTCTTGAACAGTATAGTGACAGATTTGCATCTTTTTCGCAATTTGATTCAAATAATATATTTATAATGACATGAATATTAATTAGATTTTTATAAAGAATGTGTGAACCCTTTACTATTTTCCAGCATCTTTCTGGTTTCCTGGTATGACCTGAAATGAGAATAGACTATAAGGTTAATTCTTCGCCTCAACTATTTAATTAAACTGACATTACATAAACAGATTTTAATTTGACAAATGTGTTAGAGTGATTAAATGTTTCATCCTGTTTACCTCTAATGGAAATCATTCATTCTTTCATCTGAAAGGCCTCAGATCTTTGGTTAGTGACATCTTGAATGAGCACTGTGGAAGAACAAGAAATCCAAATTATGCCCAAAATACTGTTATCACTGCCTAATGGATCTCCACAAGACAACAACAGACTTGATAGATTAATCCCAAAGTCAGTGTTATGTAAAAAATTAAAAAAATAAAATACAAAAATCACTCACTGTCAAGCACTGTTCTTGCTACATATCTCTGTTCTAAAGTATTGCTGACTTCTTCCATCAGCCAAGGGAGGAATTCGGTCTCGATATCTGGAGCAGAGATAATGAACTTTCATAGACAGTATAATGGCAATTCATGTATTATTCAATAAAGATCTAGAGATGAACTAATACAGAGTTGAATTCAGTTTCTCTGTTTTTCATGCACTTGCCTCTCTGCACAGGGTCATAGAAGTACCCACAATCCCTCAGATTGGAATAGACTGAGGGCAACAAGTCAGACAAATACTGTTGAGCAAATGCTCTGGCAGCAATTTTATCTGCTGTCTCCTTCTCTTTTTCCAGCACTGCCTTCTGCTGCTTTATCCGGTTCTCCTGCATTGGATTAATACATTGAAAATACATAAGAAGCATTACTTAACCCTCTTGGATTACTGTCATAACGTCAAGAGAAATGCATTTTACTAGAATTTAGTTTTGGTGCAGTAAACTGCTTATATATATATATATATATATATATATATATATATATATATATATATATATATATATATATATATATATATATTATATATATATATATATTATAATTTTATTGTGTTTATTCTCTATTACAAAGCTTCGTAAACAAGATTTTTCTTTTATAATTATTATGCACACTGTTTTAAGATAATAATTTAGAGATGAAATGAAATGTTTTTACTTTAAAAATATATTTCACACCAAAGGACTAAATAAGTGAACTGAAAAAAAAATACTATCACTTGTACATTCATAAAAATATAATATGTGAATAAATTATGTTAAAAAAAGATATATTATATATATAAATATAATTTATATTTATATATAATGTATATATGTTACAGTAAAAACCTGTAAATTGGTAAAAATCTGGAAGAAAAAACTGCTATGGTTGATGCAGTTGGATGTATTTTACTGTAAAATACTGTCAAATTTGTTTTTTTGCAAGTAAAAACTATAAATTACCAACAAATTACCATATCATTTACAGTTGAAAACAGTAAAAGGACATTCCCAGAGGTCCTAGTGTGACACATCAGATATTGCGATATATTATAAATAAAAGAACTGGTTTCTTCTAATTTTTGTTGTCTGTAAATGTAGGGTGTTTTGTGTGACATTTTATGCTGTTAAGTTAATGTTTATTGCATTATTTTAGTGTCATATGTGTTACACCATTCACACCAAGGACAATAACCATAATAACAACAACAATCATTCTAAATATAACAGAGCAGAGTCCACACCACAAATATAACGATAACGGCACATAGAAAAGTTGTCATTGGAATTACTTTCAGACTGATTTTTGACAGCCAATGAGAATCCATCCTGCTTTAAAGTGACAGACAACTTGGTGTGGATGCTACAGTTATTGTTATAGTTATCTCTATATTTTTTCTTTTCTTTATTTGTAATTTGTCAGCCACCCCCTAATGCATTTTGCTGGAACAAAGTCAAGTTCAGGCCACAATGCACCTATCTACTGAACTTTTAACAACCGGCAACTAAATTGTGCCGATATTTCCAGACAACAATATTGTTTTGTGGCCCGTATCTCTGTGGCCATAGTCTTTACCTCTGACTTAATTAAAACCACAACCTTGGTGTTTTTTGGCTGAGCATCATGCTGTGTATGGTTTGTAGTGATTCCCACCTTCTCCACACGGAGGCGCCGTTCCCTCTCCTCTAGCCTCTGCACCTCCACCAGCTCAGCGTCACGGATCTCCTTGAATGTCTGCTGCTGGGCCCTCAGGTTAGCCAGCTCCTCCTCCTCCAGCACTTCCAGCAATGCCTGCTCTATCGTCTTCCCCACCAACACCTGCAGCACGGGCCGGACCTCCATGTCAAAATCAAACAGCTGCAGACAAGAAGAACAGATGCAAGTCTTACCACTGGGAAATGATCGGCAGATTTAGAGATGTTAAACGCAATGCTTTCCGTCAAACATTCATTTAGAACTAGTCTACAGCATGACGCATTTACAGATTGTATTCATTTAATTATATAATGCATTGATTTAGTTCACTGAATGCAACAGCAATTCAACTGTGATGAGCAGGGTTTTGGGTAAAAACCCTCGGTTCTGGTCCAACCCTCCACGCATTTCAAGTGAGAATCTCAACAGCTGTTTATGAGCACTATTTATTCATTTGACATATTTAAGGTAAGCTTTTTAAAACTCATGAGTCACAGTGTACACTACAGTCTCTAGGCCATAGACCAGTGGTCTCAAACTCGCGGCCCGAGGGCCATTTGAGGCCCGCGGGGTGATATTTTGTGGCCCCCTACTTGACATTAAAGTTTAATCAGAGAATGTCTAATAATAAACTTCCGGGGTCTGAACTGGTTGCAGTTCCACTCTAGATCCATATGAGGGCGCTCACAGGCGGAGTGCAGAATGAATGGAGGTCTATGGAGCAATACCCCTAAAAATCCACTTTTCTCAGGATATAATTTTTTGTCTAGTAATTTGAATGTTGTATTCGAAAGAAGATGCAACAAAATTACACATTACTGGGTGTTAGATTTTTTAGAGTCACTTATTTGCTTTAAAAAGTCTTTTAAAATGTCAATGACGTCATACACATCGTACGACCAGAAACCTGCTTTACGGCAATCCTTCATTCACTGGTGCTTTCGCGCATAGACAGACGAGAGAAGCCGCGAAATTTAAAAATACTACTGTTATTGTGTCACGAAATGTAGTTTTAATAGTTTTTCAGTCGACAATGTAGTTGTTTAAAGCTCAAATCTGTGGTTTATTTATAAAGATAGCGCCTATTTAAAAGTTTGATCTGACGTGTTCGGAGTTGTGAGGACCAGTCTTTCACCGGGTCTCAGCTTATTGAGACCCTTTGCCCTCAGCCAAAACGATTTGCCAGGGAACAAATGATACGATTAATAAGACCAAAGATCTCCCGTTAGATATACACAAGACGAATTATACCTCGTTTAACCACTACTAGAGACATCAGAGCCAGCGGCACACGTCAGACGCACTAGCCGAGGAAAGGCTGTTTCAGGCGGGGTGCTGCACCCCGCCTGAAACAGCCTTTCCTCGGCTAGTGCGTCTGACGTGTGCCGCTGGCTCTGATGTCTCTAGTAGTGGTTAAACGAGGTATAATTCGTCTTGTGTATATCTAACGGGAGATCTTTGGTCTTATTAATCGTATCATTTGTTCCCTGGCAAATCGTTTTGGCTGAGGGCAAAGTGAAGTTTCATAACTTTATATTTTGGCTATTTTAACGTTGTATCCTGCTGTGTCTGAATGGTTTACTTTATTTCTTGTCTTGTATAACTTATTGTAATGTGGGTGGCGTTTTGGGATATTGTCTTGGCAAATTATTAAATTAATAAATTATTACACTGGTGGCAGCGGTGAGATTTTAGGGGTCATTATGTTGGACCCAGAGGGGGATAACACACCATCGGCTTCTTTTGATAGGGTGCTAACAGGGCAAGGTTCAGTGTCTAGGATGGCGACAACACGACCAGTGTTTATGCCTGAAACTTTTACAGGAGTTAATCGTGATTGGTCAGATTGGATAGGACAATTTGAAATGGCCGCTGAGGTGAATGGCTGGGACGATAGCTTGAAGTTGAAGTTCCTCTCCTTATTGTTATCTGGAAGGGCTCGAGACATTTTTTGTGGATTATCAACTGACTCTCGAAGCAGTTATATAGTATTAAAAGCATCGTTAGGGAGGTGTTTGGAGCCGTGTGATAGTGATGATTGGAACCGGGCCAGTTTTTTAGCCCGTCGGCGATTGCATAGTGAGACTGCGAGGGAATTTGGCAATGCTTTGCGCCGGTTGATTACTAAAGCTTATCCCGCTGCTGATAATAATACACGTGATCTATTTGCCCGTGACCATTTTATAGAACACGTGGGGAGCGGGGATTTGCGTGTCCAACTTCGCAGTGCAAAACCATCCACCTTGGAAGAGGCTGTCAATTTGGCTTCTGAATTAGAATTAATCCGAAGTTTGGAGCGAAATTGCCCTGTTGCAGATACTAAAGTGCGGGTGGTGTCAGAAGGTATTACAGATAATAAGCAAATGGAGACACTTTTGGGAGTGGTTGAAGGGTTGAGGCAGGAAGTAAAAACTTTGCAGCAGACAGTTCAGTCACTACAGGCTTGTGTTGAGATGCCACCATCTGGGAGGCGAAATGGTTCCTTTGAGACTCGGGGACAGATGGGGTGGGCTACGGACCGGTCATCTCGTGATCGAGAAGCCTGTTGGGAGTGTGGTTGTAACCGTCATTTACGTCGAAATTGTCCCTATTTGCAGGGAAACTAGAGGGGGCAGGCACAGAGGGCCAAATGCCTACCCCCTCATTAGTGAAGTCCACGAGATTGGCCCTGTGTAACCAACCCAGCTCTGGAGTGTATCTCAATGCTAAAATAGGTGGGTCTGATGTACATCTGTTATTGGATACGGGGGCGCAGGCCTCAATTATCCCGAAACATGTGTGGTTACAGTTAACAGAAGGGGGGTGTCAGTTGTTCGATTATGGGGGCGAAGCTTCTGCAGCTAATGGGGGTACTATGTACATTCTAGGCCGGTGGCAAACTATTTGTCAGTTTGGTTCACTAGCATTAATAAATGAGTTTCTTGTAGCGGATATATCTACCCCTGATATTTTGTTGGGAATGGATTTTCTGCTTAAGTATGGGGCAATTATTGATTTGAGGGAAAAGTGCTGTTCAGTCATGGGTAGGAAGTTCCCTTTAATTTTATTAGTGGATGCTTGTCAGCCTAAGGCTGTCACTGTTCAAATAGACTCAATAGTACAGCCGCGTAGTGAAGCTATTATTTCCGGGGTAGTAGAAGGGCTCCTTGCAGGACCGATAGCTGGGATGGTGGAGCCTTCCTCCACTTTATCAAAACACTGTGACCTTTTAGTGGCTCGAGTCATTTGTAATGTGGGGCAAGGGGTTATTCCTGTTAGAGTGATTAATGTAACGGATAATCCTCTCACCCTTAGGCAGGGGACGAAGATTGGGATCTTGTCTACAGACATAGTAGTTGGTCCTGAAGCAGTGGCTTTCAGCCAACAGAATGAGATGGAGGTGCCCGTAGGGTGGTCGGTGGAGGCTCTCTTAAGGCAGCTGGGGTTAGACCAAAAGGGGCTGTCTCTGGTTGAAACGCAGGCCATCCTGTGTTTAGCACAGGGGATCATGATCTAGGGCGAACCCACCTGACCTTGCATCAGATTAATACAGGGGAGGCAAAGCCAATTAAGATACCCCCACGTCGAGTTCCGTTGCACTTGCAACAAGAGGTACATGATCATATTAAGCAAATGCAAAAAAATGGGATTATACAGCCCTCATGTAGTCCATGGGCGGCTCCGGTTGTCCCAGTAAGAAAGAAGGATGGTAGTTTGCGCTTTTGCGTAGACTACCGGAAGCTGAATGATGTTACAGCTAAAGATGCCTATCCCCTTCCCCGAATAGATGATGCTCTTGATAGTTTGACTAATGCAAAGCTATTTTCCACTCTGGATCTTGCCAGTGGTTACTGGCAGGTTGAGGTAGATGCTGAAGATAAGTGCAAGACCGCTTTTTCCACAAGACATGGGTTATTCGAATTTAACGTCTTAAGTTTTGGCCTTTGCAATTCACCTAGTACATTTCAGCGTTTAATGGATTTGGTTTTAGCTGATTTGCAATGGACTACGTGTTTAGTTTATTTGGACGACATTATAGTGTTCGGTCGTTCATTTCAGGAGCATTTATCGAGATTGGGGGAAGTATTGGCTAAGTTGAAGGCTGCAAATCTGAAGGTAAAACCTTCTAAGTGTGATTTGTTTTCCTCTCGTGTCAAGTATTTAGGGCATATAATTTCTGCGGATGGAATTATGGCCGACCCTGTAAAGGTGGAAGCAGTGAGAGAATGGCCCATCCCTGGGACTCAGACTGAAGTGAGGAGCTTTTTAGGTTTGGCCTCCTATTATAGACCGTTTGTAAGGGGGTTTGCAGACATAGCACGTCCATTACATCAGCTGACTGAGAAGGGGAGAAGATTTAGGTGGGGTGAGGAGTGTCAGGTAGCCTTCAACCAGTTGAAGGCTAGGTTAATTACTTCTCCTGTGCTCGCTTATCCTGACCCCAATAAAACCTTTATATTGGTAGTGATGTGGGGGTAGGAGCTGTGCTTTCGCAAGAGGAGGGTGGGTTGGAGCGAGTAATAGCTTATGCCAGTCGGGCCCTTACCAAAGAGGAACGCAAGTATGCAACTACAAAGAAAGAGTTGTTAGCGATGGTGACTTTTACAAAGTACTTTAAGCATTTTTTGCTAGGGAAAGAGTTTGTGTTGCGCACAGACCATAACTCATTGAGATGGTTGCATAACTTTCAGGGCTTAGAGGGGCAGCTAGCTCGATGGGTGGAGCAATTGGCAAGTTTTCACTACAAAATTGTACATCGCCCTGGAAAACAGCATGGCAATGCAGATGCCTTGTCGCGGCTACCTGCTTACGTGAAAGCCAAGGAGCAAGAAGGCCACATCAGCCCTATGCATAGACCAGCTATATCAGTGTGTGCTGTTAAGGAAGGTCCTCAGGTGGTGCAGAAGAAAACAAATGTTGGGGTGGGTGATGACTTGGCACAGGCCCAGCGAGATGATCCAGAATTGGCCCTCCTAATTCATCTTAGGCAGGACCCAGATGATAATGCTACTGAAATACAGCATAATGCTGCCCTGAAGAAGTATAGTTCTGTTTGGGGCCAATTGCGGTTGCAAGACCAGCGGTTGGTACGAGTGCCCCCTCCTTTCTCAGATGCAGCTTCAAAAGTACAGGTGGTTCTCCCTAAGGTGCTGGTAGCATCTGTGTTAAATCAACTGCACAGTTCGGTAACAGGAGGCCATTTAAGTTTTCAAAAATTGCAAGAGAAAGTAAGAGATCGTTTCTATTGGCCAGGATGGTTTGCGGATGTAAGACAGTGGTGTAGACAATGTGTAGACTGTGCTTCCCGAAAAACACATGGGAAGGCCCCCTGTGCTCCAATGAATTTTTCAGTTACATCTCGTCCTCACGAACGTATTGCTTTGGACATTTTGGGGCCTCTACCTGAGACGCCTAGAAAGCATAGGTATATCCTTGTCGTGAGTGATTACTTTTCTAAATGGACTGAGGCATTTCCCCTTATCAACCAGGAGGCACAGTCAGTTGCTCGTGTCCTGGTTGAGGAGTGGATATGTCGCTTTGGCACTCCCCGCAGTATTCATTCTGACCAGGGGCGAAATTTTGAGTCTGCCCTGTTTAGAGAATTGTGCCGACTGTTGGATATGAGTAAGACGCGTAGCTCCCCATATCATCCGCAGTCTAATGATTTGGTGGAGCGATTTAATCGTACTCTACTGTCAATGTTGAGTTTGTTTGTTGATGAGAATCAATCCAACTGGGACTGTCTGTTGCCGTACGTGTTGATGGCTTACCGAAGTAGTGTCCATGCCAGTACAGGGTTTACACCTTACAAGATCTTGTTTGGACAGGAGATTGTTCTTCCTCTGGACGTGATGCTAAATGTAGGCCATGATGAGAAGTTTGTGTCCGCCAGTGAGTATGTGACTGGGTTGGCAGACACATTATCCACAGTGGTAGAGGTCGTAAAAAGACATCAGGCAAAAGCTTCTGGGCAGCAGAAGGAGTCATTTGATCTTCGGGCTAATTTGCAGTTCTATTCTATGGGGGAACTGGTGTGGGTACGGAATAAGGCAAAGAAAAAAGGCGTTTGCCCAAAACTACAAAGACGATACCGGGGCCCTTATAAAGTTGTGGAACGCATCTCTGATGTATTGTATCGCGTGGTGTTAGGAGAGGGGGGGCCGGAGATAGTGGTGCATTTTAACAGACTTAAACCATATGTTCTTTCTTCTCTCTCAGAAACTGAGTCCCAGTGCCCAAGTCGGAGGGTGGCCGGCCAGTTGGATGTTCCTTTGGGCGCCAGTTGGGTTCATCAAAGGGCACCTGTGCTCCCACGTAACTCGGAAGGGTCAGAATCACTGGTTGCTGGTCCAGTACAACAGCCTGTTAAGGAGCCGGATATACAACAAAGGGACCCGGACGGACGGCAGGATGGCTCTACAGTGGTGATACATCAGCCAAAGTTACAACGCCCAGTACGAGAGCGACGTCAACCTGGGTGGACGCGGGACTATGAGATGGATTCTGTATGACTCTGGGACGAGTCTGTTCCATTGGGGAGGGGATAGTGTAATGTGGGTGGCGTTTTGGGATATTGTCTTGGCAACTAATTATTGAGACTGATTGAGAAATGAGAAACACCGGGGCGGGAGTTGTGTATTGAGAGGCTGGGTGTGGAAAAGGTTTAAATGGGGTGCAAAAGACGAGATAGGGGCTTGGTTCGGTTTGCATTGTGGATAACAGGACGGCGGTACTCACCTTTATTTTGGGAGGGGGGTGTCGTTCGCGGTTGGATAGGACCGCCGGCGATGAAGATAGATAGATAGCGGGTGCGGGGAGAGAGTATAGAGATGGGAAGTTAGGAGTGCCGCCGCGACTGTGCGGAATGCTGATGCTATCGCCCGGCTGGACTTTGCCCTTTTTGAAATGGACTTACGGTGGGATTTCCCCTTGTTTGACTGAGACTGCCTGATACCAATCATCGTGACGACATCGCTCACATTTCTCGTCACGGAACGGTGTGGGCTACGTGGAATCCCCCCCCCCCCCCTCTGTTTTAAACTAAACTAATGTATTAAATAAAGTTGTGCTTCATAATAATAGAGGGTGATAGTAAAGGTGGGTGGGACTGAAACTGGGAAGGTTTAGGGAACAGTCATGGGTACCATTTTACACCTGCATGAAGTTGAGGTTTTAAATGAGTTTGAAGTACCACTGTAATTGATTCTGGGGTTTGTCACTAATGAAGTGAGTGAATACACGTAGTGCTCTGTGTAATTCTACGGCTTTTCCAGGTTGTGTTTAGCCTGTCCTTGCAGTCCCCTCTATCAATAAAACTGTTTGATTGAAGTTGTGGTGGTGTGTTGTCTTCTGGTGCCAGACCATACTGGCTAAATTATTACATTATTATACCTTTTAGGCTACTTATACTGTTATAATGTCTCTTACTGATCAATAAAACTGAAATTTAACAAAAATATACAGGGTTGTGTCATTTTATTTTATATAGCCTATATTTTATATAGCCTTTTCATTACTATTTTATTTGCTGTATACTGTTTGTTTATTTTATTGACTAAACTATTTACTATTACTCACTGTATTATATTTACTATTTGCACTGCATTGTAGTTGTACCATATCGTATTACCATAGATAAAGGATCCATCAGTTATCTTTGTTATTGCTAAAATCGGGTCAATCACAGAAAATGCTTTTTCCACAAAGCGGCCAATAGGGCGTCTGTGTATTTATTATGTTTATGCTTTTGCACTTTCTTTTCTCTCGAGGCATCAACTACACATCTGACACGGGTAAATATCTTTTTTTACAGTCTATTGTATATAAAGAGTTCAGTCCGCCTATGGCCTTAACATTGGTCCCGCTTCGGATGCCACGATGCCATCAAGCGGTGTCTCTGGTCGTAATCAGTCCTTCACTGACCAATCAGCGTCCATTAGCAAAATGCTAGCGTGTTATGGGCAACAACAACTCAACCTGTAAGAAATCGAAAGGACATAAGCACTCGTTCATTCAACTTTCGACCTATAACCCATGTTGAACTTGCAGAACGTACATTCAAATCTGAGATTTCTCAATGACAATCGGGTAAAAGAGACAAATTTAGCCGTCTAGCCCCATTGACTCCCATTCATTTTGCACTCGGACGATCGCCCCCAGTGGAATTCTGGTGGAACTACAACCAAAATTCGGTACAATAGGACTTAATAGGGAGTGGCCAGGCTTTCCGTAGACGGGCTTTGGTTTAATGTTAAGGCCAATTTATACTTCTGCGTCGAGTGTACGCCGTACTGTACGGCGTAGGCTACGCACGTAGGCAACGCCGTCATGAGCATTTATACTTCTGCGTTTAGGTCTGCGTTGCTCTGCAGTACAGCGCCGAAACGCTAGTTGGCGGCGGAGGGTTTTAATGTTCCACTGTGTTTAGATTCCTCGCGGCAAGAAGAAGAAGATTCCTCGCGGCTGTTTTGAGTTTAGGTTACTACAAGCAATGGCGACTGAAAGAGAGCAGATCATCTTGGAGTTGGAGCTTATCGAGGTGGAAAAGGTAAATTTTTAGTTTTTTTAACAGTTTCGCTGTACTTAGAATTTAAAAATGGCGGGCGGTGCAGAAGAACACGCCGGAAATGCATAGGAGGAAACGCGATGCTACCAAGCCGACCAATCACAGATCTTGCGGTCCGCGTCGTACATTTTTGTACATTTTTGAGGAGGTGCGCGTCAGGTTACGGCGAAGGGTACGGCGTATGGTACGCGTCTGTGCGTATGCTACGCCGTAACTACTGCGCGCACCCGACGCAGAAGTATAAATTGGCCTTAAGTGCGGCCCGTTGTTGCGTGTGCCGCGTTTTTATTTTTTTATCCCTTATGGGTTACCATAGATAGTCTCGTGACAGCTTACGGTGGGTTTGTTGTCAATAGTTGTCATAGACAACCGCGAAGTACAAACATACTGCGCCTGGAAAAAATGAGCGCGTCGCTTCAATTATGAGCGGGCTTGCCGCGTGCCTACATTTGAAATAACGAACTTGAGCGCACAAAATATGTGAGCGCGATATGTGAACGGCCCCTTGGCGAGCTACCACCAATCAGGCCTCGAGCTACTGTTAGCTCACGAGCGACGTGTTGGAGACCCCTGCTCTAAAACAATGTGAGAATAGTCATTTTGAGCTTGTAATATGTGTCCAACAGGTTGATAAGAAGGTTTGCTTTGATTTGTGCAAAGTCAGTAATTTGCCTGAGACACTATACATGTGTAGAAAGAATTCAATAAGACGGGCAGACATGACTGCAAATATTTGTATTTCAAAAGCAATAATTGTTTTTCTATAACAATTTCTATAACAAAGTATAATAAAAGGAAATGTGCCTTCCAAAAAAACATTCAATATCATATTGAAAATAAAAAGGACATGAGGAAATATAAGTACCACAAATATGTGTTATAAGGAAAAGATAAAGAAAGTTTGTAAAATGAACTTCAACTGTCAGAAGGAAAGCTAATGAAGAACCAATCATGTACAGAAAGGAATGCTCAAATTCAGAGGAACAGATCAGAAGAAACGTTAATAATAAAGATTGAGAAGATTGGATCAGTTGTGCTCCTTTTTTTGGAATACTTGAATACTATTTTTTTGTGGAATACTTGATGCGGCCCAGCCTGACCCCGACTCTACCTCCAGCGGCCCCCAGTTAAGTTGAGTTTGAGACCCCTGCCATAGACTGTAAAAAAAAGATGGACGACGTGTCTTCACTTCCTTCCACTATAGAAAAATGAAGCCAAAAAATCCCAGAAATAACTGATGACATCTTGCGCCAATTACAGTTGTAATCAAAATGATTCAAATCCCATTGAAAATCAGGTTTATTGACCAAATTGAGAGACTTTCGGCTGTTTGCAATGAACAAATCAAACAAAAGTAATTGAAATAGCTCAACAAGGGGTTTCCCCAAATTCAACTGAAAATGCAACTTTTAATGACTTCTGCAGTCTCAAAATGATTCACCCCTTTATTGGTAAGCATCTTTAATACTTAGTAGAACACCCTTATGCTATGCATTCTTTTGACTTAGCCATATTTCTAACATGTAGTCAAACGTGACACTCAACAAACCTAGCCAGTTCAGATGTTTCATGTGTTCTAGCTCTAGCACACCTGGTGCTACTAATGAAGCCCTTGATTAGCTCCATCAGGTGTGCTTGAGACAACACCTGTTTTGCAGATGTGTGCTGTTTTGAGGGATTCTATTCAGGGGGTGGAATAATTTTGAGACTGTGGAAGTTTATGACCTATTCTAGGCCTGTTGCATGAAGCTAGTTGAACAAAGTCTGAGTTTCAGATGAGGTTTAGATCAGGTTCGGCGGGCTCACAAAGCTCGGTATTTAAATGTTCTCTGTCAACTCAGGGTTTGATCCAGAGTTTGTGATTAACTCTGAAGCACGTGCACCTGAAAGTGTGTCGTGTGCAGCGAACAGCCTTTCCATCACACGGGACATGGAGAGCATTGATTCACTTCTCGCGAGAAAGTAGCACAATTAACTTTTCTGTTGAAGATTAAGGCCCTGTCCCAAATGGCACCCTAAACACTCAAGGTCTTCCTAAGAGTCCGCACTTTTGTGATGTAATGCCGCTTTGGCTGTCGGGAAAAAGTCTGCTGCGGCACTCACAGGCTCTGCAAAAGTGTGCATGGAGGGCGCATATCGACCTCAAAGGGGGGCGCTCGCGAAGACCCTTCTGAAACCTAAAATGACAAATGGGAATGACATCCTAATGACATCCTAAAATCTATACTTCACCTCTCCCTCTTCTATCTGTGTGGCTGCATCGCGTCCGGTTTTGGCTGGGACGAAGAGGGGAGTGGCTGGTTTGTCCAGGAACATGTCTGTTTGGCATTCCACGCTGACGTCCTCTACACGATCGCTCAGCTCTTCCAGATACATCTCTAAAAAAACACATCAGTGAGAGATTTCATCATCATTTCTGGGCTTACATGTATGTGAAGATGCATTTCCATTCTGAGATTTACACTTGTAACACAATGAAAGTAAGCATATGTTATTTTAGGGTAGCTTTTTGTCAGATTGTATTAATAGACAAAGTAGTAGGGGAAAAAAGATGGGAACATGGGCTGGGACAGACTCCAACACTGGTTTCTCATGAGCACCAGAGCTCAACATTGGGCTCCGACATTAAGCACCTGATAGTTTATTGTGCAAAATCATTCACTACCTGTCTGCAAATCTATGTTCTTTCTGCCCTCTAGTGGTTCTGGTGTTTTGGGGCCAAACTGCTCCTTCATCCGTTTTCTGGACATCGCTCTTCTTCTGACCTCCTGCTGTCTCAGGAACTCCACTGGATCGGGCTGAGATGTCTGATAAACACATCTATATTCTTTTATATTCTATTCAATTT
Source organism: Rhinichthys klamathensis goyatoka (assembly GCF_029890125.1). Taxonomy (NCBI): domain Eukaryota; kingdom Metazoa; phylum Chordata; class Actinopteri; order Cypriniformes; family Leuciscidae; genus Rhinichthys; species Rhinichthys klamathensis. The sequence goes on from NW_026606722.1 coordinate 2,532,174, forward strand.
CATTCATCAATTGTGCTCTTATCACAGTAGCATACAAAACACATGGTTCTATGGTTCATAAAACTAATGAGCTTTTTGGGCTGTTTTGTACTCTGGTATTTTCACATTATGCTGTCAGACTACACAAATACAAATAAACTGTATCTGCTTCTTATAAGAAAGATTTCTAACCTCTGTGCATTAATACTCACAATGGGTAGGATATGTTGAGCATATGTATTTCCTCTGACAACACGTCGGTCATACATGATGTTTCCATAACTGCTCTCTTCTTCATTTCTGCATTATACAGTAAAGAAAAAATATATATGTTCGAATTTTGCATGTTTTTATCCATTTGAGAAATAATTTTCTTTTTTATTTATTTCTTTGCAAAAATGTGCAAACCATCATATGTGAATTAACAATATTAATATGAATATTTTAGCCAGGTCCCCAAACCTTTGATATTTGGTAATGTAACTTTCGCCAATAACAAAAAGCTTAACGTTACCCTGGTAGCAGCTAACGTTAATCATAGTTTTCTAGTATTATAAATATTAGTACAGTTAGTATTACAGTTGGTATTATTATTAGTACAGTTTTTGTTACTTAAAACTGGTTTCAGATAATACATTCTTTAAGAGAGAGAGAGAGAGAGAGAGAGAGAGAGAGAGAGAGAGAGAGAGAGAGAGAGAGAGAGAGAGAGAGAGAGAGAGAGAGAGAGAGATCACATAAAACAAAATGACAGGAAAAAAGCTTTGCTTAGGCTAAACCTGATGTTCACAGGAGGACCCACATTTGGGGGAAAAAAGATAATTCCTCAGATATAGCGTCAAAACATCTAGGAACATCTTAAATATATCAGTCTATCAATGACATTTAGACTGTTAAATGGTCAGAATATGTGAAGTGAGATTTCTCTGTGTGTGTGTGTGTGTGGGTGTGTGTGTGTGTGTGTGACTCACAGCAGCGGATCGGCTCTGTATTTGGGGCGGTTGGGAACCGCACGCGGACGGCTGGAAAACGTGTAAACTCCGCTCTGCGTCTCGTGTTGTGCCTGTAAATTAGCTGCCATTTTTCCTTTTAATTGTGATATCAAAAGTGTGTCTGGAAGCTGAAATCATTAACTTTTAGTTGTGGAGAGGTGGACTAGCATCTGTTGCTGCCACAGTTGTTGTAACGGTTACCATGGCAACTGAATCCAACAACAGCGGTGCGCTTTGTTTACTTCCGGCTCGGTTAATTTTTTTTATTATTATTTTTATTCCGTACGAAATAATATTATTGCAATATCAATGACAGTATCATACATGTTTAAGCAAATTGCAAGTAACAGGACACATCAAGTCAAGTCACATTTATTTAGGCCTATAGCGCACTGGACTCTTCTTTATTGACATAAATAGCCTAACTGAAACTGTATCCTTGTGTTGTTGTCTTTATATCACTTCAGTATAATGAAATAAGCACATCAATTTTTTTTTTTTTTTTACTGATCACTAAAGAATTACAAAGAAGTTGTGTGCGAGTTTGGTAGGCCTACCATTATTTCCATTAAAGGTGTGTGTGTGTGTGTGTGTGTGTGTGTGTTTCTAATGTTTCCTGCCATATGTGTATAAATAAAATAAATACATAAAAAACAATAAATGCTTATCAAACTACAAGTGTAATAATTTATAATCTTTGCGGCTTTGCCAGAGGGGGAACAAAAATCAAAATAACCGTTTCAGATCTATAATAATTATTCAGATCTATGTGTACAACGTGATAATAACCAGTAGGGGGAGACTGCATGATTTTGCTGCTGAGAACAAAACTGAACAGATGAAGCAGCAGCACTCAAGCTGACCTGGGGCCGTATGTATAAAGCCACTCAGAGTAAAAATGTTAGTCAGTTATTAATATTTCATTGGTCCTCTCTTGTTTTTCCATGTGTTCATAATTTCTTTGCATGACAGCCTGGCCAAAAATTATGTCTGTACAATTTGGCATGTTTCCTTGAGTTATCACAAATAAAACAATTGACTCCAAGCACAACTACACATATGCTTACAAAATCGTTAACACATTTTGAATAGGCTATGTGAATAAAGGGTGAAGATGTCGATTTTCCAATTCCGGACATCACTTTTGGCCACTATATGGCAGTTCTACCAGAAAGACTCAAGAGGCAAAATGATGTAACAAAGCATTAATGTATTAACAGCCCAGCAAGCAATTGTGTTATAAAGTTCTTTGGGATAGCCAAACCCCGTCTGTAGTTCGCAATCCGAGGGTAACGGAATCTGCATTTCCTGCCTGAAGACGAAGGCAGGGGCGCAGCCGAACCCCCGGGAGGTATGGGAAGGGGCCATGGTGGCGGCGGGGAGGATGGAGGGGAATGTTGGCGTCAGCATCTGCGAACTCAGACATGTGTAAGTACCGATCTTTTATACTACGAGTATTAGAACACGATTGGTTAGATAAGAAGGCAATAAGTGACGTAACAATTGAGTCTTCCTGGCAGAAATTACGCTAAAGCTTTCATTTCATTGACTTTCCAACTAATCTTCAAACCATGCAGCAAAATCAAGCCTCTTTTATGAGAATTCCGGCTTCCCTGTCTCATGGAACTCATGTTTGCATCATTGCTCTTACTATAAATGAGGAGACATATATCAATAGAAAATGATTCAACAGCATATAATTTGTAGTAATTTTGCACAAAGCAAAGCAAATTTTTTAAAAACATTTAAGTATTAAAGTTTCAGTGTCTTAAATTAAATTATTTTATTATAATTACATACTGCACTCATTATTATGCAATCATGGAAAAAAATTTTACAGTGTTTTTTTATAGATAAAATAGACTCAAATTAACATTTTTTTTTTTTTTGGGAGGGGTACTTTTGGGTACGTTGCCATATGGCAACATTGTGCGACAATGAAACAGCCTGATGCGTTTTCTCCCAAAATGACATGAAATTCATAGATGATTACAGACCTGTCTTTTAGAAATGAAATTGTTTTTATTATTTAAAATGTTTTCAAGAGCTTTGTGTACAAAATATGAAACTAATTTTCAAAGTATTATTTCAACAACATTTACAAAACATCTGACGGAAACTCATAAGAACTGTTCAAGTGAAACTACTCAATGTGAAACGATTATTTCAACAACATTTACAAAACATCTGACACAAACTCATAAGAACTGTTCAAGTGAAACTACTCGATGTGAAACGCCTTAAAGCAGTTGTTCTCTCCGTTAAAGGTGGGGTATGTGATTTTTTTTTTTGACCATTTTTTCAAAATCACTTGAAATCCTATTCCTAACCCACTTACAGCCACTGAGTTAGAAACACTGACATGAAAATTAAAAAATTTAATCATCTGTGGAACGGGCAGGACTCGAAAAACTCCAGCCAATCATTTCCAAGACCACCTAGAATCATTGGACAGTAAGTGCGTCAATCAAACGGTCGTACCATACCCCCCTCCCCCCATGCCCCTCTTCGAATGGGTGGAGTGGGTGGAGTCAGGGCCAGCGTTGGAGGAAAGAAGGTAGGACCTTTTGAGTTGTGTATTTTCAAAATCTGCCGGCCGTTTTGCAAATCACATACCCCACCTTTAAGGCAGAGGTGCACCTTGCACTTAGAGCAAACAACTCTGACGATGCCCTTGCAGCCAGGATTCTTGCACCTTCCTTTTGGTGCACCCATCTCTGGCCAGTGATCAAAGCGGTCAAGACGGATATACCATCCAACTATATCAGTGCATCCATACATTGTCATTCATACAAAGCTACTCTGCATTAGCATGGGCAAAATATTGTTCCATTACCGCACAATGTTGCCATATGGCAACATACCTATTTTATTAAATAAAAAGGTAATATAAGTATCAAAACAATGTGACAATGATTGAAAAAAGATTAGAACTTATCCCAGATGCTTGATGTATTTTCTTATTCCGAAGAAATATGAAAAAAATGAGGAAAATCTTCACATATACACAAGCACTTTTTCAGCAGCTGGAGTCATCAAAAGTGTGTGAAAAGAATGACGTTGCAAGGGTGTGTGTAGTGTCGTGATGTCATCAAAGCATATCATTGGTTACCACCAGGTTCTGTTATGAATTTAAGATCAATCAGAGCTCATGTTTATTTTCAAATTTCAAGAAATGTTCAAAGAAAGGGTATGTTGCCATATGGCAACACTGTGCAGTAGAGGGTTAAATGATAGGTGTCATGCCTGCTGTGACCTCGTCCTTGCAGGCTCACTATTGGCTGATTTAGTGGTTGAGGGCGGCCATTTTGCCAATTCAGTCAGCACTTAAGAATAAGCCTTGGACTTTGCTGAAAGTTGCTTTTAGCTTCTTTTTTAAAGTCTTCTACTCTTAGAAAAGTCCTACTTTTTACTAAGAATTGTTTTACACTTAAAGGCTGGAATAGACTACACGACGTTTAAAATCAGAGCAGATTTTTGAACTGCAGGCTTCATACACAAGTGGTTAGAGAGAAAAGCTGGGCATCATACACTACAGGACTGAGGATAATACACTACAATACACTGAACAGAAACACGTGACACATTCACAAAACAAAACAAGGCTAAAAGTAGCTCCTAACTTTCCAATTTAGGTGTCAGTCCTAATTTTAGGACTCCTAATTTTCTTGCTCCATAGTATTTCACAAAGCATTTTATTGCTAAAACTATAAATCTGTGAAACGTTAGTAGTCAAGAGGATATAATATATACCCCAAAATGGCTGTATAAAAAAAAAAAAAATCCCTTGGGTGCTGAGCCTTTATTTCTTCAGAAATTCAATAAATACTTTGATTTATAGATTTTAATTTGCAATGACATAACATAAAGGTTATTTATGTATTGAATGATGGAGAATAAAACATTGCAGTCAAGTTGAAAATAATGTCCCATCATCTGGGCTGATATAGCCTCGTGTGCAGCTCGGGTGAGTTACAGCTCCTGGACCTTTCCCGATCCCACTTCACTTCCTGTCTACTCGCTGTTCTATCATAATAAAAAGAAGAAAAGAAACCGGCAAAAATAAATCTTAAATAAATAGGCCTACATAAATAAGAAAATAATGTCTGATTACCTGTGGCAGTTGTTTCATGAATTCACACGTACAAATGATCGGATAGGGTAAAAGGGTAAAATAAGCCTATTTGCAGTGCTGGGATTGAGTACTTCCCCATAGAGGACTGAGGAGTCGGGCTGGCGGAGGGATGGGATGCTGAAAACTGTCGAGGTACTGTGAGTCGGCTGTGTGTATATATGCCTCCTCTCGAGCTGATTGGATTGATAATTCGCCTTTGGCTAAGCCACACCCTAGAATGTAGATTGACCAATCACAGCGCAGCCAAGAACGAGCTCCCACAGAGGTCCGACACTTTTTCACAGCGCTCCATTGACTTTAACACAGCCGTCTCATATTTTTGGTCTCGGCAGGCTATTACCGTCGTAGTTTTATCAAAAATATGGTTAAACGTTGTGCCTGGGGCATTTGTAACACAGATACGCGTTTCCCAGAGAGGTTGGAGGGGGGTGTGCGTTTTTTTCCCTTCCCAAAACCGAAGTCAAATCCTGACAACTAAAAGTGTCGTCTAGCACACGCTGCTAATAAATACAACGTTATACTCGCGTAGTCCGTTTGCTTTGTAATAACGATTATAGAAGTGAATAGAGACCTACCCAGCTTTGCATGAACAGTGTTGCTCCTTGATATTGTTAGTCCCAGCCTCCGTCTCGATTAGTACGATATGCGGTGGTTCATTTTTTGACTGTGACCGGTATGCATTGCCTCTATTTTGGATGCCTTGTTGTTCCTTGCGTTTCACCTGTATGTCATGAACGTATGCCTTCAAACGTATATCGCAGCCCCTTTTGACTACTTCTATCGGACACTTTATTTGCTGCTTTATAAAAGTTTGATAAAATTTCAGCAGGAAGAGCTGTCACAGCATAAGCCATGTTGATACCAGAGCCCAGATGAAGTTTGTTTGTCGGACGTAGCAACAGTAACTAAGGGGGGCGGGGCCTAGCCAAAGGCGAATTTGAACATACTCCTGCACCTTGTTTATAAGACACATTTTGTCGCTTGAATTCTGCAATCTCTCGAGATGCAGACATGTAAGAGAATGACAATTAGCTGAACATATACTTGTTTAATTAGTGACACTTAGCCTACCCAGGGCCGGATTAACCATTAGGGCAACTGGGCACTTGCCCAGGGGCCCACGACATCTAAGGGGCCCTGGGCACCAGGGGCGGAGTGGCAATCGGGAGAGTCGGGAGTTTCCCCGGTGGGCCGGTAGTGTTTCGAGGCCGCGAGGGCCGGTCTGATAAAATGTATTCATTGCAAGTTCGCCATGCGCACTTGTGGCCATTGGCCAAAGCGAGGGGAAGAAAAAAATATTTTAGATAACGGAGCGTATATTTGCACTAAGTGCCTGTCTTTGTAGCAAAAAGACGCCCGTCACGTATTAGCTACAGTGGCGTAGGTCGTAACGCGTGAATTGCTTGAATGCAGCTTTTGATGCGCTCGACCCGAGTTCGAACCCGCCTTTTGCCGAACTCTCTCTTCTCCCTTTTCCCAACACATATGAGATGTAAAATGTATAACCTAACATAAAGGTCTCTAGCGTTATATTTGGCCAACGAACTAAAATCGAAACCATGATATGGTGTTGTGCCTTTATAAAACAGCACAAGACTTTAAGAATAGGCATGTGTGTGCTGGGTGATTTAAAGAAAAGTGCGCTCTTTGCTCACGCGATCAGCATGGTTATCTGGTGTTTTCTCCTAAATAAAAGCTCAAAGGTTTATTTCTTGCAAGTGAAGAAATTAGGACAAACGTATTTAAATTTTCCTGTATTATAGTGTAATGTAGACTAAAATATACTTTTGAAATATTCATTTTCATTTATAGTACATTTATAGGCTATATTATGGATTTTACGTCATAGGAATAATTATATAAATCATTATTACATTATTATAATAATTGTTTGGCATCCTAAAACACCATTGATAATGTAATGTAGACTGAGACTCTCATAACTAAAAAGATGTTTGAGCCCTGGTACAAGTCAATGCTTTTTCTTTGTTCAACGAACAGTTCATGGGTTGAAGCTCTTAATTTTGACCTCTCAAAGAGCACCAGATTGATGCATTTAACCTTAAAATGTACAAAATTTTCTTGCAGGGGAGCATGCCCCCGAACCCCCCCTAGAGGCACAGAGGTCCACCCAACATAGCTTTACAAAATCCTATGGGAAAGAACAACCATTTATGAACTTTAATCCAGCATAGCAACAAAGTTCCTTTTAAGTCAGTAAAACTGTAAATGCCATATTAAAATGTCCTTGGACAAAATATACATTTGGCCCTAAGGGGGGGGGGGGGGGGGGGGCTACAAGACATTGTGCCCAGGGGCCTCTGAACTCTTAATCCGGCCCTGAGCCTACCTTTTAATTTTTTTACTTGAATATGGCAACATTTTTATTTTAAAACTTTTATTTGATTATCGCAACATGGTACCTCGTTCTACAGTATTTCTATGAAAGACCCCTCCCCCATCAGCCAATCACTGTGGTCATGTTAGTAAGCGGCTCTGGTAAGCGTGTTGACATCATCCATAGCAACGAGGTCAACCCTGTCGCCCTTTATCTTAGCTTCAGACTTATCTCTATTCCTAAAAGTAAAAGTTGGTCTCGGCAGCTTTGTGAGTAGGTTTAAAGAGGAAACTCTTAACTAAGAACTTTTACTGCTATTTAGGAGAACTTTTAGTGATGAGGTCAAATGTTTTGTGAATATCAATCGTGAACATAATCAGTGAATGCATGCACTACACAGAATATATGTAGATCTACTCGATGTTGGCAAAAACTATTGTCTTTTTTGATGTTGTTCAGTTTGTCCCATCCACCATGTTTAGATAAGGAGTTCACACTGTGATTTCTGGGATACTTTCACTTACTTTGGGCATGCCTGACACATTAAAAATTTCCCCCCAGTATCATCTTTTCAAAATATATAAAAAAAGTTTTGTGGTAATTAAACTCACTTTGTTTAGCATTATTTGTATACTTCCACAATCACTGACCTTTTTCTTTTCTTGCAGTAATTGTTTTTGAATTCAGAAATTGAAATTTGTGACTCAAGGAAGTGGTTTTGGTTCTTAGTGTGAAAAAACAAGAGTGATGTTAACAGAAGTCACCTTGTCACCGCAAATGTACAACAATTAGCTCTCATTGTAAACAACACCACGGTCATGATTAAACCATGCCAAACATATAAGTCACTGCATTACAGTGTGCATTCATCTTTTGCATTTCTCCATGGATGTATAATTTAATAACTGATTTTCATAATTACAAAAAAAAAGGGGACTGATTGCCATGCTTTTTATGCATGTGAACTTTGTGTATATTTGTGTAAATACTCAAATGCTCTGTTCATTTCAACAAATGCATTTCTAACATTATTAAATATCACAAAGCACTTTGGTTTCAGCGAGCATGCAAGACCTTGGGAGAAACCAAGGTAAAAATAGAGAAGCAGTACATATTGCTCCGAACAGTGTTGGGGTAACACATTGCAAGTAACGCGAGTTATGTAATATGATTAGTTTTTTTCAAGTAACAAAAGTAACACATCACTTTTAAATTCTACAACAAAATACCAGGGGCTGTATGCACAAAACATTTGATCTCACCACTAAAGGTTCTCCTAGAAGTAAGAGTGGGGGAGGGGTCTCTGTCAGTTATTTAATCATAGAAATACTATAGAACGAGGTATCATGTCGCCTTAATCAAATAAAGATTTCAAAATAAATATGTTGCCATATTTCTTTCTTTTTTTTGTGTGTAAACATGATGGTTATTGTAGTTCTATAGTAATTGTGAGCAGGCATTTACTCATCTCACTTGCACAAAAAAGATAGAAAGAGTAAAAATCACTACTTAAAATGTTAAACAACAAATATACTTTGTGTATTTAATCTCACTTCATTAACCAATGTCTTTGCTGCTGACCTTCAATGATCCAATTCAACCATACCAATAAGCATAAACGACTTTATTTAAACATCACATTTGTGTTCTTTCTTTTTTATATATAATGCTGAAGTAAGAGTGTTAAACTTTCTTCTCCTGCATCCTATTCTTCTGCAGTCCAGAATAGGCCAAAGGTTTGTTTGAGCTATGTGCTCTACTGTATAGGCGTGAATTGCATTTCCGTTCTTTTCAGTTTTGGTGTGAAAGGGCCTTTACATTTGCTAAAAATAACTCTTCAAGCACAAGCAAGCCAAGCCTAGGTGAGAAAAAATAAGGCTAATGTAATGTAATGCAATTACTTTTTTAGGGAGTAACACAATATTGTAACACATTTAACTTTCCCCAACACTGGATCTGAATATGTGAAAGAATACTATCAGACATTGAAAAATGCATTATGTTAAAGAACCCCTGAAATAAAATATTTAGCTTTTTTTAGCTTCTAGTATGAATATGTTAGCCTTAAGGTTAGGAATAAGCTGTTTTGTTCCAAAACAATGAAAAAATTTGCATTTAGGAGATATAAGCATTCAAAACTTACAGTCTCTCACTTCCGCTAAAATGGATCACGGATTTTTATGACATCACTGCGGACTTCAGCTTCTCATCACATCTTCTCCAATCAAATGCTCTCTAAAATTTAAAGCTCCGCCCCCTATGCTATAAATACCACCTGGCCACAGCGACCGTTGACACGTCAGGGAGCAATATGGGTTGGAAATGTGTGTTTCAAATATGGATCAAATATACTATATGGATAGTTCACCCAAAAAAAATTCTGTGGAGCACAAAAGTAGACATGCATAAAGCTTTATATTAGTTAATAGTGAGCCAAATCCCCCAAAAATACCAATAATCATTGTAAAAATGCCATATGTATTTTGTGCCATGAATGCCATAATTTGTATTTTCCATATATTTTCCCTTTATTTAGTGAAACTGAGCAATCATGGGTAACCGCAGCTTGATTCCCAGCAAACACATTTCTACAATGGCAACGTCGCTGTCTACGTGCTCGCAACATTGTAACAATGCCATTCACAGCGACATTCAGCAACCGCGAGACGACGTCCTGACAATTAATTTTTTTTATACTAGATATATTTTTATTTCTTTTCTTTCTTTTTCCTCTTCAGAACATGATCATTAGTAACAGAACATATTTTAACAAGAAGATAATAAGAACAAAATCTCAGCATGTTCAAAAGAAAAGATAAAATATAGAAAAAAAATATAGATATATAGCATTTAGCATGTTATGTTTTGTGGTTAATTTTTAATTAGTCAGACCTACAAGTGTACACTTTGAAGAGTAAAAATGACATAAGGTTAGCTAACTAAATTTTATTAAAACTGCATATGGTAATCAAATTGCACTTCCAAAAGTCATACATTTGTGAAAAAAAAAAAAACCTAAATATACGAATAAAAAAAATTATTTTAAGTATAATGAATAAAACATAAAAAGCAAAGGCAGATCAGAACATTTAATGAACAAAACCGGGTTCTGTACATGGCAGACAGGGAAGCGTATAGTCGAAAGCCGGCCGATAAAGGTCAGTAACCGGAAACAGTCCAGGAAACTTTTCCAGAGGAGTGATGCAAGCCCAGAAATAGGCAGGCATAAGTCCGAAACCAGGCAGACAATCCAGGACCAGAGAGGGTGGCACTGCAGGCACAGGTAAACTTGGCAGAGAACAAAGCAAATCGGAGCTTCACATGACAGGACTATACAGCGGGTGACGTTAACCCCCTGGGGTCGGCTATCGCGCCGGCGCGATTGTCTCGCTTTTTTTCTTATCAGTGTAAAAGAGACTCAAAATACTCGGTTAATTTTGATCTTACATATAAGTGTTGTACATCATTAGATCCTGTTAAGTTTCTATTTTTTTTGTGGATACTCACAATAAAAACAAAGTGTTGTGCTTTTCACCAAATAAAGAAAAACAAACATGATGCGAGTTCTGCGTTCTCTCTGTCAGTGAAGTCCATTCTGAAACGCGTCCTAAGATTAACTGTAACTCCGCGATTACTTGTCACACAGGCACGAGAGGTTTTTCTTTATGAAGCTTAAATTCTCTTCTTTTAAATGAAGTAATTTATATAAAAAACAAATATTCTCAGTTTATGCAATCTGTATGAAAAGAGAGTGCTGTCAGTATTTTTTTCCCCAGCTCATTACACTTCATTACGCGTTAATCTGACACGCCCACGGAGGACGCACGCTATTCAAACGCAAATGTCGAGGCAAGCCATGACAATGCCCACATCAGCCGTTCCACCGCGGCGGTAAAATGTGTGGTGTATTTGCTGCCTTTTACCGCTAAGAGGCGCTACAATCATAGACTCTGAAAAGTGTTCGTTTATTCCGGTTTATTCTCTCTAATGCGTAATCTGCTGCCGCACCGCGCTGATTCAGAGCGATTGAAAGCTGGTAGCAGAAGAATTCAACAAGTGAAATGTAGTTAAAATAATTCATAATCACAATACTGAAATTAGGCTACTGAAATGTAATTGAATAAATAATGAAAACATTTCAACATAAAACATTGCAATAAAAACATTTAGGCTACATGAATGAGGCTTTACAACTTTTTCAGCGTACAGACGGTAGATCAGTGATCAACGCAACGACACGAGCTTCGAGGAGCTTCATTTGACCCAGATCGAATCTCAATGTAGCATACATGATGTTAACCGATGTTGGCCTACAGCGTTTATATTTTACCACCTTGATGCTTAAATAGGTAACTGTTTATAACTGTTTACTTATTTAAAGTCAAGAGTTTTGTTTAATTATCATTACAACATAAATTTGCTACATTCCTCCTGTAGAACCGCAGCCGCCGCACACACGACAAAAACTGATGAAGGAAGATTGTCAGCCGATTGCATCAGAAAATGAAAAAGAAGAAGCTCGTCTTTAGTCTGCTAAATTATTGTGTAATGTAAAAGAACACAAAAATTACTTATGTTTGAAACCAAGTTCGAACATTTCAAGGTTTAAATAAAGTGTCGGGACAGTTTTTTTTTATTTAAAACAGGGTTGCATCGGTTTAGAGTTTATTTCTTTTGCGATGCAAAATAAGAAACACTAGGCTAATCTTATTCTTACGACATTTTAAATTCGTATTGCCAAAGAAATTACAGCTAAATTAAACAATTAAAACAGTACAAAACGAAAATTGTCCAAAGAAACATATTTAAATTAAAAACATGCGTTTCTCTTTGCCTCTCTCGCGCTGGATCTCTTTTTAACAAGTTTATTTAGTCTCCCTCGCTCTGATAATACTACTGTATATGTCGCTGCGTGTCAGCCATACAAATCACGAAAAAATTATTTAGCCTTTAATTGTTGCTTCAAAGACACAGCATGCCTTGTTGAATTCACCGTACAATAACTTCAATTGAAATTTTGTGTGAAAAAAAAAACTTTAAATAGGCTACAATAAATAAACTACAATATTTATAATTTAATAAAATATGGGGCCTACATTTGGACACAGATTTATCCTTACAATAATTTTGCCTGCTCATCAGGCTGGCTATCCGACACTCTCCATATGAAAGAGGAACATTAACACCTTTGTCCAGCAACTGTCCCTCCAACCCCCCACAGGCTATCGGAGTCTGAGGCTGACTTAACACAAAGAGAAGTCGCAATTCACACTTAAATCGCTATTCTAGACAGTGTTGATAATGAAGGAATTAAATGGAATTACATGTAGCCTAGTGATATTTCTGTCATAAAAGTTTATTACTAAATATTTCATTATTTCAATAATTGATGAAATAAAACTGGTTTGGGGCAGCTTTTTCCAAGCAAAACTAAATATAATCTGAAAAAACGCTTGTTAATTTGTTGTCATGAACAAAATGTTCAACTCAATATTAAAGTCTACAGGGATCTTTGGATCCTTACAACCAGGCATGCAATTTGTGAATTAAGTTTTTATTTGATTTTGTATTATTCAAATAAATATCGAAACACGGTGCTTCGTGGTAATGCTGCTAAATTAAATAACATTTATAGAACAATTATGAACTTAAATGAAACATTATCGCAACATTTCGACAAATACATTATTTGATCTGTTTTTACATTTTAATTCAGGGCGATTTAGCCTACATTTAATTAGAGCGAGATTTTCACCCTTGTCTTGTCATTTTCTCATTGGGAAGCGCTTACATTACATGTTTGAGTAGATCCTCTGTTCCTCTAGTTTTCATATGGATTAGCCTATAATCAGATAACATTTATTAGCCTAAATATTTAGACATTTAAAGGCTTTAGACATAGCCGATTTCTTATCGTGACTGAGCTGAAGTGGCTTTCGGTTCATTTTTGTGACGCACAGTTCCCGAAGACAGAGACGACAGATAGCCTATACTGTTTTTGTCGTTAGCCTAATATGAATACAAGTTTACAGTTTTGAACGATGTAAGCTACTCTACTCTTATCTGTATGACCAAAAAATTACGGAGTCGCCTATTAAGTTATTTTAGCTGTAATAATGAGAAAAATAAATTAATCTAAATGAACGCGCCGCCGTGTTTGTCGAACACTAACTCACCATGCCAGAATAAAACCCGACTTTAGAAAAATGCATAGGGCCACTCGGCGTGGGGTGCCAAAACACTTAATTATAAACTTCAATATTTAATTCAAAATAATCTCAACACGCTTTGTGAAATTTGAAAAGCCGTGCATGCATTAAGGCCACTGAAACTAATGAACAACTGAAACGCTGGTTTTGATTTTATTGTTTGTCGTTTAAACGTGCCTGTTGCATATCTCTATTTTATATATTTGATATTGGTGAAGTAGCCTATAGCATTGATTAGCTGTGGAGGGAGGGGTGTGGGGATTAAAATAATTCAGCAGAAGCAGGGATGTTTAGACCAGAAGGAAATCACAATCCCCCCTGGCAAATCACACTTTACTTAAAACCATGTTTTTAAAAACTCTAGGTTGTAGGGAACAGACCTCTCTGCCATGCGCGCGCACGGTTTGGAGCACAATATCTGTCTCGCATGCACGCTCGCTCTAGATAGATTACGGGATATTTTAACTAATTTGCGGTATAATAACTAGTCGATCACGAGTGGCTCAACAGGTATCTATAGATATCCTTCAGGAATTTGACCGACCGGGTTGACACTTCAGCGTGAGAAATCGGGGGTGTGGCATGAGAGCCTGGAATAAAAAAAATAATATATATAGCCTATATATATAGGCTATATATAATTTATTTTTTTACAGAACTGCTTTTGAAATTACGATTGGTAGCCTATTATTATACAGATGCAAAGTCGTTCTGTTGGATACTATTTTGTTTTTTTTGTATTTTTACTTAGTGTAAAATGGAAATGCATGATAATTGTATTTTATAAATATAAGCAAAAAAAAAAAACTGTATGGTGTAACAGAGTTTTAGAGCTAGACAAATCTCTTTGCAATAATAAATATAAAATTTACAGCAGACCATGTTTGTGCGGGATTTGAACCTGTGTCATCTTGATGATGAACTGTAAGTTCTACCGCTCAGCTATGAATTTTCTCACTGAGAAATATCCAAACGTCTGATTCTGACATGAGCGAGAAAACGTTTTGTCTTTAGCCTGTGAGAGTGTAGGCCTACTTTAGCCTTTTAAAGTTTTAAAAGATTATATCTTATCTGTATGACCAACAATTTGTTGTAGGCTTATTTGGAAATTACCATAACTTGTAGTATTTCATCCTTAGGCTACTGTTAACTAGCATTAGCAGACATGAGAAAATCTAGCAAAGAAATGAATGAGACTAAATAGCAGACAAATCAAAGGAAAAAATAAACAGGTGTGCCAGCGGAAAACACACAAAAAGGAAAACACTTTTCCTAATGGTAAGGATATCAGCATACTAAAAGAAATATAGCTAACATTAGCATACCCTGTATTGTAATTTACACAAGATCGCAAACTCCATGAGCTAACGTTATTCTGTCCCTTCAGTTAGACAGAACAAATAAATGACACATTAGACAAGGAAGTTGTAGGTTGTGTTTGAATAATTGCGTATCTTATTGAGCTGAGGTAAATTAAACGCAATACACACGTATCCTTGCGCGGTGAAGAACGAGACGGCCCAACGGGCGGCTGATTCGCGCTTCAGGGCAGTGGCGAGTACATATGTCGTCCAGTGGTTGTCCAGACACCCTAGGCACAACCTTAAGCAATGGCCCTGAAAGATGGTTCAATGTCAACATTGTGACAACGCTGAAACAACCTGTGTTTGCTGGGTTAATTCAGCAATCACACTGTATTCGGGTTCCTGTTGGTTGCACACCAAAATATTATTATACCATATATTTCTACCTATCTTTTTGTTGTTACTACAAGATAACATGACTCACGGTTCTTGGTTTAACTCATTAATACAGTGTGTGCAATCTGCTGAGCTTATGCTCTTGTCACTTATTTTATTTTTAGAGCATCTTTTTTTATTCAACGTAATTGCTGTTAACATTTCTCCGTATAGACTGTCATTGGTTTTGTGTGCTTTGTTTGAGAAATTCAATACGATTGTTCCCTATTTAGATTTGTTGGTAATCCTTGTCACTGAATACGAATGGTCACTAATTGGTTGTTAATTTAACTTTAAGCATTAAAACATTCATTATATAAAGTGCCCATTCATCACTGTATAATGGACACAGTAATGGCAACAGAGGAAGAACCACTGTGTTATGTAACTAAGAGACCTCTGTCCATGAACACATGCTACTATTCACAGTTTCATTATGTAACATTTGTTCCTTGCCAAGTTTATAGTGAATTTTGAAAACACACAGTTAACCTGCTTGGTATTTCCACTTTGTCTGGTGACCTTTATTCATATGTCACAAAAGTTTACTTCACTTTCTGATTGCTATGAAACTGACTTGTATAGAGCATGATGCTTTAAAAGCTGCTTAAAAGCTTGATGCTAAAGAGCATGCAGGTTGTGCAGCATGTTCTGAATCTTGATAAGAATCTTTAGAAGACTTGCCAGCACTACCCTATATACCAATATTAGCGTGTGCTATATAGAAACCATGCTGAGCGACATTTGACACACTGCAGACTGTTTCTTAGTAAGGCTGCCAGAGGAGGAAATAGGGGCATATCTATAGATATACAAACCAAATTCAGCGAAAAACCAAATCAGTCCACATGATCGGCGACTTCCTCTCCAACGCAGAACACGCTGTTCTCAATGACATTTTGTTCTCTATGTTATGCAACCCTTTGACAACGATGGGGAACAGTGCCGGTCAAAGTGCCATAGGTATGAAAGCATGGTTTCTGTAAGTTCCTCATAACCTCTTTTAATGTTTTTTTGTTGTTGTTGGTATCCCAAAGGAACAAAGATTAAAAAGATTATTTCACCTAAAAATGAAAATTCTGTCATCACTCAATCTCATGTCATTCCAAACACAAACAGCATGATTTTATTCTTGTGGAACACTAAAGATTAATTTGAGTATTTTTATCCAGGCAACTACAATGAATCTGCAAAATGACAAACAAACAAATATCAGTCAGACAAAAAAAAAAAAAAAAAACACATGCTCCTTTCATAAAGCTGGAAATCTCTAATTACCTTTCATTATAATTGCGAGGAAAAGAGCAACCAGTATTTAATTCATTTGGAACAACATGAGGGTAAGCAAATAATGTTACCCAAAAACCCTAC
This sequence comes from Rhinichthys klamathensis goyatoka, assembly GCF_029890125.1. NCBI lineage: Eukaryota > Metazoa > Chordata > Actinopteri > Cypriniformes > Leuciscidae > Rhinichthys > Rhinichthys klamathensis. The sequence goes on from NW_026606722.1 coordinate 2,548,934, forward strand.
GACTCAATAGCTTTTCGAGACGGTCAGGGATGAGTTCAAACGATGTGGCCTCTAAGATTCTTTATTGTAGTGAAATAAAAAGTAGCAATATTACAGAAATCTTGTATTTTACAGCTGTACATTGGGACTACATCAAAATTATTCAGTTACAAACAAACACTATTTATTATACTATACAATTTAATTGTTGTAAATGTCTATTTACATAGCTTCATACTGGCAAGAGTTTAAAATGATTCAATATTAGCATATAAAATCACTGTAACACTATGTGTCACTAAGTCAAACAGTTGAGCTTAACAGTTGCAGGTTATTTTAAAGCTGAAGTGTGCAATTTTTCTATGTTAAAATATGTTGTCCTATCCCAACTTAACTTTAGAGTCAGCTATAAGGAAGCCATTGGGTTGATCTACCTGAAAAGTGTTTACATTGTGGCACTATCAAAACATTGCTCTGCTTGGTTGATTATCCTGACCAGGCCAACATGGCAACAGTGGATCAACCAATGATGTGAGTTTGGGGCAGGGCAATCTGACCGATGGGAGGAGTGTTTGGGAAACCTGTTTGAAAACAAGGTGATACTAGTGGCACACAAATCACACACTTCACCTTTAAATCTTAGCAGGAGTTCAGTTTCACAATTAAGAAAGAAACACTCACACATAAGATTCCTTAGCATAGGAGAACTCCTCAAATACAGGTTGACTACACCTGTGGGACACTTTGTCGTTCCTCGTCTGGGATACCGACTCAGACATTGCCCTCTGCCGGAACGATACCGGCTGTGGTTCTACAGATTGAACACTTTCTGTGAAAGTTTCTATGAATTCTGTGGGTTCGTTAACTTTGTAAATATCCAATAGGTAGTCGTTCATAGAAATGGGGCGAGATTTCCTGCCCAGCTCTCTGGCGTGTTGGACTGTCATGGCCCTGTACTGTGGAGGGGCTGGTTGTGCTCCGGTCTGCAGCGCCTGCTCGTAAGATGGGGGGCTGCATGGCATACGACTATCCACCTGTTGGAAGACTTCGATGGCGGAGAGAGGCCGTCGACGCCGGACAAGCTCATCAATGTTCTCTGTCTCATTTTGTGAGTCCTCTTGGAGCGTTTCACAAGGGAAGGCAACTTCCTTCTGAGATTCCCCTTTTTTCAGACTGCCTCTGTTAAATGCAAAGTTTCCAATGCTTTTGGCCCTCATTGAGAGGGATCGTCGGTTCACTTCAACGTCTCCTTGGTTATGTCTAGACTTACTCATAAAGGATGAATGCCTAGTAGACTGGCTTTTGCGAGGGCTTGCAGGGGATGGGAGTGGTGAGGTGGTTATTGATTGCTCTGAGAGAGTTGAGGAGCTACTATCTGAGGAACAAAACGATGGGCAGGAACCAGCCTTAGATGTTGGAGAAGACACACTGATGGGCATGTTCAAACTCCCAACCACTTTCTTGAGAGACATGTCGGATCTTCGGTTCTCACAGCGGTGGGGATGCAAGAAGGAGTCATCTGAGTTCTGCTTCTTGAGTGGTTGGCTGTCAAAGTCTTCCTTCTCTGTCGAAAAATCATCATGGCTGCGGGCAAGTTGTCTCAAACCCGTTATGGAGGTAGAAGGAAAAATGGAGGGCTCAGAGCACCGGCGATTGAAAGGGTTTGTGAAAGTGTCAAATATAGCGTCAGAGGAACAAGACTGAATGTCAGAGCGTCCTATCTTGCGTAGGCCTGGGCTCCCACGTGGCATCATGTTGTCCTCTTGAGTCTGGCTCTCAACTTCCATGCAGTCACAATCAACATCAGGATCTGTGCTGTCATACGCTGAGTCATGCTGGTGGACATCGAAGGATATATCGGGGGACATCAAGGAGGCTGAATCTGTTGAGAATAAATCAATGTTAAAGGTCTGCGTGGCTCTGTCTTGCTATCAAAACAATTCTCTGTTCGTTCGAGCATACCAGCCAGCCCAACATTTGCTCTACCAATGAGGTTGAGTCGTAGCTCTAGACGGTCAAGCTGATATTTGGAACATAGTAGCTGATCAACTTGCAAAAGCTGGCCAGCTCGGACCAGTTTAGATCAGCTAAAAACTAGCTACCCTGTTCCAAAACACAGCTACTAGCTTAAGCTGGATTTTCTAATAGGGATTGATGTCATGCAAATCATCAGAAACATCGGCTTTAAGGCCTATTTCTAAATGCAAATTAACACCATGCATAGTTTGGTAAACATTCTGTTGAGACTTGAGGTTGTGGAGCTTGTGATAGGTTGGATATTATTTATTGAGTTTGAATAAATGCCATAATATGATTTATTGCAATATGGGATAAAATGGCCTCATGTCAAATCAGAAAGGGCTTATCAATGGTGCATATATCTTAAAGTACATTTAGGAATTACATTTCAGTTCTTATTTAAATAGTTAAGATGTATTTACCTGACTTGTCCATGGAGTCCTCTTCCTCCAAATCCCCAAAAAGCATCAGGATAGTATGTCCAAATACCTCAGAGCAATTTTCAATTAGGAACTGGATAAGTCTTGTGACCTAAAAAACAAAATAAAAATAATTATATCTCTTTAATATAATGTGTTGAGTTTTGCAACAACTTTTTGTTTTGACAACTCAGTGCCGCAGTGCTTTTGGTGCTGTGGTTTCTTATGCATCTAAACCGCACTATGCATATGACAGTGCCAAGTTTTGATCTTAAATCAACAGATTAGTCAAATCGAGACTGCAGAGGTGGATCATGAAAAAAGAAAAAATGAAAACATTGAGGAGACTTTTGACATATATTCTTGCTCAGACACGATACAGACTAAGCTAATTTATATGTTTAGAGCTATAGGCTCAACACCAAGGCAGACTCCAAGAAACCATTTCATGGTTCTTTAAAAAAAAAAAAAAAAAAAACTCCAGCCACGTGTCTGACCTTTTCTACATCATCCCTGTCTAGGGGCTGGCTGTCACGATGCAGCAAGGTTGGAGCAATGCACACTGCCAGGTTCTTGGTATCCATTTTGTTGGTTTCTGAATGCTGACTGATGTGGTGAAACAGGCACAGCAGGTGCTGCAGGAGAAGACTGTTTGCTTTGGGCAACTTCTCGGCCATTCTGAGAGCAGAGAACAACAGAGAAAAAACAGTCAGGTCCTTTTTCTATTAACCACTCCTCCCATTTTAATTTTGATGAGGGAAGGACAAAAACAGAACCACCTTTCTGACATTTTGTAGCCAGACTTCAGCTTCCAATTTCCCTATTTTCAAATCTCCGAAGAGTACATAGAAAGCCCACAGAAAAGTCCCGTTTCTATCATCACATCTGTGCCAGGGACTTTTTTTTTTTTTAACAGCGCACACATCTGCTCACAGTTTCTCTCTACCATCCACCCTGAAACTACAGTGAGTTTACAGCTAGGTCACAAGAGAGAGTCCTACTCACCTTCTCAGCTCATTTTGAGCATCCTCTGCCCTCTCTTTCTCCAGAGCACTGATCCAGCTTTCATAGTGCTCAAATACAAGAAGGCCTCCAGGGAGTTCCCTCAGGTATATCTGTCAGTACATTCAAATTAAAGAATTGACTTATTGCTTAACAGACACCTCAAAATAGAAATGATTCAATTATTCAATTATATGTATTATTCACCTTCAACAATCCAACCAAGAGTGTCACAGGCAGGGCTTCCATCTCTACCTCGGCCCCAGAGTTCAGCTGATCTCTGAGGGCATTCAGGTTTTTGGTGCTGCATGGGACTCTGAAAACACCCTCAGTAAATGGACCCTTCCTGAACAGCAACATGAGTGTTTCCTGTTGGAGGGCCAAAAACACGAGAAGCTTGAGGCATGTAAATCTTCTACCGAGTTTAAAGGCTGAAGTCAACATGAAATTGATCCTGGAGTCAAAAATGTGCCATATTTACTTTTCTTTCTGGTGCATGTATGATTCATCAGTGCATGTTATTCCAAAGAAAACAAACAAAAAAGGAATGTCTTCATAGTCTGTCATCAAAATGTAATGACTTGAAACGATTTTTCTATGACCCAAGGCCAATTTACTTTTTTGCATACCATCAGTTTCCTCCGTCTTTGGTTTGACTGATTCTATAAAAACGTTGTTTTTGCCATATTCTTGTCTCCAATCAGAATTATCTCGAACGTTTTTGATTGAGGTCTGGATAAGGTTGGCAAGAAATTACACAATCCCTGTCAAAATAAACATCACGTGTTCTACTGACTGCATCTGTGGTGATGTTTCTGAAGACACATTGCTATTTACTTGTTCTTAGATAACAACTCATAAGATAATAATACATCAATATAATATACTGACGTACAGTAATTGGTTTTGGAAGTGTGGTGTCATCTTGTAGATGTCGTCCAAACAGCAAGTTCTTGGCATTGGACTCAGGATGAGCAGGAACGCTTGGGTTTGGAGAGCTTCTCTTCAGCTTAAATGGGAAAAAGTTCCTTTTGCCTCCATTCTCTGTTCAGGTCAAGAAAAATACAATATAAGCATTACTTCAAATTGAACAACAGTTTATCTAAGATGTTTACTACTAGAGTAAAGCAGTCTTCAAACTGTGTTTTTCACACTTTTATTTTTACACACACACTCAGTTTCACTGTTTTTTTTTTTTATTTGTTTCTGGCGGGCACCTAACCAAACATGTGGTTTCGAACAGCCATTTTGACTAGTTTAAACTCACCAATAGGCTGCTGTGAATGTGCCTCCTGGTTATGAAACTGCTTTGGGAGGGTGGAGATTTTGCCGTTGCCCTGGGAACAGGCACATGTTTGTCATGAGCACATGAAGGAGTATTAGGGTGTGACTTCAAATTACACACATGCAACTGTCAAAACTACGATACATTTTTTCATTAATTTTTAGCATCCTTATTTGTGTTGCTGTAGTCATTTTTAAGTGTCATTGGAAGTAACGTTTAGAAAGAATGTGTTTGCCAAAGGTTAAAATCTACTGTGAATTGGTGAATACAAGAAAAATTGAGAGCTCACATCAAAAGGCAACTCTACGCCAGAGTCCATCCCAACTCCACTTAGAGTTTTATTCTGTAAGACAGAGAAAAACAGCAAAATAAATGTCAGTTGATTATCTGTACGGCAAGACCCAAAGGTATTTCCACTCACAGACCAAGGCTGAGGACTTACATCATCGGAGATAAAAGGCATAGAAGAAAAATATCCCATTCCAAGCATTTATGCAGTTTGACCCTTGGAAATCTGATCACTAATGTTTATGAATCAGTGACAGAAGAACGCGTACCGTGGTATTGCCACTCAGCACCTTCATGAGGACGCTGGGCGGTGGGGAACTGCTGCCTGCACTCGATCTTGCCTCTGCAGTTTTCCTGCAATGGCATTTGAAATTGCAACATTATCTGTTATGCGCCACACATATAGTGACTTAACACCAAGAAGTTCACCACATACTAATAGACTTCTGCGTCTGTAATCGGAGAGATTTGCATTGACGGTGGGGTTCAGAAATCTAAATCCACTTTTTAGCATAACAAATCGAATTAACCTTGAATTTCAGAATTAAGTATGTTCCCCTTTTGCATTTATGATATGTACTAAATGACACCTCACCTGTGTAGAGTCTCCAACCAGTGATCCTTTAGCTCAGGCAGACTGCAAGTGAGAGAACAGCATGGTGTGAGTTAGTAATCCACAGAGAGTGTAGAGCGCGTGATTATGTTGTGAATATGAAGAGGCCACACACGCTCGACCTCTTTACAACAGAAAGGGCAGGAAAGTCTCAGTGAGTCATGAGTACAGGAAGCAGTATCACAGCGACAGCTGCCACTTCCTCATTTCAGTGTGGCTTGTTGGCGACAAGTGGAAAGTTTGTCTTCACAACTTGCAGTTAATTTTCGAAAGTTAGATTAGGCCTAATAAAACGTGTAGGAAGACTGAAATGTGTGTAATCATTTATATTTTTGGAATAGTGTGAAGTATAGATGCTTTCTGCAGAAAAGATGACTAACATCTTATTTTCAAGTTCTGCCTTTCTCGCATCTTGTTTTAGACATGGTTATAGGTGCATAAATGTGACATACACATTCAAAGCTGAATTATCCACTGTGTTTTATAACCCTAACATGTTGTTATTCGCAGTAAAATGTAGTATTTAAAAATGTTGCATGCAAATTTAGCCATTTTACAAAGTAATGCCACTGAATGTGCCTTGACTTTTTTTTTTTTTTTTTTACAGGTGAACTGTCACAGACCCCAGTGTGATTTCTCAGAAGTGTAGTACCCAAGACACATTTTTTGAAGGTCTCGAATGCTTGGCTTTGTGCTCAGTGACCCATTTTTGTTTTGATTTTGATGTTTGTTTTTGGATCACTGTCCTGTTGGAAGATCCAAACATGGCCCGTTATAAGATTTCTAGCACAGGTTGTCATGGATCTGGAATCTGAAGGATCTGGAGAGATTCTGTATGGAGGAATGGTCTCTGATCTCTTGTCAGTCGTTCTCTAAACTCATCAGGCATTGTAGGAGAAGACTCAGAGCTGTTATCTTGGAAAAAAGAGGTTGCAAAAAGTATTTAATAAAAGGTGGCAAATAATTGTTCCCAATGTGTTTTGGAGAAGAACATTTATTTCATGATGTGATTTCCCCCCCCCCACTTTCAATTCTTTTACTTCAATGAAAGGCTAGATTTTTGCTATTTTTTTAAATAAAATATCAAAAGTATTAACAATGCAGATTTATTTTTACAGCCATCTTTGATTCATATTTACCAAGGGGGCAAATAATTCTGACCAGCACTGTAAAGTTGTATGCCAGAACTCGGTATTGATTTGTGATTGGATGTAAAATGTCCTGCTTCAAATGCAATCAATAACTTATTTCTAATTTGATTTCTTTTGTTACTGTTGTGCATGGTCAAACAGTAATGTGTCACAGTCTTCGTCTGCACCAGTCTGTCTTCGTCTTCACTACACTTCCCAGAATCCTTCTTGTCTCCACACCTGAACTCACTCCCTCAATCACCCACCTGTTCTTCGTCATCATCATCCGTGTCACCTGTCCTCACCTCATTATTGTTAGTTTGTATCTGTATTTAGATTCCTTCTGCCCAGTCTGTCCTGTCGGTTCTTGATTATGTTATTGTGTGTGTGACCTGCCTGTCTGTATCTACCCTGAAGCTTTTATTGAGTAAAGAAGTTTATACTGGACCTTCTGCCTTCTTGCCTTGTCTTCCTCCAACACCACACCGTGACAAAAGAACCGACCAATTTAAAATGCAGGTGGAAGACTGGATATCCCAAAACGGTCTCTCGCTAGAGGAATATGTGGAGGTTTACCTCAACCTTTATCAGGATGTGAGCTGGGATGAGGAATCTCTTAAACAGCAGTTCTGGAGCGGGATGGACGATCTACTCGCTCAGATGCTGCTGTTGGAAGATGTTCATCTCTCTTTTGTAGAATTCATTGACCGCACCTTGTGGGTCTGTGGATCCTCCCTCGCTGTGGGAACCCCGAGTCTCATCCTGCCGAGCCCGAGCTCATTCTTGCCATACCTGGTCTTCACATTCTGGACCAGCCCATTCTCAACATCCTGCCAGAACCCTTGTATCCACCCAAGCCTCACATCAGTCCTTCAGAGCCTTCACCGCTGGTCCCGTCCAGTCCCGAGCCTTCACCGCTGGTCCCGTCCAGTCCCGAGCCTTCACCGCTGGTCCCGTCCAGTCCCGAGCCTTCACCGCTGGCCCCGTCCAGTCCCGAGCCTTCACCGCTGGTTCCGTCCAGTCCAGAGCCTTCACCGCTGGTTCTGTCCAGTCAAGAGCCTTCACCGCTGGTTCCGTCCAGACCCTTCACCGCTGGTCCCGTCCAGACCCTTCACCGCTGGTCCCATCCAGTCCAGACCCTTCACCGCTGGTCCCATCCAGTCCAGACCCTTCACCGCTGGTTCCATCCAGTCCAGTCCCTTCACCGCTGGTTCCATCCAGTCCAGTCCCTTCACCGCTGGTCCCATCCAGTCCAGTCCCTTCACCGCTGGTTCCATCCAGTCCAGACCCTTCACCGCTGGTTCCGTCCAGTCCAGAGCCTTCACCGCTGGTTCCGTCCAGTCCAGACCCTTCACCGCTGGTTCCGTCCAGTCCAGACCCTTCACTGCTGGTCCCATCCAGTCCAGAGCCTTCACCGCTGGTTCCGTCCAGTCCAGACCCTTCACCGCTGGTTCCGTCCAGTCCAGACCCTTCACCGCTGGTTCCGTCCAGTCCAGTCCAGAGCCTTCACCGCTGGTTCCGTCCAGTCCAGAGCCTTCACCGCTGGTTCCGTCCAGTCCAGAGCCTTCACCGCTGGTTCCGTCCAGTCCAGAGCCTTCACCGCTGGTCCCATCTAGTCCAGAGCCTTCACCGCTGGTCCCATCCAGTCCAGAGCCTTCACTGCTGGTTCCAGCCAGTCCAGACCCTTCACCGCTGGTTCCATCCAGTCCAGACCCTTCACCGCTGGTTCCGTCCAGTCCAGACCCTTCACCTCTGGTCCCATCCAGTCCAGAGCCTTCACCGCTGGTTCCATCCAGTCCAGACCCTGCGCTCCCCGTCAGCCCTGCCGAGTCTGCGGTTCACGTCCCGTCTGCCCAGCCAGAGACTGTTCACGTCCCCTCTGCCCAGCCTGTTCCTGAGCCTGTCTCAGTCCCCTGGGAAGTCACTGCACTTCCCAGAATCCTTCTTGTTTCCACACCTGAACTCACTCCCTCAATCACCCACCTGTTCTTCGTCATCCGCGTCACCTGTCCTAAGCCTCGTTATTGTTAGTTTGTATCTGTATTTAGTTTCCTTCTGCCCAGTCTGTCCTGTCGGTTCTTGATTATGTTATTGTGTGCAACCTGCCTGTCTGTATCTACCCTGAAGCTTTATTGAGTAAAGAAGTTTATACTGGACCTTCTGCCGCCTTGCCTTGTCTTCCTCCAACACCATACCGTGACATTATGGGGGATTGTGTTAATGTTCCAGCATTTAAATAGTTGCCAGCCACCACCAGCATTTTTTTTATCATTTTCCACAATTTTCATGGCTTTTTCAAAAAAAAAAAAACTGTTTCAAGCAACTGTTTGATTACCAACATTCTTCAAAATATCTTCCTTTACCTAACTCATATAGGTTTGGAACAACATTAGGGCGAGTAAATGATGACAGAATTTTATTTTTTTGGTGAACTATCTCCAATTTATTGGTGAAGTCCACCATGGGTGCAAATAAATTGTCTAGCGCAAACCTCAGTAAATCTCATTGCAGGATTTATGTATACTCTCCTCCCATACATTTTGCGTCTGAAAAGGAAGCTCCTATAAATGCATATGCAATAATATCAGACACAAAAATAAAAGTGCCTTTTTCAGTGCAAATTTTTCAATGCTTGTCTTTAGTAAATCCTGACAGTGTTTTTTAACTCCAAAAGAGGGTTTTGCTCTAGTGCAAACCTTTAGTAAATCTGGCCCTTAGTTGCATATTAAATGCAGTTAATTGTACTTTTGAGTGTTTTTGTTAATAGGACTTCAGTACATCTTAGTATGTAATTTAATAATTACTTCTTTTAAATATGGTTATTAAATATGCTGATAAGTGGTTTCAATTTATTTTGATGGTCCATTACTATAAGTACCGTTGCACCTACATGTCTAACACTCATTAGAGTGTTAGTAGAGTATTTTGTAGACTGGTGGGTTAGTTGACATGTTGTTGCAAAGTAACTTATAGTCAGTAGAATGAATGTTGGAGGAGCATCACAATAAAGAGTTAGCAGATATTAAGCAGACAGTTTACTAATACTCTAATGAGAGTTAGTTGACATGTAGTTGCAAAGTTACTTATAGTCAACAGAATGTTCAAAAGACCATCAAAATAAAGTGTTACCTGACAAGCATTTATTTTATACTAAAGTAAATATATACTTTAATGTTTTTCCTATTGAAATTTGTGTCATGTATTTAAATATATTTGTAATTACACATTTGTAAAGATGAAGTTGCAATTTAGAATATTTAAAATAATTAGCTATAAATGTAACATCCAATAATACAATAATGTTAAAACGAAGTACCTTACATGTCCTTTAGTATGCTAGTCTTCACATTTCTTTAAAGCATGACAAAATATTAGGTAACACTTTATTTTAAGGTGACGTAGCTACACATTACTATGCCCTTACATTACTATGTAGGCTAATAACAGCAAATTATGCATAAAAACCCTAACCGTAACTCTATTTTAAGTACATAAGTTAACCGTTTCTTATTTAAATAAGTAGAATGTAACTACATCACCTTAAAATAAAGTGTAACCAAAGATTATTAAAAATTAATGATTTGAAATATACAACAAATGCACATTAAATACAATTACCATCATCATAAAGTTCTTCCATTTAATGGCTTGTGTCAAAAACTACATGTTCATGCTGAACACCATAAGTAAATGCAATATTACTTATCACATATACATCTTCCTCTATAAGAAGACAATTTGGTTGCCTATTCTATTACATTAAGGGTTTCTACTTGTTCAAGTAGATTTATTCCTGAGTGGTGCAACCAACTCCTAACACCTGTGAGAACACCTACATACCCCACTTTCATATGAAGCTTTGAAAAACACCTACTCATGATCTCACAATGACTGCAACTTCCTTATACACCTGCTCAAATTGCCCTGCACTTGTCATCATACACTAGCATTCGCATGCTGACTACGTATTATTTTGGTTTGCAGCCTAGTTTCAGCGTCAGACAACATGCCCACAGAATACCCACATGCTTTGCTCTTTGTAACTGGTCGTGCGAACATGTTCTCATGAGTGTTCAGTCTTGCTCCTGGAGATCTTTCTTGCAGAGCTTAGTCCCAAACCACTATTTTTTTCCAATAAAAAATCATTTTAAAGAACTCACCGGAAGGACACCAGGCACAGAGAGACAGACCAAGCCAATGCGATGGAAATCCTTAGATCAACACCTGTCTCTTCGTCTTCTGCCTCCTCATCTTCATTTTCAAAGCTGCACACCCACAGGTCCTTTAGATCAATTCTGTGTTTCAGTCTGTAACTTGCATTTGACCTGTAAACACAGAAATATATATAGGCCTACTCAACTGTCTTGTTATGTTTTGCAATATGGTAATGATCTCCAAGAACATTTTGAATTTTGATTGGCATAATGTACAGTCAACTTGTTATTATCGTAAAATTCTCTGACTCTGACAGGGTATCTGTGAAGTTGTCTATGAATGTACATAATGTACTGTAACATGGAATTGCAATATATAAATGCCTTGTTTAATGATTTAATCACATCATTAAATTGTGTCTTTAACGGACGCTCTGTGACATATTTACGTGCATTTGGTCACCGTACATTGGCCTGTCAATCATCTTGTCACAGTTAACATCCTCCACATTTATTTTCATTTAATTTCCTACTTTATTGGAGAGAAAAGAAGTAGTCATGGGTCTTTGGATCAGGGAACGAATCCTTCTCCAAAGCGCAATGGGTTGTGGGTAATATTAGCCATTAGAGTGTGCACGGATACACACTTCAAAAATCTACTGGAAATATAGACCATCTGGGGACTTTTAGGATACTCTTATCAATATGCTATGCTTTGGGACACACTTATTTTAATCTCACATACTAGCATTGTTACTGATTACATTGATCACCTGTTTTTAGTCGAGTTGCTCATTATCTTGTTTCCCTGTGTATTTATATGCTCTCAGTTTCCTAAGTCCTTGAGTCGGTATTATCTTTATGTTGTGTAGCTGTTACATTTGCTCTTATTTGCCTATCTTTGTTTTGTGTTTTGAGAATAAAACTTAAAAGTTGCAGTTAGATCCACCTCTCCCTCATCTTCATTGTCTATCTGCCGTAACGCCTTTTGATAAAGAATATGTTTTTAAAGGGATAGTTCACTCAAAAATGTAAATTCTGTCATCATTTACTCACCGTCATGTCATATTCCAAACCCATTAAACTTTAATTTATCTTTGAAACAAAAATTTTAATATTTTTTATGAAACCTGAGAGATTGAAAGTCCATGTAACCAAAACTTTGATGCTTCAAAAAGTTCATAAAGAGATTGTGAAAGTGATTCAATCAAGTGGTTTAATCCAAGTCTTCTGAAGAGACACACTGAAGCACTCTGCGTAGGACAACTTTCCACATCTACCAACAAATCTATTCACTAAAAATCAGGGAAAATAATTTGTAGTTCAGCCTATCTGCCTTTTTGGCCTCGGCCCAAACAACCAAACTGCAAAACAAAACTGAAACTCATAAGCATATATTTTTTGATCACATATATTTTGAGACAGAGATGCTCATCTCATAAAAAAATAAAGAAAGAAATCCTTGGCAACATTTGACAAATTATTAAATCAGATTATTAATTCACAAATTGTCATTACACTTCATAACTGTATAGTCCAGGAAAACTGTACAGATTTTACAGTGTTTGGGAAAGTACTGTAGTGGTTTTTGTTGCCATTTACTGCTGTGGAAGAAAAAAAAAAGCACCTTTTACTCCAGGGTTTCACGTACATGTCTTGTCTAGTTCATAGTTTCATTGTCATGCTCTGTTTAGTTTAGTTTTCATTGTTTTCCCTGTCAGAATTAGCCTGAGTCCTCATTCATAGTTTTTGCCATGGTTTCTGATTGAGTTACACATCCTGTTTCTTATTTCGTTATTCATCCCTTGTGTATATTTAAAATCCCCATGAAATCAAAATGTACATTTTTTGGTTTTTAGTATGAATATATTAACCTTACTGTTATCTATAAGCAAATGTGCTCCAAAAACAATGACAAAATTCGCATTTAGAAGATATAGGCCTACATTTTTAAAGGGGTGGTATAATGCTCCTTTTCACAAGATGTAAAATAAGTCTCTAATGTCCCCAGAGTGTGTATGTGAAGTTTTAGCTCAAAATACCCCACAGATTATATTTTACAGCAGGTTAAAATTGTCCCTTTTTGAGGGTGAGCAAAAACGTGTCGTTTTGTGTGTGTCCCTTTAAATGTAAATGAGCTGCTGCTTCTGGGTGGAGCTTCAGTGTGTGTATGTGTGTGTGTGTGTTAGCAGCTCCAATTACCTCACGCAGACAAGCTCTAAAATGTCAGAAACTGTTCTGCCTTTTATGTTTAAACTGGAGTTGGACACTGATGGAGAGAATCAAGAAGAAGTGACAATGTAGAATGCAACAGGACATTTCTGAATGGTTAGTTGATGAATTTATGTTGTGGAGTTAATTATCTTCAAGTCATTGATTAGTATATTCTGTCATGATAATCTATAAATCGCTCGTTTGGGAACTGTTGTAAGATGCCTACAGAGTGACATGCTATTTCTTTGTGTTACGTACTGTATTACAATAAATGTGAAAAGACGGATGCGACAGCTTGAGCAGACTCACAAATGTGCACGACAACAACAACTCTTCCTCTTCTCAACATGGACTGCGTGTTCCCGGGGTCAGGGTGTATGTACATTTTAGGGTTTGTGATGTCACTAAGCAGGGAGGAAGCTCGTGTAGTCCCTGCCAGCCGTTTGTTGTAGTCCTTAATAAACGTTTTCTCAAAAAGCAAATATCTTCCTTTGCTTTGAACTTTGAGCTTTGCAACTTTGCAGATGTTGTTTATGCTCAAACAGCAACATTACACACTAACTTTAGTTATATATATTTATAATGTTGGGGGCGGAGCTTCATATTTTAGAGAGCATTTGATTGGACAAAAAATCTGACGAGAAGCCGAAGTGCATTTTAAAGGTTTCTTTAACTAAAGTTAGAAAAGTGAAATCATAATCAACCACCCCTTTAAAACTTACAGTCTCTCACTTCCGCCAATACGGATCAATGATTTTGATGACATCACTCTGCACTTCAGCTTCTAATCAGATTTTCTGTCCAATCAAAAGCTAAAATTTGAAGCTCCGCCCCCAACATTATAAATAGAGGCTGAAGCTGTGGCTGAAATCAGTCGCTTGTTCACACACAATTACGATTTTCTACAAGGCACATATAAGACTATATAGGGGATAGGGAACAATTAAGACAGTGTAAATATGCTTTCCATTGGGGCGAATGAAGTCTGGTTGGTGTCACGTGAACCACCGCAGCCGCACAGTTTGTTCCGGTCCAGAGACACGATACCACAGAGCAGATCATATAATTGAGTCGCCGCAGACCAGAAAACGTAGCCTGACTTCGTCATACTCATATTCTAGTCAGAATGTGAGTCTGATACTGCTCCATAGGGCTTTGATTATGAGGCGTGTCTTAACCGAACCAGGAAAAAAAAACTCTGCACTCAATTGGATAGACCTACAACCAATCAGAGCAACGCAGTAAGTCAACTACTTTGCATAGCACAGTTGTCAACTACAGAACTCAAATGCACGCACGCTGGAAGAGTAAAATAACGAGTGTTGCTTCTTTTACTTGGTCCTCCATGAGTGCGACCAAAGGAGAAACCACAACGACCACAGGGTTTTCATTGCGTCCCATCTTCTTAGCGACCATCGGAGCCGGCTGATAAGTTACACTTTTGCCGAATCCTGTAGTAAGGACGGCAAAAATATCTTTCCGATCGATAAATGCCTTGATTGCAGTTCTCTGTTCGTCTATTAAAATGAATGCGCTGTCGATTTATTTTACAACAGACGCGATAGCGGAATCTATACATCTCAGTTCTCCAGCTGCAGTCATCGCGCTCTTTGATAACGTGAGGATTACGTCCCTGCAGATCATCTGTCCATCATCGTATAAAGCCCGCCCTGGCAATTTGATTGGCCCGAACATTTTTTGACTGATCATACTTACTCCTCAATGGATCGAGTCCAGACCGAATTTCCCGACCAAAAAATGTTATGGGCGGGGTTCGGGCTGGCATCCAGGCTACAGAAAACGTATCAGATGCATTTGAATTCTACACAGAATGCTGTTTTTTAAAGCGATATGGCTCGGCATTAGAAACAGCACTGACGAGTAGAAGAGATAACACCGGTGCCATGCACCAAAATAAATTACACACTTTGAAACTACACATCCTTAGCATGATTACATTCACTGTTTTGCTTTAGTAACACTTTCATATTAAATCTAAAAGGGGAATCTATTAGACTGTGGCTGTCCAATGTCGCTTTGCCGCTCTGGCCGAACTGTGATATAAACGAAACGCTATTGGCTATTTTAAAAAAAGGGGAGGAGCTGATCGATATTTCCCGCCCTGTCTTCCTGTTTCAGTGGAAATTACGTCAACTCATTGAATAACGCTGCACGTCAGTGTGTGTTTAAGTTCAGTTCTTTCCTCAGTTCTTTCTGTTCATTGCTCGGTATCATCAGTATTAATGTGTAGTGTGTTTTGTTATTCCTGGTGTTTATTAAAAGGATCTATTTGTACATCATGCGTCACGCGTCATTCTTGTAATTTGGATTAAGTCACACTGCAACCGTGACACAGGAGACCTTTAGCCCTGATGAAGGCCTATCTTAATCATCATCATCATCATCACCACCACCATAAGATTAGACCGAATTTTACTGTATCATAACCAGTCTTCAACATATTTATTATAAATATTATATTTCATTTCACTATATTAATATACAGTATAACTTAAAAGTGAATAGTGAATGAAACATATGCAGCGCCAGCATTTATTTTAGATGCCACATTTAAAAAAAAAAGGAAGTAGCTGAATTCCCCTATTTCTGTGACATTTTTATTTCATAAGGTGTGGCTAAAGGCCGCTGTTTAAAAAAGCTGTAAAATCCTGAAAACGAACATTTATATTATCACACTAAGCCTTAAGAAACCAAATTCACTCAGCCATTTGTGCATTTTTTGTGTATGATTTAACACATTTTTGATCTGTTATTTCTGTTCCTCCAGCACCTCTGATAGATTGTTAAGCAACGGGTATTGCATAAGCCTCACCATGGGTCCTGCGTTATGTAATAGTAACGGTTCTATGCAGATTAAAGGAGCTTCTAGTGTTTTAGCATTAGATCTTGGCTCAGTTGTTTTGACCATTAAAACTCATTGGATTATTTTATTTGTTTCTTCAGCTAACTGCAGCTGAGATTATTGGCTTTCTGAGATCCCAAATGGGAGTTTACACAAGTGATGATTGAGTGGCCGAACCATCCAAGCGTCTATTCTCTCACATCAAGGTCAGAGAGTCAAGAACCAGTCAATACAGAAGTAGCAGAGATACTATGTGTGCAGTAGAGTGATAATCAAACCTGCATTAAATATCTGGGCTGTCTAGGGTCTAAACAAGAGCTTGCCACAGCCCAGCTAGTGCTTTAGACAGCCAGAGATGTTCAAATTGCTTCCGAGCAGATTTAAATAGTTTTTTTCTTTCTTTTTTTCTTTTGTTGTACTTTTTTTTTGTGTACAAACCCCAAAATATAATTTAAGATATAGTACCTTACACATAGTCTTCTCCAAAATATTATATTTTTCAACCATTAAACATTTTTGGAATACAATAAAACCCCATATTCCTTAAGGTGAGTCTTTAGACCTGTTCCTTCAAGACCTTTTGTATCATAATCATGAATTAATAAATTTATAGATATTAATGTGGGTCAACATCCACATACTCCATTCCCCATAATCATTTGCCCAGACCATCATCCATTATCACATTCACCTGTGTCGCATTATCCTGTTCAGCTCACACTATAAAATCCTGGTTCATTCTGTTAGTCTCTGCGAAGTCTTGTTAGTTGTACGTGTAACACTGCATTTCTGAGATTTTCCATGTTCCTGGTTTTTGATATCTGCCTGTGTCCTGGTTTTCCCGTTCCTGTCTCACCCTCTGGATTTGTTAGTTTGATTGGACTGATTTACTGTGCTCTGACCTCTTCCCTGTTTTTGAATACGATTGTTGATTACCCTTTCAATAAAACTGCATTTGGATCCTCAACCTTCTTGTCTCGTAGCAGGATGTGACAAACAATAAGGGATCTTAAATTCAAATAATTTATTTATGAATCATACATAAATCACTAGGGCTATTTTCTTGGTCAAAACAGACCTACAATAAAACAGGATTTTAAACAAGAATAAGAATAAGAATAAATAGTGGTATCCTTATAGTAGGTGTCTTTAATTTCTATGTGATCGTATAAAACAATAAAAACAAATATGAAATATATATTTAGGTGGGATACGGGTAAAGTTAGGGACAGGTTTGGTGGTATGGTTAGGTTTAAAGGTGGACTAAAGGGTAAAGAAGCGGTCAACAGTGTAATTTTAGATGTGATTACAGACATAGTTACATAAATAATCATATTCAGAATACACAATAAGTGCATTGAATCAATGGTTAGTTATACTAGTTAAAGACAATATAAAGTGGGCCCAAAATAATTTGGTAAAACTTTATTTCGATAGTCCACTGTAGACATTATACTACTAACTATAAGTAACTTTGCAACTACATGTCAACTAACTGTCATTAGAGTATTAGTAGACTGTCTGCTTAATATCTGCTAACACTTTATTTTGATGGTCCCCCAACAGATATTCTACTGACTATAAGTAACTTGGCAACTACAAGTCAACTTATTCTACTAACCCGAACCCTACCACCTAACCCTAACCTAACAGTCTACTAATACTCTAATGAGAGTTAGTTGACATCAAGTTGCAAAGTTACCCTATAGTTAGTAAAATGTCTAAAGTGGACTATCGAAATAAAGTGAAACCAATAATTTTGACCTCATCTAAATTAGACGTGTATGTGGGGAAATCCCATCACAATCTTTTTGTTTGCTGGGTGATTCCCATTTCATGTCAAAAACGAAAGCAACTCTAAATATAGTAAACCATATTAGTCACATTAGTAAACGTGGATGTTTGTGTATGTGTGCTAACCAGAATAATTCTTACTTGAGCTTGGCAATGACCAGGGCGTCACTCAGGAGGAACAGGTGTCTTTCCCTGGTCTTCAGTCCTTCGGTCAGCTGAGCACATTCATCCAGAATCAGCTCTGAGTTCTCATTGGTCAATCCCAGCACAAAGGGACACTGATCCACCGCCACCACACATCGAGCTTCCTCCCTGAAGATAAGAGAATTTTCACTATAAACCACCAATGCAACAACATTGACCATAAAGGAAATAAAATACGATTGGGAAAATCCAATTGTGTGTGGTTGCTTTAGGTGAAAAGCCCTTGGTAAAATATCAGTGAATTATTCTTTACGGTGTGTCAAACAGTTTTCTTACTCAGTTCAAATGTTTAATCTGTGTAACTGTCAAATCAGCTCAGACAAGATGAAGATCCAGGGGATCTATTTGCAGCCATACTTTATTTATCACAAAAAACAAAGAAGATAATCCAGAGGCAATGAACGTTACAGCTTTGTAAAACAAAGACAACACCGAACAGAGAGAACCAAACTGAGGATTTAAAGTCCCCATGAAATCAAAATGTAGGTTTTTTTGGCTTTTAGCATGAGTATGTTTGCCTTAAGGGCATCTACAAGCTGTGCTCCAAAACAATGACAAAATTCACATTTTGAAGATAAAACCTACAGTTTCCAACTTACGCCAATGTGGATAAATTATTTTGATGACATCACTCTGCACTTTAGCTTCTCATTAGATTTTCAGTCCAATCAAATGCTCTCTGGAATCGGAAGAGTCCCGCCTCCCAACATTATAAATAGAAGCTGAAGCTGGAGTTGAACACGGTCACTTGTTCGCACAATTACTATTTTCTACATGGAATCCCTACTATATAGGGGATATGGAATGATTTAGACTGTGTAAATATGCTTTCCAATTGGGGAGAATGAAGTGTGTTTTCACGTTAGTGTCATGTGAACCACCGCAACCGCACACAATCCGCTCCGGCGTAGTACCGAATTCTGTGACCCTATAAGACTCGGCATTAGAAACAGCACTGACGAGTAGAAGAGATAACCACAGCATGATTACATTCACTGTTTTGCTTTAGTAACAGTTTCATATTAAATCTAAAAGGGGAATCTAATAGACTGTGGCTGTCATAAGATGTCAAATGCAGCTTAACCGAGCTAAACGGCTCTGGTCGAACTCTGATATATATAAATGAAACGATATTGGCTATTTTTAAAAAGGGGGAGGAGCTGTTCAATATGTCCTACCCTGTCTTCCTGTTTCAGTGGAAATTATGTCTATATATATATGTATACTACATATTGTATACATACCTTATTGGGCTCCAGGACATTCCTAAAGTCTTTCCCAGCACCAGGGTTGGTGCAGAACGTCTCCTCTGAGCCAGACATCGCAGGTGCTGTATTAAGCAGACATTGTTTTATTCAATGTTCTTTTTTTTTTTTTTACTTATTTTGTTCTTTTTTAAAATTTGTTCTATTCTATTACTTCAGCTACAAAGCATAGGAACCAGAACAGGTATATTTATGTGTGATAAAAAAGTGTTTGCATCGTACAGATGAAAAAGGCAGAAAGATGATACACATATTCAACTTCCATTTGTTCCATAAAGACTGCTTTCATCCTCTTCCTATTGATACTGGATTTTTTTAAACCTGATGAATTAACATATGGTTGTTTATTTATTTTTTATTTTTTTATTGTCTAGGTTTTCTTTCTCTCTCAGCTATGGCTGTGTTTTGGATGGAAGCACTATAAATTCATTCATTCATTCAAGCATATCATGACCATTGTGTGTTTGCGCTCTGTGCTTGTTGTCATGGCATTCATCCCTGAATTGTGCCTTGGGAGCTGTGGTTCATTGCGTTTTATTTCATCACTACAGCTGGCACTGCTTGTTTGGACATTTGATGTTTATGCTTTGGCAAAAATTGCAAAAAAGTCCTGCACACATAAAGGTTAAAGAAACCCAAAATGCTTTACTGATTTTTTTTTTCTAGTTTTATCTTGCATTTCATCCTTATAATATGCAGCCTTTTTTTTTTTAGCAAATTTTGATAGCATGTTTATGCTTTGTGCAGTGCTTTGAGCACTGGTTCAATATATAAACAGCGATGGGTAAGCTACTCTTAAAAAAGTATTAAAAAAGTAATTAATAGCTGCTAATTACATTTTCAACACTGTAATTAGATTACTGTATTAATTACTCTCTCTAAAAAGTATTGTATTACTTATTACTAATTACTCTCTAAATCCCATATCAACCTCAACCAGCTGAATAATACAAGGATAAACACGAAACTTTTAGCTCTTTCAAATAAATAATATAAAATTGCATAAATTCTTCTTCAACTGACCAAGTATTTAAATGGAGGTTACATTAAAAACATACTTTTAAACATTAGATATTAAATGTTGATGTTAAATCCCCTATTGTTTTATATAGAATTGTTGTGGTCTATTCAGTATTTAAAAGTAACTGTATTAAATTACTGAAAAATTAAGAGTAATCCCTTACTTTACATTTTTCAAGGGAAAATTAATTATATTACAGTAATTAATTACACCCAGCACTGAGTATAATAAGTATACGGAATCTATAAAAAATTTTGATAATAGTAATAATAGTATTAAGTACTGTGACACAGCTGGACAATTTGCTGTCAACATTAAGTCTTAATATCATGTGATTGTACATCATTTTAATCATATTTCTTAAACGAACCATTTATTTATTAGTTTATTTAAAAAAAACATTAGCAAAAAACATCTTGTACCTTTAAAAATGTTCAATTTTTACTACTGAAGAATATGTGATGACAAACCTTGTCCACAGAATGTGTTTACAGCTAAAGTCAAGTCAAGTCACCTTTATATATTCAACTTTTATATAAGTCAACTTTTAACAATATAGATTGTTTCAAAGCAGCTTTGCATTGATAATAATAAAATAGGAATAGGAATAAACTAAATAATGACCTAATTAGAATCGTTGCAAGCTAAAATATGCCATGGCTTATGGCTTATCTAGACTTAAATTAGAGAATGTCTTAACAAGGCGGAAAGCATCCCATCAGTTTACACGACAGCTTGGTCGTACAGGATTATGTTTTTAAAGACAGGAAATGGCCGGCTGCTTTCCTGTTTCCATGGTAACCTAGGCCAGAAGAGATG
The DNA here is from genome assembly GCF_029890125.1 of Rhinichthys klamathensis goyatoka. Taxonomy (NCBI): domain Eukaryota; kingdom Metazoa; phylum Chordata; class Actinopteri; order Cypriniformes; family Leuciscidae; genus Rhinichthys; species Rhinichthys klamathensis. The sequence continues at coordinate 2,570,003 of NW_026606722.1, forward strand.
GTAAACATGCAGACCTTTAAGAGATGTGCAGGTTAATGTTTTTTAAAGGCAGACTGCTTCAGAGCAGTATTAAAGGGACATTTAAATACTCCCATTGCAGGCCATAGAAATGCACAACATGACAATTCAGCACATTGTTTTTTCTTAGAAGTTATTGATTCTGCAATCATATTTTCACTTAAACATAACTGCTTTGTTTGTGCACCTCCTGTTGGTAAAGGAATGAATGACCTCTATTGGAGAAAATAGTCCCATATCTTTCGAGAGCAGTTCTCATTATTTCCTATCAAATAAGCAGGTTTTGTAAACCACTGAACATTCTGTTCTCTTATTAGGCCTGGACTTGGCTCTGACTGAGCTGCATTTTTCACCCTTTCTTTGTAAAAGTTCATTAATCTGAGCAAGGGTCATTTACACTTTATGCAAAATGAAACCTCCACTTTCGTCTTCTTTTGTTTTTAATCACACTACTTGTCAGCGATCTCCACTGATTTGGCTTCAATGACATTCAGGCTAAATCCTGATTCACAGTGGACCCAAAAAGCATTTGGTCCCTTAGGTCACAAAATCCCTGAATGGCATTGGATGACATACAAAATATCAAACCAGTGGCATTTGCACACAACTGAGTCTAGATGTTTTCTTAGAACTTTATTTATTGGAGCCATTTTGTAATTACATTTTAAATGTGCAATGCGGTCTGATTGGCCGGCTGGACTGTGTGCTGTGATTGGTCAACTGCTTCGAGCGTGTTTGGGAAATATCACACCCCTTACCATAACCGCATTTGATCTGGATTAAACAGCGTCTCTTGGACATGTTAACAACAAACTACTAACGCAACTCAACCAGGCCGTGCTTTTAAGACGTGCTTTTTTGGGGTGGTAAATAATGGCGCAAATACACTGTAAAAAAAATCCCGTTGTTTTTACGGAAAAAACTGGCAGCTGTGGTTACCAGAACTTTACCGTCAAAAATACGGTATCAACGTTTTTGGTTTTACAGACTTAACTTAAAATTTACAGTAATAAACCATAATTCATTATCTGACATAATGATAATTTACCAACCTATTGAAGTATTAATATCTGTTTTGTACCATTGTAATACACTGACAACCAACAATCATCACAGCAGTGATGAGAGTCACATGATAAAAGACAGTTAATACTATTATATTGAAGCTGCACAGTGTTATTCGCACAAACATTAAACACCATCATGGTAACACACATGAAATTTAAAAAATGCAATAAACATTAATTTAACAACATTAAATGTAACATAAAACCCTAATGTACATAACTGATTAGAAAAGAACTAGAAAACTAAGAAGAAACATAGTTATTTCAACAAAAATAAATCAAATGTGAAGTGTCATGCAGGGAATTGTCGGAATGTCAATTTACGGTTTTTCACTGTAAATTATACAATGAGTTGTTCTTTTCACTTTCAAAAACTGTAAATTTAACGGTCTTTTACAGTAAAATTACATTAAATGTACCGTTAGATCTATCACAGTTATTTACCGTATATAGTAAGGAAACTTTCTGTTAACCAATTAACAGTTTTGCACTGTAGCATTTTTACAGTCTTTTACTGTTAAAATCACGATCATTTTTTACAGGTAAATTGACAAGCACAAACCTTAGTCATCTTGTGTGATTCATTTTAATACTCTCCTCCCATAAATTTTGAATCTGAAAAGGAAACTCTTACAAATGCATATGTAATAAAGTCAGCCGCAAAAATAACCCTGTCCACGCCTTCTCAGCGCTAACTCTTCACCGTGTGGCCATCTGGCCCTATAGGTGTCCTAGCAGAGTAACCACAGGTGGAGTTCATTACATTGCCCTGTTTACACCTGGTATTACTGTAAGATGCGTTTCGGTCGATCGGATCACAAGTAGACGAGGGAGACGCATACAATTTTACACCCGGTGTTTTAATCCGCCTCTTTTGTCCACTATTCAACCACTTCTGTCCTGATTTCTTCGAGGGGAGGGTCTATGGGCGAATAAATGTATGGTTTTCAACTACCTCTGGAAGTGGTCGAAAGTGGACAAGCACAAAACGTTTTAGACCCCTTTTACACCTGTATTTAGCGTAGTCCACTTGTGATCCGATCGACCAAAATGCATCTTGATACCAGCTGTAAATAGGGCCATTATGGACATATTCTACTAATGTTTGACAACTAGAAAATGTCCAAATACTTTTAGTATACATACTTGGTTTGACATAGGCCTATGGGATTCAAACATAAGTGTGGACCATAAGTGTGACTTAAATGTTTTTAACGGTGAATGAGCTATTTCATATTTTACTGTTATCAAAATGCATTTTGTAAAGCCAACAAATTTGTTTGACATTTTTTCTAACCAATTCATTATGAAATACAAATAGACCTGTCAAGAATTTGCCAAATAGGCATGTTGGATAAAGAAGCTGCATTTCAAAAATGATTGTACAAACTGTCATTGTGCATATGTAATTAATTATGCATTCATATGTGAACAATTGAGCATTTTCTTTAGTATGCACTTTAATATTCACATATCATCAGGGTGTAAGAATCTCAACATGAGTCCCACCAGAGACAAAAACTATTCAAGCACAGCATGCATCAGCTATTTAGTATATTTTAATGCAACATGGCATAATTACAGAGCCTTTCTGGAACCTTCTTCCGCACTATTGCATTCTGGGGCAATTATGCGGCCCCAAACAAATGATCACTTGTTCACGCAGCCAGTGAAAAACAAGTCTGTGTCATTTGTATAGCATGGAGCCAATTTATCAGTCTGTCTGAGATTGGCAAAGGACTCTGGCTTCAAAAAGGAGAAAAAAAATCACTTTATTCAGTTCTATGCCATAAAATCTCTCTATTTGAAACGGTATTCTTCACTATATGCGAGTCTTCAGTGTATAACAGTGAAGTTATGGCAAGTCAGACTCCACTCACAGTGTTTCACTTTAACCAGTACTTATCACTGTAGGAAACATAAGAGTTCACTTTCTTATTTTTAATAGGTAAGCAGACTATTTAATCATACAAATAATCAAACTAATTCATAAAAAAACAATATAAATATAAATATTAAATAAATATTTGAATAACCTTAAAAAACAGAGAATTATTCATAATTATTTAAAATAAATAAATAAACATTTTTTTTTACTGTATCACTTTCTGATAGAATCAAACTAGGGTAACAAAAATGTTTGGCCTGCCAATAAGTGCTGAATGAATGAATGAATGAATGAATGAATGAATGAATGAACCAATCAATCAATCAATCAATCAATCAATCAATCAATCAATCAATCAATCAATCAATCAATCAATCAATCAATCAATCAATCAATCAATCAATCAATCAAATTTTCTGATACAATTATGCTATAACATTTATTAACATGCTAGTAAGTGCTTATTTGCAATTGGTTATTTTAGAAGTTGGTCATATATTACAGAATAAAATAGGCCACTTAATACAAGTCTACAACTTGAGTCCACATCATGTATAAAACATAATACAAATATATAATAGTTTCAAAGTTGTAAAGTTAATATAAATAACAAAACATTAGGAATGTAACGATACCCTCATGTCACAATTCGATACATATCACAATACTAAATTCACGATACGATATTATTGCGATACTCTAAGACATGGTAAAAGGTTAACAAAAAACGTACTGTTGATTAAAATGCTAAATTTGATATTACATTGGGGGTGTAAATGAATAGGCTCGGACTTGGTGCTGGTAACCCAAAGCACAGGACAATGGTGACACCAGAATAAACATATGCACAGTGGTGGAATGTAACGAAGTACAAATACTTCGTTACTTTACTTAAGTAAATTTTTCACGTATCTGTACTTTACTTAAGTAGAATCAATAGTGCATACTTTTTACTTTTACTTCGTTACATTTTGCAGCAATTATTATACTTTCTACTCCACTACATTTCTACAACGTTCTGTTACATTTTCGTTAAATTTTCTGATCAGTTTTCCCCTGCCAAAACGTCATCCTGACCGTCTGTTCATCGCACGTTTCTGTCTCACCAGTGAAGTTTGGTTGCCATAGATATATCAACCCGGTCACACTAAATGCGTCTCTATAGCACGCAGTGTTTATTGTGCAATTTATACGCGAAAATTAGTTTTTACATGCATAGGAAACGCATTGGTAGGTTTAGTAGTGATGTGGGGTGCGTGTGTATTATACGTTTGGTTAGGATTAGTATGGCAAGCCAAGAGGTTCAGAATTACGCCATAAATGAATCGCGTTTACAGCCAAACGCCGTCATATACGGCGTTTTAACATAATATGTGTGTTTATATATATATATAGTAAGGGTATATAGTAAGCTTGATGTGCATATTGCCTAATTGCAAGCTTGTGTTCAGAAATGGTGACAAAAACTTAAAATATAACTGCTTTTCCATCATATTGAACATCATTATATGAGTATTAGGTTGAATGAGTTAGAATTAACTGTTTTATTAATCATTAGAATATAGACATTAAGAGAACAAATTGTTATGCAAGTACTTTTACTTTTAATACTTAAAGTACATTTAAAATCAGGTACTTTTTACTTTTTACTTAAGTAGGGTTGTCACTGTGGTACTTCTACTTTTACTAAAGTAAATATGTCTCTGGTTATTTGTACTTTTACTTAAGTACTGAGATTCAGTACTTCCTCCACCACTGCATATGCATGATTCTGAAGCTGAAAATAGAGAATTATTTTAGACGAAAATGTTTGCACTCTGTCACTGACTATATATATTTAAAATAATGTAGGCCGCTTTTTACTGCAAACAGAAGACATTTGCCATTATCAGAACCCACATATATTCCAGCATTGCATTATTATATAAACATTATATATAGTACTGGCACTAAAACTCTGTAAACTTGATTTTTTTTCTCACACAGAAATTATACACAATACATATTGTCCCTATCCACGAAACATATTGATGCATTATTGTATTGCGACATATTGTGACACCCCGTCAAAACATACATTGTATTCTTTGTATAATTTATACAAAATTCCATATTATTGTAAAACTTTGTTTATAGACCCATAAACTAGAATCATAAGAATTTGTATTTGTATTTTAAAAAGTAAGCAAAACCTTTGATATCCCCACCCTCAGAGGTACTCACTGGCTGTATGGGGGCAGTGGTGCCATCATAACTTCCTCTCCTTCTCATTCTGAGAGACCTTTTACCAGCACAAGCCCGCTCCCAGAGTCTCACACTGTTTATCCCGAAGATACTTTTCCAAAACTGGAGGCTTTGAGAAGAGTTTTCAGCACCCTGCTTGCGATCCAGTTTGAAATGAACGTTGGCTTCTCTTAACTGGCATCTTCAGCAGTAACTAATGAGCCTGAGAACAATGGAGGACAAATGGGAGGAGAGAGTGGTTCCGCTTGACCTGGACCAAACCTGCCTGCTGTGGCAGCCACTTGTTCTTTGGGCTTTTTCAGCCATGTTTGCTCTGACACAATTAAAGCTGCTGCTCCCCTGTTTACAAGCTAATGATGATCGGCTCTCACAAGAACAACACTGGTTTAGCTGTTTAAAATCCAACAAGAGAACGAGAATGTCCTTAACTCACCCAACAAGCAAACCCCACCTGAACTTTTTGGGTACAAAGCCATAGAGGCAGTGAGTACATGTGCAAAACAATCTTTATTTTGCAGTTCTGTTTGGTGACACTAGAATTATAGCACAGAAATTAAACACTTCAAAGGATGTGCACCAAAGACATTGTTGGGACATCGAAATTTCGGTAACACCTATTACAATAACGGTACACGAATAATCATGTACTAATACCTGCATTAATAATTACTTTACTATGAACTAATGATGAGTTAAGACATGTACTAATGAAGAACTAACTACGACATGAGTCATATGAATTCCTGCATAAATATACCATCTTAACGACACGTTAGTACATGCTTGTTAATTAATGTATTAATTAACACTTTGGGATAAACTAAATCAAACATGCTCTAGATCAGCCTTTCTCAAACTTTTTTCAGTCAGGGCACCTTTCAAAAGTGCATAAAATCTCAAGGCACCCCAGTGTAAAATATAATTTAAAAACACTGCATAACCCAAATGTAAATGCAAATGTCCTGTTTATTTAGACAGAACAGTAATGAACAGAGCATAATACGAACTGTAAATAACAATAACAATAATAATAACAATTTTATAGCACCTTTTGGTATATTGTGGTCAATAAAAAAAATTATTTGCTTATAATTAACATGACAATGTGTACAAAACTAAAGTGGCCTAAATTCACATTTATTTTTACGTTTCTGTCAGTCTGAGGTGTTGTTGCTATAACGCGTTGCTATGGGTTGCCGCTGCGTCACTTGCGTCAAGTTGTGTGTGTGTCTTGCTTCGGTCTTGACTCTTGTGAGACGGATTTTTATGGTTAATTTTATATATTTTTTATATTTATTTATATTTATATTTTTATATTTTCTGCACTATAAGGCGCACTTAAAAGCCTTTAATTTTCTCAAAAAACGACAGTGCCCCTTATGATCCGGAGCGCCTTATACATGGATGGTGAACACACGTTCACCAAGACGGGGAGACAGCGCCGGGCGACTTACGCCACTATCTGCCAATGGATCGTGGATGCCTGGGCTGATATATCAGTCTTAACTGTGATCCGAGCTTTCACGAAGGCAGGAATAATCTCTTTATCCTGTTTTCGGTCGAAGTCCACAGTAGTTGATTGTCGAGTTCGCGCGCGCGATCAAACCTCCTCCGTGTGTTCAACATCTGATTCGGATGAACTATCCATTTGCGCTGATATTCTCAGAACACCACACAGCACCGTCATCGGCTGAAAGTCTGAGTCTCCACTGTTGCTTAGTTACCAATGATCGCGCGCGCGCACTCGACAATCGCCTACTGTGGACTTCGACCGAAACAGGAAGAAAATACGGGTATGTGAGCTGGCTGAATAAACATCATTTTTATTCATATCTTTCACATTTACTGCAGTCAGATTCACCGTGTTCACTCACATGGCTGTGCACTTGTAATGACACATTAAGGTTGTTAAGAGGCTAAAAGCAGGTTTAAAACTTGCCCCGTTTAAGTCAACAGGGTGCAAATTTTAAAAAGAGGATAACACGGTGTAGGCAACATCGTTTTTTTTACCGTATATATTTTCGTATATATTTATCTAAAATGAATTTACAATTTTATTAATACGTTCATATGTTTAAAAAGAAGAAGAATGTATTTATGTAAATATATTTATATATGAAATGTCAGATTATTTTTTGATTTTTTTTTTTTAGCCTACGTAATTTTTTGGCGGCACCCCTGACACAGTCAGGGGGCACCCCAGTGTGTCGCGGCACCCACTTTGAGAAAGGCTGCTCTAGATTGGAAGAAAGATGTTTTAAAAGGGCACAATGTAAAACTGTTCATAAATTTGCCACCAGCAACTGTCACAAACATCATTGAATGACACTAGATGTCTTGCAATATTTACATTTAACCTTACTCATTGAACACACAATGATGCATTCATCATTAAAAACAATTTAATCTCATTCCGTTTTAAGTGATTCCACTGCTGCCATCAAGAGTGAAATACCTACATTAACATACTGTATCCATTAAACAGATGCAATTTTCTAAATTAAAATCAGTGTTAACACAGATGATGATTATTTCTGTGGTTATTTTGTGGATTGGTTTACTGTCTTTATATCATAATGCAGTCGGATGTTAGTCTTGTTTTCTTGCTCTTCTTTGGGGCCACTATTGCCCCTTCCAAATGTGTCCACTTTCCTTCTACCGTTCAGTTCCTTCTCCATCCAAATTCGGGCACAGCACCTCTGCTCTTCCACTTCTTTACAAACCACCGAAAAGCACCAAAGATATCTGATTTTGAAGAGCTGAATATGTATAGAACATGTGTAATTGATAACATTTTAGTTAGTAATAATGTGCCCCCCCAAGTAAAGTCATGACATTATGATACATTAACAAGTCATGAATTCTTGTTACTTTATAAGTAATTAATGATGAGTTAGTAATGATGTGCCCCCTCAAGTAAGGGGGTTTTCACACTGGCAGTTTAGTTCGGAACGGGGCACGGTTCGCATGAAAAATCGCTAATGTGAACGCTGTCAAGGGACCCGGGTAAGCACTGGGGTACAGAACCCGACACTACCTGGAGGAGGTGGTCTGAGTTCGGTTGCTCCCGAACCGTGCCGCGGTTCGCGTGAATGTGAAAGCAGCACGGACTCGGGTGCGCACTTGTTCAGGAAGTAAAGTGACCTGCGCATGCGTTTTAGCTTATTGTGATGTATTCAGTTAAATAAAACACTTGTAAGGGATGATAGTGTTGGTGATTTACCTTGGATACGAGCGAGTGTGAGCCTGCAGTGTATTCGTGCATTGCGCGTGAAATCAGGGCACCAAATTTGGAAATCCACTGTCTCCTCAAAAGAGTCCGTTTGCAAGCAGCAGAAGGCCACCTTATGTGAAACACGCACAGTAAACCTGTATTGTTCACTCAACTGCGCATAATAGCAGCGAATTAATAAAAAACACAATATTGACCCATGTTCAGTATTCTATCATGCGCCGTGCACGTTTGCGATGACGTAATATGCACGCAAACGCACCAGGGTTCGATAGAATCAAGTTGAGTGTGAAACCAGACCAACGCTGCAGGGGGGCGCCGGGAAGAAACGCGCTCGGACCGCAGCAAATGAGCCCAGTGTAAAAGCCCCCTAAAGTCATGACATGATGCATTAACAAGCCATTAGTTGATGTTAGTGTATCGTTAGTTAATAATGAATTAATTATGATGTGCCTCCTCAAGTAAAGTCATGACACAATGATGCACTTACAAATCATTACCTAAAATATGAATAAACATATACAATAAGAGTGCCATCCTTATTCCTTTAAACCCATGGTACAAAAAAAAAAATATATAAAAATGATGTGTAGTTCTTTTATTTTTATTTATACAATTAAACATAATGGACTTAAAAGAAAGTCTAAACATACCTGTAAAGACACACATAAGATACGTTTACATGTAAAATAGGGAACAAGCTATAAGCTAATGCTAATTGAAGCATATATATTTAAACAACAGAAAATAGTTAATTATTGTGCATAACGCACGACCTGATTCTGCGTACATGACCTCCTGAAACCTCCCAAATCCAACATACATGCACACGTCTTTAATTAGTAATTATGTTAACCAAAAAAGTCAACATTTATGAGATTAAAATGCCAGCATTACCCTTTCTATGTCTTCTGTCTATGGCAGCCTTTCTCAAACTTTTTTCAGTCAGGGCACCTTTCAAAAGTGCATAAAATCTCAAGGCACCCCAGTGTAAAATATAATTTAAAAACACTGCATAACCCAAATGTAAATGCAAATGTCCTGTTTATTTAGACAGAACAGTAATGAACAGAGCATAATACGAACTGTAAATAACAATAACAATAATAATAACAATTTTATAGCACCTTTTGGTATATTGTGGTCAATAAAAAAAATTATTTGCTTATAATTAACATGACAATGTGTACAAAACTAAAGTGGCCTAAATTCACATTTATTTTTACGTTTCTGTCAGTCTGAGGTGTTGTTGCTATAACGCGTTGCTATGGGTTGCCGCTGCGTCACTTGCGTCAAGTTGTGTGTGTGTCTTGCTTCGGTCTTGACTCTTGTGAGACGGATTTTTATGGTTAATTTTATATATTTTTTATATTTATTTATATTTATATTTTTATATTTTCTGCACTATAAGGCGCACTTAAAAGCCTTTAATTTTCTCAAAAAACGACAGTGCCCCTTATGATCCGGAGCGCCTTATACATGGATGGTGAACACACGTTCACCAAGACGGGGAGACAGCGCCGGGCGACTTAAGCCACTATCTGCCAATGGATCGTGGATGCCTGGGCTGATATATCAGTCTTAACTGTGATCCGAGCTTTCACGAAGGCAGGAATAATCTCTTTATCCTGTTTTCGGTCGAAGTCCACAGTAGTTGATTGTCGAGTTCGCGCGCGCGATCAAACCTCCTCCGTGTGTTCAACATCTGATTCGGATGAACTATCCATTTGAGCTGATATTCTCAGAACACCACACAGCACCGTCATCGGCTGAAAGTCTGAGTCTCCACTGTTGCTTAGTTACCAATGATCGCGCGCGCGCACTCGACAATCGCCTACTGTGGACTTCGACCGAAACAGGAAGAAAATACGGGTATGTGAGCTGGCTGAATAAACATCATTTTTATTCATATCTTTCACATTTACTGCAGTCAGATTCACCGTGTTCACTCACATGGCTGTGCACTTGTAATGACACATTAAGGTTGTTAAGAGGCTAAAAGCAGGTTTAAAACTTGCCCCGTTTAAGTCAACAGGGTGCAAATTTTAAAAAGAGGATAACACGGTGTAGGCAACATCGTTTTTTTTACCGTATATATTTTCGGATATATTTATCTAAAATGAATTTACAATTTTATTAATACGTTCATATGTTTAAAAAGAAGAAGAATGTATTTATGTAAATATATTTATATATGAAATGTCAGATTATTTTTTGATTTTTTTTTTTTAGCCTACGTAATTTTTTGGCGGCACCCCTGACACAGTCAGGGGGCACCCCAGTGTGTCGCGGCACCCACTTTGAGAAAGGCTGGTCTATGGCATTACCAGAGAATGTCTAATATGAACAAGTAAGAAATGTTGATAATGTCATGCAGGAAAATATGTATAACCTATGAAGTGGGTGGATTGGAATCCATTGCTGCTTCAATGAATATGTAATGAATGAGAGGTATTAATCAATATTTTTCCTTCTAAATATCAAATGAGTTGAATGACTTCTCTAGGCTTGTGAGATTTTACTTTGTTATAGAAGTTACCAGTGTGATTACTGAAATGTTCTTTTCATGTATTCTTTAATGTCTATATTTGATATCTGAATGCAGTAACAGTGCTTGCTCATTTAGCCCGGCTTCCAGAAATGAAATAGGGACTTGTTTTGTGTTTGAGAAAGGTATTCAAAGTGTTAAAACATAAAGGGGTCATTAAAGCCAATAGTTTAAGGGACAATTTCTTTGTTAAAGCTTTACTTTCCAGTTAGACTAAAGTCTAGACTAAATGTTTAGTCTAAACATTCTTCATTAATGGTGAGGCAATACCAACAGTTTCTGAGAAGCCAGTGAAGAGTCTTGGGATATGGTACGATGGGGATCTAAAGGACACAGTTCGAGTGGGAGAAGTTAGACGACAAGCAGCGGAAGGGTTGAAGAGCATAAACAGCTGTGCTCTACCAGGAAAACTAAAACTCTGGTGCTTTCAGTTCTGTCTACTGCCGAGGTTGCTGTGGCCACTGACTGTGTACGAGGTTTCTTTGACAACAGTGGATAAGCTGGAAGCGTTAATAAGTTCATACATTAGGAAATGGTTGGGAGTTCCAGTGGGACTTTATAGTAAAGGAATATTGCAGCTGCCAGTCTCTGCTTTAACCGAGGAGTTTAAGTGCGCCAAGGTCAGACTGGAAATGACCTTAGTAGAGTCACGTGACAAATGTGTAAGGGAGGCGGCACCTGTGTTAAAAACTGGTAGAAAGTGGTCAGCAAAGAAATTTGTGGTAGAGGCAAAGGCTGCCCTTCAAATTGGCGATATCGTGGGACAGGTACAGCATGGAAGAGGAGGTTTTGGGCTCAGTTTAGCTACAAGGCAGGCCCAGCTCAAAGGAGGAAGCTGGTAGTCAACGAGGTGCGAAAGCAGGAGGAGAGGATGAGGTGTATAAAGGCCATTTCCCAGGCCAAGCAGGGAGAGTGGATGAGGTGGGAGAGTGTGGAACAACGCAAGATGGGCTGGCAAGACCTTTGGTCAATGGAAGAGAGTAGGATCAGTTTCCTTATCAGGTCAACATTTGATGTTCTCCCATCACCACAGAACCTAAACCTCTGGGTAGGAGAGGATCCCTCTTGTCCTTTGTGTTCATCACCTGCCACATTAAGGCACATTTTGACAGGATGTAAGGTGGCTCTTAGCCAAGGTCAGTTTACTTGGCGCCATGACCAAGTACTGCGATGTTTGGCTTTAGAATTGGAAGGCAAGCGTAACATGACCAATAAGTTGCCGCCTGTTCTAGCAAAACATTACACGCAGAAGACAATATTTCTCCGCCCAGGCGAGCAACCACCAAGAAAAGCTGTTAATACCAATTCTCGCCCAGGACAACTGGAAGCTGCTAGGGACTGGAAAATGCTGGCTGATATTGATCAACGGCTTATTTTTCCACCTGAGATTGCCACCACTAACCTCCGACTAGATATCGTTTTGTGGTCTCGATCAGCACGCATTGTTCAACTGATAGAGTTAACAGTGCCATGGGAGGATGCGGTAGATGAGGCAAATGAGAGGAAGAAACTGCGGTATGCTCATCTGGCCACTGAAGCAGAACAGCGAGGATGGAGAGTCCAGGTTTATCCAGTGGAAGTGGGTTGTCGAGGATTTGTGGCACACTCTACAACCCGGTTCCTCAGAGACGTCGGATTCAGTGGCCAAGAGTTGCGTCGCACAGTAAAGAACTTATCTGAAGCAGCAGAGAGGAGCAGCAACTGGCTGTGGTTGAGACGGAAAGATTCTGGCTGGCTGTGTACAGGCCGCCACGCTACGGTTTCGTAGAATTCTTGAAAAACTCGAAGAGTCTGTTGGTTTATTTGTATAGTTTGCATAGTAATTACAGTTATTACGTTCCTGTGTATATTGCGTGAATGAGGGGTGGTGTTTGGGCAGATATTGTGTTTTGTGGTAGGTAGTATGCCATACACTACAGAACCGTTGCCACTGAACCTAGTTTAACGAAGACAGTGGGGCTCGACTGCCTTAGTCAAACGGGTTGGCGCGTATGGTTGGGTTGCGGAGAGATTGTGAGATTGTGAGGGATGTAGAGGTCAGTAAGCTGGGCTGAGTTGAGAGGGGGACGGAGGGGGGTGACTCTGGGACGCCAGAGTCACTGTCGAGCCCTCTTGTGATGTCGTGGGCTAGTTGACGAAACACTGAGGACGGAAGGTGCCCACTTGAAGACCCTAGAGATGTCCCCTACTCGGCTCAATCCAGACGGTTGTCGTGCTGGTCCACTGGAGAGACCACACTGTAGTTGCAGCCGTTGTGTGTGCTGACGCGCCAAGTACACTGCAGCCGTTAACGCCGGACAGAAGGAGATTCACGTCACCATATGGAAGGAAGCGTAAATGGATGGAGGAGCATAGGTTACTGTAAAGCTATGTCTTAGTTTGTGCTTATCTTGGCGAAAGCCGAGTACAAATCAGCATGAAGTTTTAACATCTACTCTCGTGTAATGGAAATCTAGCTCTCCTTGAGAGAAAGAACGCATTATCTTGATGTTTTGAGAGGACTCTCCTGTTTATAGTAAGAGCCTGGTCAAATCCAACCTTGGAAAAGCTGTGTGTTGGTGTATGTGTTAGTCTTTTTGGTTACAGGTTAAGGAACCACTGGCATTATTGGAGATTGACTGAGTTGTTGTTTGGGACAGGCTGACGCCCAGCAACCCAAATCTGCGACCTGGACGGTCACGACGTGCCTAACGTCAGGGTCCGAGTGTCAGCTGCATAATCCATGGAGATATGCTTCCGTCTATCTGTATGTGTGTGGAAAATTACTATGTTTATCTATTTCTTAGCCAATGAGAATCATTCAACCTGTAAGCAATGACGTAGCTTAGACCTTGCAAATGGTATAATTGCTGTGATCTTTGTAACTGTAAAGGGGCGGCCTACGAACTCCTGTGTGAGTCTTGAAGCTGACTTCTTCTGATGAAACGGCAAACTATCTTCAGTAAAACTTTTCTTTAATTTATTATAATTCTGACTCCGGGTCTTCATTCATCATATCTGGTTCTGGGTCTTTAACTGTTTACCCCTAACAACTATTACATAAGCTTCTCCAGTCAAAAATGCATTATCAATGACTGTATGTACAGTTTGCATGAAAATGCACCTAAATTATAGAATGTTAAGAGAAATGAAGGTTGAGCTTCCTCTATGAAGAATTTTTGAAATGGCATGTCTATTTTGTCTCGGCGGAGCTGAGATGAGAACAATCGGAACACGGCCGTATTCTCAGCTGCTTAATCTCGTTGTCAGTCGACCATGATCGCGCACCGCTCGCGCATGCGCATCTAGGTGACACGGATAAATATATGCAGCAATATATAATGAATGTTCCTGGGAGGTCCGTAGTTGCGCGGGATGTGGAAGCGCGCAAAAGTTCCAGAAATGTACAAAAAGTGCCCTGGCCTTGAATGACAAGGTAAGGAAAATAAGACTAAATCAAAATTAAATAACCAAGACTAGGTTGACCATGTGATTTTTCTCAGGAGATGTTTTGAGCATTTTACTTCAGACACCGGATTATCAACAAACCTCCAAGAGAACTGCTAGCTGGCCACTCAAAATAAATACCCCCAGACCCCGCTAGGGAGAGCCCCACATAATAAATCCCAATTTAAACCCTGCCCATGAGTATGTACGCACATGTGCATGCAGTGGTGTACAGTGTTTGAGTAAATGTAATTAGTTACTATATACTTAAGTAACTTTTTGGCTACTTTGTAATTTTACTGTGTATCAAAGATATGAGCAAACTGCTTCAAAGCGCATCCATCCCTGTTTAAAGTGCTCCACACGGCTCTGGGGGGTTAATAAAGGCCTTCTGAAGTGAAGTGATGCATTAGTGTATGAAAACTTTATCGACTAAAATAACTAGCTTCAGGCAAACGGCTGTACGCATCGATTTAAGGCGAAAGACTAACCCTTGAACTTACGCACAGCGCAATGACGAACGCGGTTGCCCAGCCCTGTTTGTTTCAACCGCGAGAGGCGTCAAAGCTTACGCTATTCCTACATACTACGTCATACATCGTCAATTGTTACTCTTTTGGCGTAAGTCGACTTGTGTATGGCGTACGTCTGTCGGAAGCTAGTTATTTTAGTTGACAAAGTTTTAAAAATGAATATTTTTCTTATACGAACGCATCGCTTCACTTCAGAAGACCTTTATTAATCCCCCCAGAGCCGCGTGGATTACTTTTATCAGGGATTGATGTGCTTTGATGGACTTCCAAAAGCAAAAACCCATTCACTCCCATTATGAAGCTTGAAAGAAGGAGGGTATTTTTTTAATACAACTCCGATTGTATTCGTATGAAAGAAGAATGTCATATACACCTAGGATGGCTTCAGGGTGAGTAAATCATGGGCTAATTTTAATTTTTTGGTAAATCCCTTTAAATGCCCTAATTGAACTAAGGCCTTGTAACTTGTAATGGAGTCATTTTCACTAGGTATCTGTACTTTTACTCAAGTATGGGTTTCAGATACTCTTTACACCTATGTGTGTTTGCACAGGCTTTTTTTTTAATTAGATTTTAACGTAGAGATTGCCTACTTGTCTAACGATAGGTAGCACTATAATGAAAAAAGTATACACTTTAATACACCATCAGAAGATACAACACCTTTTCCAGAAAGCAATTGAAACAGTTATTGGAACGGCAAATCCTTAAAAAATAATAATGACTACATAAATATGATGCATTTATGCTTGTAGCCCCTTAAAGTTGCAAATATTCATCTATTTGTCCAAACTGCTTGTCCTCTGTAGGGCCACTGGAGCCTATTCCAGCATCTCAGGTCATATGCAGAGAAATACCCTGAATGGATGCAACAAAGGGAAAACACACAAACTACATACAGAAAGGCCAACTGGCTCAGCCAGGACTCAAACTGGGGGCCTTATTGCTGTGATTCGACAATGCTACCTACATAGTCATCAAATATTTTCTCCTTACAAAAACTTTGGTAAAAGGGTTAAATGGTTTAGCTTGATTGATGCAGTAAACAATACAATAAATGTAAAAAAAAAGAAGAAAATGAGTAAAATTAAACAATTATTGTAGGACAACAAATATCAATATTACTTACATATGCCATGCGTAAAACAGATTTTGCAACATTAACATTTATACCAGTACGACATTACACTTTGTTCAAACAATACATAAACAGCAATAAAATACAGTATGTAATGTATACATGTGGCAGGATCATACTTTGGCAATCACATTCATTAGAATTTAAAGGTCTTTTGTGGTCTTAAAATTACCGTTTTTAAGATAACTCAGACACTCAATGCACAATAAGCTGTGTATTGCAAAATATAAAGGTTCAGAGAAATTAAACACTTTAAATCTTAGGTTGAGGTTGGTAAGAACTGACAATCAACCCTCTGCTCACCATTGGTTTGTGTCAGCTGTATGTTGGAGACCCAGCAGACCATGTGACTATATAGACCTGTGTTTTTTTCACTCTTGCCTTCATGTAGGATAGGACCTCTTCCAACATTTGCCACAACCTGCTCCTGTAGTTGGATCTGCATGGGATGAACACCATTGCCTGTGTACACTCCAACACGGTTGTGGGCAAGTCCAGGAAACATAGAGAATAGAAGGCTTCGCAGCTCCTGTCGAAAAGCTTTGTTGAAGTAAAAGTAAATAAAGGGGTTGTAGATATGGGAGCTTTTAGCAAAAAGCGCAGGAAAGACGAATGCTTCTGGTGCCATATACCAAGCGTCTTTGTGGAAGATAAACAGGAAGGAAACAATGGTGTAGGGAGCCCAGGCAAGGACAAAGCCCAAGCTTATGCAGAAAAACATCTGTTGAATACAAAGAAAAAAAGTTTAACAACAACAACAAAATTGATGTGCTGTGAAAAGTATTTATTAGGGCATTTCAAGGCCCAGTATTATGGCAGACCTCTTTCTGACTGCAATAGTGGAGAAAGGTTTGCTACATCTTGATTGGATCTCAGTGGACTAACACAAACAAACGTCCAGTGGCATTAGATAAGAATGCTAGTGTCAGGGTCATGTTTGGCTTTATTGTGTTTTCATTAATGCCTGTGTTTCCTGTCAGTTTAGTTCCTGTCCCCTTAGTTACTGATTCCTCCTGATTAGTCCCAGTACCACTTCTGATATATACTCCCAGTTTGGTTCTGTTTGCTGTTGGTTATCATCATTATTTAGTGTGTGCTCTTTTCTCCTGAGATACTCCAAGTGGATACCTTTTGTCATTAAAACTGTTTATTTATTTTCTGAGTAATTTGCATTTGGATTACAAAAATACTTTGCGACAGCTTAGACAACTGCCAGACACCTCATTGAAAACAAGAAGACTTCTAGTTCCAAGCCCGCAAAGGACTTCCCAATAGTCGCCCTTCTGGGTGATCATGGTTTCACCATATGTTACTGAATCAATATTCCAATCCACCAATCAGATTTGAGGGACAAGTTTACAGTTTATGTCAAGTTTAGGCTTATAACCAGGGTTAGGTGCTTCTACATTAGTGTTATTCACCTATCATTTCCCTCTGATCTTAGGGAAAACTTATGGGTTAGGGATGGGGTTAGGATTAAATTTCGGACAGGAATGTTGTTCCAGGATCAATAAAATATGTTGACCCAGGAACATGTTGCACTTGGCAAATCGTGGTTTCTGTCATTCATCCATCCATCTCAAAAATAATTCCCATAGGTTTGGTCTGGGAACACCATAAACCTTTAAATGCATGAACGTTTCGCCAATCATTATTAAATATTAGGGTCGTTAGAGACCCAGATCTATATCTAACACGGATGGATCTCTTTAAGCAGAGGTTTTATACCATCATCACTGTCCTCGTGAGCTCATTACTGAGCTCATTACATTCAGTATATTGCTCATATTCTCCCTCTCAACCATAATCCATTTCAAGTTTTGCTGATGATACTTCCTATTCTTTTTTTTTCCCGCCTGCAGTAACTATGAGTGAAACGTCACTTCATCACTGTGTATCAGACATTGCCACCGTGAACAATAAAGGTGAATTGCACTTATTCGGTCATCAAAGATTCAATTATTGTTGTTTAGAAAAAATATACGTACACTGTCACACACCACAGGTCATTAGTGACCCCATACAATTTTTTTCAAAAAATAAATGGGAAAAGGAGGAATTGTTTTATATTTTTATTATTGTTTTCTTGTTTATTGTTTTCTGACAGCCCACAGGTACCTGTTAGTTATCGCGTTATATTTTTCTGTTGATATGAAAAATCGGGTAATTTTAGCAAAATAGCGTGTGAATTATGTATATGATGTATATTATTACAGTGTTACGATGTAATATAACTATGCCTTTCTCCACTGGCGTTCTAAGTTGTTCAAAGTGTTTCTAGGATTTTTAGGAGGCCGCTGTCTTACTCTGAGACATGGAACTGGAACATGGTTTGTGTAACAATAACACATTATTAGCTGTTTGAAGATATGTGTCAGAAGAGGGAAATGAACCCATGCCTCCATTCAGAGACCAGAATCCTCAACATCTGATAAGGTTAATACACCTTGAGTCTGGCGCCTTAGACCACTTGGCCATTCATACTGTACACTTACAAAGAACTTTGAGAAACTCAGTCATTTCACTGTCCATAGTGGAAAAAATAATATAAGATTTATATGGAGCTAAAAGTCTCAATAAATATAAATGCACACACTACACACACAGGATTCATACATGCACACACATGATTCATAAATACACACACAGAATACACAAATGCACACCCAAAATTTAAAAAGCACAGAATATTCACAAATGCATACAAAATTCATAAATGCACACAAAATTCATAAATGCACACACAATTCAGAAATGCAAACAAAATTTACAAATGCACACAAGATTCAGAAATGCACAGGACACGATTCAGAAATGTATTTCTGATGCACACACAAATATATCTTGATTTACAAACTGCTTGCGATCTGTGAACTTCACGGCATTTGTGTGTGAATTTTGAGACTCCCCTGACTTGGCTCGACACACAAATGCCTTTTTTTAAACAGGTAATGATCTGCAACCAATCAGATTTCTCCCTTGTTTTATCCAATCACAAGAACGCACCCCACGTGGGGGATTGTTTCCTTATAAGCCAATCACATGAATGCGTTCACACAGCGCTATATGCAAAGAGACAGAGGCTGCTTCTCAATTCTTATTTTCTGCATCCTCGCTTCCTTTCCTCGCGTCTGAGCTCCACCCCCCGCAGGATGCGAGGGAAGGCTGTAAGGAAAGAAAATGAGGACAGAGGAATGCTTGATCACTCGAGTGTCACTTCACTGCGTCATCAGCTGCGCTCAAAGGATCTGCCCTTATGTTGTTGAAGTTTGGTTATTTAAGAAATTAGTAATAAATAATAATAAAGCAAGATACCCTGTTGAAATATGTGAGATGTGTCTTTTATATAAACTGCAAACAAAGGTAAAGTATAAATTAAAATGATTGTGACCGACGTGAAGGGGGAGGAGAATTTATACGTGCGTCACGTTTAGTCGATAAAACACTTCCGCAAAGCATACAACTGTGCATCCTCGCTCATAGCTCCTCTGGAAGCCTCCTCACTCCTCGATCCTCGCGGTGCAATTAGAGAATTGAGATGTCCTTCAAGATGGCTGAGCTCGATCGGTTTCCGGGTCATAGGATCGAGGAGACAAGGAGGGATATTGAGAAGCACCCAGAGAGTATTTAGGCCACGCCCCCACCGGACTTTTTTAGCTCCATAGATTTATTACGTTTACATAATTTCAAGATCTCATTACAAAGGCTATTTTTGAGATTAAGATTTGAACCGACGCCTCTGTTTGGACACCAGAATTCTCAACAACTGATAAGGTTGATACTCCTTTAGTCTGGCACCTTAGACCACTCGGCCATCCTGACACTTAAGTGTCTTTGTTAAGCTCAGTCATATCACTGTCCATGGTTAAATACATACAAATATAATATAAGAAGTATTGCCTTTGCATTATTTCAAGTTCTCATTACAAAAGCTCTTTGTCAGAAGTGGGATTTGAACCCACGCCTCCATTCGGAGAACAGAATTCTCCACAACTGAGAAGGTTGATATTCCTTGAGTCTGGCGCCTTAGACCACTCGGCCATTCTGACACTAAAATCTTACTTTGTAAAGGTCAGTCATATCACTGTCCATGGTTAAACACATACAAAAATAATAGAAGATTTATTGCCTTTACATTAATTCAAGTTCTCATTACAAAAGCTCTTTGTCAGAAGTGGGATTTGAACACACGCCTCCATTTGGAAACCAGAATTCTCAACAACTGAGAAGCTTGATATTCTTTGAGTCTGGCGCCTTAGACCGCTCGGCCATCCTGACACATACATCTAACTTTGTTAAGGTCAGTCATATCACTGTCCATGGTTAAATACATACACAAATAATATAAGATGTATTTCCTTTACATTAATTCAAGTTCTCATTACAAAAGATCTTTGTCAGAAGTGGGATTTGAACCCACGCCTCCGTTTGGAGACCAGAATTCTAAAGAACTGAGAAGGTTGATATTCCTTGAGTCTGACGCCTTAGACCACTCGGCCATCCTGACACAAACATCTTGTTTTGATTAGGTCAGTCATATCACTGTCCATGGTTAAATACATAAAATAATAATAGAAAATTTATTGCCTTTACATTAATTCAAGTTCTCATTACAAAAGCTCTTTCTCAGAAGTGGGATTTGAACCCACGCCTCCATTTGGAGACCAGAATTCTCCACAACTGAGAAGTTTGATATATCTTGAGTCTGGCGCCTTACACCAATCGGCCATCCTGACACATACATCTAACTTTGTTAAGGTCAGTCATATCACTGTCCATGGTTAAATACATACAAACATAATATAAGAAAGCTCTTTGTCAGAAGTGGGATTTGAACCAACGCTTCCATTTGGAGACCAGAATTCTCAACAACTGAGAAGGTTGATATCCCTTGAGTCTGGCGCCTTAGACCACTCGGCCATCCTGACACAAACATCTTATTTTGTTAAGTTCAGTCATATCACTGCAATGGTTAAATACATACAAAAATAATATAAGATGTATTTCCTTTACATTAATTCAAGTTCTCACTACAAAAGCTCTTTGTCAGAAGTGAGATTTGAACCAACGCTTCCATTCGGAGACCAGAATTCTCTACAACTGAGAAGGTTGACATTCCTTGAGTCTGGCGCCTTAGACCACTCGGCCATCCTGACATAAAAATCTGCTCTTGTTAAGTTCAGTCATATCACTGCAATGGTTAAATACATACAACAATAATATAAGATGTACTGTATTTCCTTTACATTAATTCAAGTTCTCACTACAAAAGCTCTTTGTCAGAAGTGGGATTTGAACCCACGCCTCCATTCGGAGACCAGAATTCTCAACAACTGAGAAGGTTGACATTCCTTGAGTCTGGCGCCTTAGACCACTCGGCCATCCTGACATAAAAATCTGCTTTTGTTAAGGTCAGTCATATCACTGTATATGGTTAAATACATAAAAAAATAATAGAAGATTTATTTCCTTTACATGAAGTCAAGTTCTCATTACAAAAGCTCTTTGTCAGAAGTGGGATTTGAACCCACGCCTCCATTCGGAGACCAGAATTCTCAACAACTGAGAAAGTTGATATTCCTTGAGTCTGGCGCCTTAGACCACTCGGACATCCTGAAACAAACATCGTATTTTGATTAGGTCAGTCATATCACTGTCCATGGTTAAATACATACAAAAATAATATAAGAATTATTGCCTTTACATGAATTCAAGTTCTCATTACAAAAGCTCTTTGTCAGAAGTGGGATTTGAAGCCAAGCCTCCATTCGGAGACCAGAATTCTCAACAACTGAGAAGGTTGATATTTCTTGAGTCTGGCGCCTTTGACCACTCGGCCATCCTGACACAAACATCTTATTTTGTTAAGGTCAGTCATATCACTGTCCATGGTTAAATACATACAAAAAAATAATAGAAGATTTATTTCCTTTACATGAATTCAAGTTCTCATTACAAAAGTTCTTTGTCAGAAGTGGGATTTGAACCCACGCCTCCATTTGGAGACCAGAATTCTCAACAACTGAGAAGGTTGATATTCCTTGAGTCTGGCGCCTTAGACCACTCGGCCATCCTGACACAAAAATCTTCTTTTGTTAAGGTCAGTCATATCACTGTCCATGGTTAAATACATTAAAAAATTAATAGAAGATTTATTGCCTTTACATTAATTCAAGTTCTCATTACAAAAGCTCTTTGTCAGAAGTGGGATTTGAACCTACGCCTCCATTTGGAGACCAAAATTCTCAACAACTGAGAAGGTTGATATTCCTTGAGTCTGGCGCCTTAGACCACTCGGCCATCCTGACACAAAAATCTTCTTTTGTTAAGGTCAGTCATATCACTGTCCATGGTTAAATACATAAAAATAATAATAGAAGATTTATTGCCTTTACATTAATTCAAGTTCTCATTACAAAAGCTCTTTGTCAGAAGTGGGATTTGAACCAACGCCTCCATTTGGAGACCAGAATTCTCAACAACTGAGAAGATTGATATTCCTTGAGTTTGGCACCTTAGACCACTCGGCCAACCTGACACTTAAGTATCTTTGTTAAGCTCAGTCATATCACTGCAATGGTTAAATACATACAAAAATAATATAAGATGTATCTCCTTTATATGAATTCAAGTTCTCATTACAAAAGCTCTTTGTCAGAAGTGGGATTTGAACCCACGCCTCCATTCGGAGACCAGAATTCTCAACAACTGAGAAGGATGATATTCCTTGAGTCTGGCGCCTTAGAAAACTCGGCCATCCTGACACGAAAATCTTCTTTTGTTAAGGTCAGTCATATCACTGTCCATGGTTAAATACATACATACATAAAAAATAAAAAAAAACGATTTATTGCCTTTACATTAACTCAAGTTCTCATTACAAAAGCTCTTTGTCAGAAGTGGGATTTGAACCCACGCCTCCATTTGGAGACCAGAACTCTCAACAACTGAGAAGGTTGATACTCCTTGAGTCTGGCGCCTTAGACCACTCGGCCATCCTGACACTTAAGTATCTTTGTTAAGCTCAGTCATATCACTGTAATGGTTAAATACATACAAATATAATATAAGATGTATTTCCTTTACATTAATTCAAGTTCTCACTACAAAAGCTCTTTGTCAGAAGTGGGATTTGAACCCACGCCTCCATTCGGAGACCAGAATTCTCAACAACTGAGAAGGTTGATATTCCTTGAGTCTGGCGCCTTAGACCACTCGGCCATCCTGACACATACTTCTAACTTTGTTAAGGTCAGTCATATCACTGTCCATGGTTAAAAAAATATGTAGCACCTCTAACCTGAATTAGAATGATAGCTATATATATCAATTACCTAGGCTCTGAGCAGTAATTGACAAGACTCACAAGGAGACTTACCTTTTTTTTAAACAAAACAGCTGGCAGGTTTATTACACAATCATTGTGCAACACACTATTCACATAGTTATTTTCTCTTACATTAGAAAATATAAATATACTGAGTGTTTGGTTGAAACTGTCTAAAAGGTTTTGAGCAAATGAGATGAGGGGTTTTCCCAACTGTGGGTAATGGAATCGGCCCGGTGCTCGCCTTGACCTTTCAGATCGACGTACAGACGCGTCTTCCACAACATCTCCAAGTACTTCCTCATCTCGTTGATCACAACCGTCAGGGATTTCAATGTCAGTTTTCCGTACTCCTCTTTTATTATTTCCATCTTCTGGATCACCAGAATCCAACAAGGGAACATCATCTTCTTCCAGAGTGATAGCTGGCATCACATTGCCTGGCTCAGGCAAGATCTCCACATCCTCAGTAGAAGGTTGATCAACAGTAGTCTCTGACTGGAATTCTCCAGCCTCTTCAAGACATGCCTCTGCTTCTATTGCCGGCAATGCCATCTCATTACCTGCCAAAAACTCCCCTGGAGACTGGGGTGGTAATGTCTTGCTCAACTCACTCTTTCTGGGAAAATGGGCAGATGTATCCAGCTTTCTTTGGATGTCGTATACATTTGTGAACCTTTCCTCAGTAAAGACTGAGGATTTTACAGGAAAGACGGTGTAGTCATCTTCAGACCCACAATCTTCCTCTTCTTGCTGCTGAGGAGAATTTTGTCGTGTCCTGGGACGATGTGTGGCCCTCGGCTGATCTGGTTCATCTTCTTCAGCTTCATACAACTGCCCACATGGTAACAGAAGATCCCTGTGCAGAGTGCGGATTGGACCATCTTGATTTACTGGCTGAACCATGTAAACAGGTAAATCTCCCATCTGTTTTTGGACACAGTACACAGCAGACTCCCACTTGTCAGCAAGTTTGTGCTTGTTCCGCAGCCGGACGTTCCTCACCAGGACTCTATCCCCCACTTCAAGGGTAGATTCTCGGACCCTCTTATCAAAACGGCGTTTGTTTCTGTCAGCAACTTTATGTGAGTTTTCAATGGCTGTTTGATAACTCTCCTCTAGCCTAGACTTGAGATTCCGCACATATTGTGAGTGAGATGCTTGTTTCCCCTCTCTGACAGGTAAACTGAATGCAATATCTATAGGCAACCTTGGTTGTCTTCCAAATATCAGCTCATAGGGGCTAAAACCTGTAACTTCATTTCTGGTACAGTTGTAGGCATGCGTGAGTGGTTTTACAAAGTCCCGCCAGTGACTCTTCTCCTTATCCTTTAGGGTACCCAACATGCCAAGAAGGGTGCGGTTGAACCGCTCAACCGGATTTCCTCGTGGGTGATAGGGACTTGTCCGCACTTTCTTGATACCAGCTATGGCACAGAGTTCTTTAATAGTACGAGACTCAAAGTCCCTGCCCTGGTCGCTATGCAGGCGTTCAGGAAACCCATAATGCACTAGGAATTGCTCCCACAGGCACTTTGCGACAGTAGTAGCCTTTTGGTCTTTAGTAGGTATGGCTACTGCGTACTTTGTAAAGTGGTCTGTGATGACCAGGATGTCTTTAGTGTTGTGGGTGTCAGGCTCAAGCGATAAGAAGTCCATGCAAACCAATTGCATTGGCCTAGATGTCTGGATACTGACAAGAAGTGACTCTGGAAGTATGAGCTGATATGATGTTTTCTCTTCACACTGACGTTTCCTGTACAGAAGACCATCTCGCATTTCAAGACGCTTCCATTCTTTAAGCACCAGCTTGAGTTCAGGGGAGTCAGGACTGATGTCACTGGGTACTTTGTCTCCAGCTTTTAACCAGTTAATGACATGCTTGATGATGGGGTCAGCTTCCTGTCGATCTCTGAGTTCCACTTCACTAAAGGTGGGTACAGTTGCATGGCCTATTAAGTCTTCTTCACCATAGATGTCTGGTACAGCCTCGGCTTGGAGAGCCAAAGATTCAACCAACGTAAGGGATGGTAAGTAGTTGTCTGGCTCTCTTAGAAGGCTTCTGTGACATACAGCTGTAACCACATCTGCAGGTAAGTTTAGATGGTCAGCTGATGATGCCAAATGATGTGATGTGAACTGTTTTATCCTTTCTTTCACCTCCAGTTCAGCGTCATCATCAACCAACATACCATGAGGTCGCCTAGAGAGGCCGTTGGCATCCTGATTGCTCTTTCCAGCCCTATACTTGATGTTGAATTTGAATGTGGAAAGGGCTGCAAGCCAACGATGACTGGCGGCATCTAGTTTAGCTGAGGTGAGTACGTAGGTTAATGGATTATTATCCGTTATGACAGTGAAGGTATTACCATAGAGATAATCTTGGAACTTCTGTAGAATTGACCATTTTAAAGCTAGGAACTCCAGCTTGTGTGCTGGATACCTCGCCTCGCTACTTGAAAGGCCCCTACTAGCATAGGCAATGACCCGTGTTTGTCCGTCCTGCTCCTGATATAAAGCAGCCCCTAAACCAGTAGTGCTAGCATCTGTGTGCAAAGTATATGGTAGCTTTGGATTTGCAAACCCCAGGATTGGAGAGGAGGTCAGCTTTTCTATTATGCACTCAAAAGCTATTTGACAAGCAGGTGTCCATCTTTCTGCAAACGGCTCTTTTGGGTTGTAATACTTCCCTTTACATGTCGTCATCTTCTGACCTTTTTTGAGAGGTGGGTATCCGGAAGTGAGATTGTTTAGTGGCTTAACTATTTTGGAATAGTCCTTCACAAAACGACGATAATAGCCGGAAAAGCCTAAAAAGGACTTCAGTTCTTTAAGAGTCTGGGGCTTTGGCCAAGTTTTCAGTGCACTGACTTTCCCAGGGTCAGTCTCCACACCATCTCTTGAGACGACATGTCCGAGGTAATGCACAGAGGTTTGAAAGAATTTGCATTTCTCGGGAGAGAGTTTGAGACCATTTTCTCTTAGCCGTTGCAGTACATGCAGAAGTCTGGCCTCGTGTTCCTCCAGGGAGTCTGAGAACACGATTAGATCATCAAGGAACACTAGCACCTCCTTCAAGTTAATGTCACCCATACATTTCTCCATTAACCGCTGGAAAGTGCTAGGCGCATTGGTTATTCCCTGTGGCATCCGATTGAACTCCCAAAAACCCAGGGGGCACACAAAAGCAGTCTTGGCTTTGTCACACTCCTCCATGTCGATTTGGTAATAGCCTGACTTGAGGTCCATCACCGAAAACCATTTTGACCCGGTAAGGGCGGAGAATGTTTCTTCCAGGTTTGGTAATGCATAAGCGTCCTTTATGGTCTGCAGGTTAAGCTTACGGTAATCGACACAAAGGCGGACATCACCATTCTTCTTCCTTACAACAACGATGGGTGAGGAGTAAGGGGACTCCGACTCCCGTATAACACCAGCTTCCAGCAGTGATTGCAAGTGTTTCCTCACAGCTTCATAATCATTAGGATGGATGGCCCATGCTCGTTGCTTGAAAGGAGTATCGTCTTTTAGTTTGATATGGTGTTTGACTTTGGTGGCATGGCCAAAATCAAGGTCATTGTGTGCGAAAACGTCAGCATAACCGTTGAGCTTCTCAGTGATTCTGCTTTTCCACTCCTCTGGCAGAGGGGACTGGCCAAAGTCAAACGTCAGGTTGCTTTGGGTGGTTTGACACGATGGAGAAACAGTGGCACTACAACAGTTCACAGTAGCAGAGTTTTTGTCAGTTAAGTGAACGTTTTCAAGGATCTGCTCGGGAGCATGTAGTTCTGCAATAACACAGTTTGCGGGGATTGTTAAATTATGGGCTGTCTCATTCCTGATCCAAACAGGCAACTTCTGTTTGTGCTGTTGTGGAAGAGTGATGAGACAACAATCAATGAAAATCCCACCAGGTAAGGCAGAGGTTGTTGGTTGCTCCAGGACTGCCCATTCCTCAGTATTAGCATAACTGACATTGGCATAGCCTTCCACAGCAACTTTCTCATGTGCAGGAATGACTTGCTGTGTTTTTCCTTTAAGTGTCATGAGGCCAATTTCTCCAGTGGTGTTCAGCCTTTTTCGGAGCTAAAGTGCCCTGAGAATTTGTCTATAACCATAGACAGTTGAAGTGTTTTTCCGAGTGTTGTTCTGGCAGTGTTCATCATATAGCACATCAAGTAAGTTAGTCCCTATCAGAACAGGTAAGTCACTGTTGGAGCGTAGATCAGGGACAACTAATGCTAATGTGGATACTTCAGGTGCAGTGTCAATAAAGTCTTTTGGGAAACCAATGTTGACTTCTACGTACCCTAAGTATGGAACAAACTGACCATTAGCACCCTCAACATTAAGTAGATTAACCCTCTGGGGTCTGAGGTGTTTTCGGGGTCCTTGAGATGTTTTGGCATGCTCTGACATTTGTGCTTTTTTCAGTTGCTTATAAACATATTAATGGCACAGGTGGAATTACACTCTATATAGCACACACAGGGCTACCATAATATGTGAGCAACATGTATGTACATGTTTGTATTTTTGAGAGAATATTGTTTATGCGTGGTTATTGAAAAAACTAAAAAATAAAGTTTATAATATAAGGCCACAAATAACATACTAAATATTTGTCCACAAGACTTTTGACTAGTGGATGTTATCGCCTAGAGTTTTTGCTTCAAATTGATCTGAAAATCATTCTGCCTTATCATTCACATAAAACAATAGATTGTTTTAAATTGTGAAAAACATTTTTTTGTTTGCAAAGGCAATATGCGGATGGGCGGAACGGCCCAACCCCCTCATGAATAATTAGGCAGTTCTCACCTGAGCAGACTTCATACTAATGAGCCTTTCATTCAGGGGTGTCACACAAGAAAGAATGCAAGGACAATATATATACACTACCGTTCAAAAGTTTGGGGTCAGTGAGAATTTTATTTTTATTTTTTGGAGGAAAGAAAACAATACTTTTATTTATCAAGGAATAATTAATTTGATCGAAAGTGACAGTAAAGACATTTATAATGTTACAAAAGTCTTTTGAACTTCATATTCATCAAAGAATCCTAAAACAAACAAAAAAACTGTACAACTGACAGACCAACAACTGTTTCAAGATTGATAATAATAATAAACGTTTCTTGAGCATCAAATCCTCATATTATACTGATTTGTGAAGGATCATTTGACACTGAAGACCCTGACACTGGTGATGCTGAAAATTCAGCTTTGATCACAGGAATAAATTACACTTTACTATATATTCACACAGAAAACAGCTGATTTACACTGGAAATAATATTTAATACTATAACTGATTTTTGTTGTATTTTTAATCAAATAAGCGCAGCCATGGTTAGCAGAAGATAATTCTTTTAAAAGTATTTAAAATCGTACCGACCCCAAACTTTTGAACGGTAGTGTATATAAATAAATAAATGTTTATACACACACACACACACACACACACACACACACACACACACACACATATATATATATATATATACAAACAATCAAAATTTAAATGAAAGCCAAAAGCACATTTATAGTCACACCTTTTAGCCATCCACATACCATTTTTAGCCATCCACCGCGGTAAAAATAAACCAGTCGCATTTCAAAGTCGTTCGCGAAATGACCGCCAGGTGGCGCAAAGGGACATTTAGCAAAACGTAAGTGGGGCTAATGTCTATTAACAGTAGCCTAAGGATGAAATACTACAAGTTATGGTAATTTCCAAATAAGCCTACAACAAATTGTTGGCCATACAGATAAGATATAATCTTTTAAAACTTTAAAAGGCTAAAGTAGGCCTACACTCTCACAGGCTAAAGACAAAACGTTTTCTCGCTCATGTCAGAATCAGACGTTTGTATATTTCTCAGTGAGAAAATTCATAGCTGAGCGGTAGAACTTACGGTTCATCATCAAGATGACACAGGTTCAAATCCCGCACAAACATGGTCTGCTGTAAATTTTATATTTATTATTGCAAAGAGATTTGTCTAGCTCTAAAACTCTGTTACACCATACAGTTTTTTTTTTTTGCTTATATTTATAAAATACAATTATCACGCATTTCCATTTTACACTAAGTAAAAATACAAAAAAAACAAAATAGTATCCAACAGAACGACTTTGCATCTGTATAATAATAGGCTACCAATCGTAATTTCAAAAGCAGTTCTGTAAAAAAATAAATTATATATAGCCTATATATATAGGCTATATATATTATTTTTTTTATTCCAGGCTCTCATGCCACACCCCCGATTTCTCACGCTGAAGTGTCAACCCGGTCGGTCAAATTCCTGAAGGATATAGTTTATCTATAGATACCTGTTGAGCCACTCGTGATCGACTAGTTATTATACCGCAAATTAGTTAAAATATCCCGTAATCTATCTAGAGCGAGCGTGCATGCGAGACAGATATTGTGCTCCAAACCGTGCGCGCGCATGGCAGAGAGGTCTGTTCCCTACAACCTAGAGTTTTTAAAAACATGGTTTTAAGTAAAGTGTGATTTGCCAGGGGGGATTGTGATTTCCTTCTGGTCTAAACATCCCTGCTTCTGCTGAATTATTTTAATCCCCACACCCCTCCCTCCACAGCTAATCAATGCTATAGGCTACTTCACCAATATCAAATATATAAAATAGAGATATGCAACAGGCACGTTTAAACGACAAACAATAAAATCAAAACCAGCGTTTCAGTTGTTCATTAGTTTCAGTGGCCTTAATGCATGCACGGCTTTTCAAATTTCACAAAGCGTGTTGAGATTATTTTGAATTAAATATTGAAGTTTATAATTAAGTGTTTTGGCACCCCACGCCGAGTGGCCCTATGCATTTTTCTAAAGTCGGGTTTTATTCTGGCATGGTGAGTTAGTGTTCGACAAACACGGCGGCGCGTTCATTTAGATTAATTTATTTTTCTCATTATTACAGCTAAAATAACTTAGTAGGCGACTCCGTAATTTTTTGGTCATACAGATAAGAGTAGAGTAGCTTACATCGTTCAAAACTGTAAACTTGTATTCATATTAGGCTAACGACAAAAACAGTATAGGCTATCTGTCGTCTCTGTCTTCGGGAACTGTGCGTCACAAAAATGAACCGAAAGCCACTTCAGCTCAGTCACGATAAGAAATCGGCTATGTCTAAAGCCTTTAAATGTCTAAATATTTAGGCTAATAAATGTTATCTGATTATAGGCTAATCCATATGAAAACTAGAGGAACAGAGGATCTACTCAAACATGTAATGTAAGCGCTTCCCAATGAGAAAATGACAAGACAAGGGTGAAAATCTCGCTCTAATTAAATGTAGGCTAAATCGCCCTGAATTAAAATGTAAAAACAGATCAAATAATGTATTTGTCGAAATGTTGCGATATTGTTTCATTTAAGTTCATAATTGTTCTATAAATGTTATTTAATTTAGCAGCATTACCACGAAGCACCGTGTTTCGATATTTATTTGAATAATACAAAATCAAATAAAAACTTAATTCACAAATTGCATGCCTGGTTGTAAGGATCCAAAGATCCCTGTAGACTTTAATATTGAGTTGAACATTTTGTTCATGACAACAAATTAACAAGCGTTTTTTCAGATTATATTTAGTTTTGCTTGGAAAAAGCTGCCCCAAACCAGTTTTATTTCATCAATTATTGAAATAATGAAATATTTAGTAATAAACTTTTATGACAGAAATATCACTAGGCTACATGTAATTCCATTTAATTCCTTCATTATCAACACTGTCTAGAATAGCGATTTAAGTGTGAATTGCGACTTCTCTTTGTGTTAAGTCAGCCTCAGACTCCGATAGCCTGTGGGGGGTTGGAGGGACAGTTGCTGGACAAAGGTGTTAATGTTCCTCTTTCATATGGAGAGTGTCGGATAGCCAGCCTGATGAGCAGGCAAAATTATTGTAAGGATAAATCTGTGTCCAAATGTAGGCCCCATATTTTATTAAATTATAAATATTGTAGTTTATTTATTGTAGCCTATTTAAAGTTTTTTTTTTCACACAAAATTTCAATTGAAGTTATTGTACGGTGAATTCAACAAGGCATGCTGTGTCTTTGAAGCAACAATTAAAGGCTAAATAATTTTTTCGTGATTTGTATGGCTGACACGCAGCGACATATACAGTAGTATTATCAGAGCGAGGGAGACTAAATAAACTTGTTAAAAAGAGATCCAGCGCGAGAGAGGCAAAGAGAAACGCATGTTTTTAATTTAAATATGTTTCTTTGGACAATTTTCGTTTTGTACTGTTTTAATTGTTTAATTTAGCTGTAATTTCTTTGGCAATACGAATTTAAAATGTCGTAAGAATAAGATTAGCCTAGTGTTTCTTATTTTGCATCGCAAAAGAAATAAACTCTAAACCGATGCAACCCTGTTTTAAATAAAAAAAAAACTGTCCCGACACTTTATTTAAACCTTGAAATGTTCGAACTTGGTTTCAAACATAAGTAATTTTTGTGTTCTTTTACATTACACAATAATTTAGCAGACTAAAGACGAGCTTCTTCTTTTTCATTTTCTGATGCAATCGGCTGACAATCTTCCTTCATCAGTTTTTGTCGTGTGTGCAGCGGCTGCGGTTCTACAGGAGGAATGTAGCAAATTTATGTTGTAATGATAATTAAACAAAACTCTTGACTTTAAATAAGTAAACAGTTATAAACAGTTACCTATTTAAGCATCAAGGTGGTAAAATATAAACGCTGTAGGCCAACATCGGTTAACATCATGTATGCTACATTGAGATTCGATCTCGGGTCAAATGAAGCTCCTCGAAGCTCGTGTCGTTGCGTTGATCACTGATCTACCGTCTGTACGCTGAAAAAGTTGTAAAGCCTCATTCATGTAGCCTAAATGTTTTTATTGCAATGTTTTATGTTGAAATGTTTTCATTATTTATTCAATTACATTTCAGTAGCCTAATTTCAGTATTGTGATTATGAATTATTTTAACTACATTTCACTTGTTGAATTCTTCTGCTACCAGCTTTCAATTGCTCTGAATCAGCGCGGTGCGGCAGCAGATTACGCATTAGAGAGAATAAACCGGAATAAACGAACACTTTTCAGAGTCTATGATTGTAGCGCCTCTTAGCGGTAAAAGGCAGCAAATACACCACACATTTTACCGCCGCGGTGGAACGGCTGATGTGGGCATTGTCATGGCTTGCCTCGACATTTGCGTTTGAATAGCGTGCGTCCTCCGTGGGCGTGTCAGATTAACGCGTAATGAAGTGTAATGAGCTGGGGAAAAAAATACTGACAGCACTCTCTTTTCATACAGATTGCATAAACTGAGAATATTTGTTTTTTATATAAATTACTTCATTTAAAAGAAGAGAATTTAAGCTTCATAAAGAAAAACCTCTCGTGCCTGTGTGACAAGTAATCGCGGAGTTACAGTTAATCTTAGGACGCGTTTCAGAATGGACTTCACTGACAGAGAGAACGCAGAACTCGCATCATGTTTGTTTTTCTTTATTTGGTGAAAAGCACAACACTTTGTTTTTATTGTGAGTATCCACAAAAAAAAATAGAAACTTAACAGGATCTAATGATGTACAACACTTATATGTAAGATCAAAATTAACCGAGTATTTTGAGTCTCTTTTACACTGATAAGAAAAAAAGCGAGACAATCGCGCCGGCGCGATAGCCGACCCCAGGGGGTTAAAAGGCTGGATTGGCTGCTTTGATAAGTGTTCTTTGTAGAATGCAGTTGATATTGTGGTCACCTGAGATCCGGTGTCAAGGAGACAGTTACAGTTTACTCCTGACACAGTAACATTGCTGGTGCATTTCTCCCCTATTAACCCTTTTGGTATTTTAGACCGGTGCTTTGTGCTCAGCGAGTAACTTGAAGTATTCTGTTTAGCATTTGGTTTGGGACAAGTGTGGTTAGTCTTTGTTCCTGTTTGCCCCTCAACAGGAACAGAACCTAGTTTAACTCTGGCTGAGTTTGGGCTTCCCACAATCGCTGCTTCTCTCTGAGTTCTTTTCGTTTAGCCTCAACAATGACTGGGTTTGGTTCATTGCTGCAGGATGGGGCTATATGTCCATCTTCACCACAGTTAAAGCAGTACCATGGGCGAGGTTTCTTGCTGGATTTTCCCACATTGGGCTGTGGTGATTTCTCTGCAGGCTCTTTCGGCTTAGATTTCTTTGACTTGAATGTCTTGGAGGTAGCCTTTGCTGAGGACTCATCCATTGATGCTTTCAGGGTTGCCAACTGGGCTTGAAGTTGTGCTATTTGTTTTTTCATTTTCTTTGTACCCGCATCAGGGGTTTCTTCTGCAGCAGCAGCTGCTATGTCTTTCTCATCAGTGTCAAAGTCATACACATTCAGTGAGTTAGACTGGACTTTAGTTTTGGGACATCCAAGATGCTGCTTCATGCGGCAGGACTTGGCAGTTTGCTTGTCCTCTTCAGTTCGTAATAAGAGCAACAACTCAGGAAATGAGGGTGGAATATTCTTTTTTTGTTCCAGCTGGAGATTTGTGATGAAGTCTCCAGCAGCAATACCATTTCTTTTCACTACATTGCTCAATGTAGCCTGTAGTCTATGTAAGTTAGCAGAAGGTTTTTCACCTGCGTTTTGGTTGGTGTTTAGGAATGCTCCAAAAAGTTCATCACCATCATCCACGGTACCATAAGCTGAATCAAGAACACTCAGATATTCACGGGAACTGGACTGAGGCCCTAGATGTTTCACAACATTGGCAGCTGGAGGAAGCAGGCTTTCTGAAATCTTTCTGACCACTTGTTTGTCAGAGACTGTGGTATCTGTGAGGTAAAACTCTGCATTGCTACGCCAGGTGTCATAATCAACTTCTAGGCTTGGACATGGGGTTTTTCCCGAGAAAGGCCTCCACTTGGAAAAGCCGTAAGGTGTTGACGACATATCATTGCTCTTTACGATGTGTTCTACCACCACTCTTTGGACTTCAGGTGTAGTAAGTTGTTCAGGTGTTAGCTGGTAGGTTGCTCTACTACCACTACGTGGAACCTCAGAAGCCTGTTTGAGTGGAAATGGAATGCTATCCATATTCATTGTCACTTTGGACTGAGTAGTTGGCTCAGTTGGGGTCTGGTCAGTTACCGGGGCTGCCACTGGATTTGTATCAGGGGTATACAGTGGGGATATGTTGACCAAGGGGTCTTCATGCTCAAATGGCCGGTCCTGCTTTGCAGAGTGTTGAATTCTAGCCAACTCCTCTAACAGTACTTTCTCAAAATCTGTACCACTCGTTTTTGCTACATCTTTTAACTCAGAAAGGTAGGACTGGGTTAAGCTTGATCCTACATTAGCAGTGTAAATGCTAGACAAAAGCTGGATGTGATGAATAATGTTAGGATCAGAAGAGGGTCTGTGACATGGTAAGTCAATCTGGAGTGTTTGAATAGCTGCGCCAAATTGAAACTCAACAACCGCTGTGTTCTTGAAATCAGGATCAGAACTTCCTATCTTAACTACTCTATCAATGGACCCATATTTCTCCAAAAATTCGACCACCTCATCATCTACATCAGTACCAGAAAGCCCACTGATTAGGACTGAATTGGGCACCTTAATGTTCTTAGACTGAATAACATCCATGTTGCAGTAAGTGAAATTGCAAAACAACCCAAAAAAATAAAACACATCAATTTACAGTCTGCGAGATTACGATGAATTGTGAACAAATGTGCCAAAGCTGTTCTGTATAAGTATAGATATAACCACAAACTGCTCCTGGCTGGCTCGCCAAGCTTTATGTAGCACCTCTAACCTGAATAAGAATGATAGCTATATATCAATTACCTAGGCTCTGAGCAGTAATTGACAAGACTCACAAGGAGACTTAACTTTTTTTTAAACAAAACAGCTGGCAGGTTTAGTACACAATCATCGTGCAACACACTATTCACATAGTTATTTTCTCTTACATTAGAAAATACCCCAAAATAAAATAGAGCTCTTTCACTTAGAAAAAAAATAGGAAAACAAAATAAATTGTCCTTGGGAAAATTGAAAGTCACTCTACCCGGGTAGTAAACCAAAACCCATTCAAGTTTTCTTATCTGAAATCCATGGAATCCAATATCCGAGGTCTGGATACGAATCAGTTCAGTCACTCCGCAGAAGAGAATCCGACACAGCTGGCCACACTACGTCCAAACGTTCCTTCTGTAGAATGTCACTCACTGGGACAGGCTCGCCATCGAAGTCGGTATGGTTTGGAACCAAACTGAATCCAGAATAAAAACCAATCTGTACATAGCAGTACAGAATAGATAAAAAACAATTATAATTCTTTACATCTCCTTTCCATATATGGTAAGTTACTTTTTTTCTCAATAAACCAGCTACACATTTAAAACCATTAGCTATGATTATAAGATAACTGTTCAAATCACTCTACGACTATGCTTCATACAAGTCTGTTTGACTAGAGACCATAGTTCGCATTGGCAAAGCCAAAACATAGTACCAAATTAAACAATAGCATTTATTTTCCTAAATAAATGTTCCTTACGGGATTAATGCATTTTCCAATCATAACATATAATGAACTGTATGCTATTAAACTATTAAACAACCTGAAATGAATGCATTATTTCCCCATTAGTCATTTTACCTCAGTTAAACACATTTAGAACCCAGTACTTAGCTGAATGCTCAGTTTAGCAAAACACAAAATTCACACATTATGAGCTAAGTGCAATATAAACATCTTACAATACTCTCGAGTCTCATGTCACTCCGATTGGTTTTATTATAATAGCATGAGATCTTAAAACCTAATATTGTTCACTGATAACATCACCTCTGGTTAGCTAGCAATATGGCAAGCTAATGAGCACATTGAGACAACAGAAACTCACCGGAGGTTTCGGCAGAAAACACGGTGAAAAACAACAGAAAAATGTCTCCCACAATGCAGTCCTCGGGTTACTAGTAAAAGATTATCTTATCCACACAACTCCTGATTAGAATTGACTAGATGTTACTGTTTTTCAATCTATTTTCGCCACGTGAACTAGAGCTTTTCTCTAATGCAGCTTGAAACAAAGGAGAATCCCCAATGACGAATGTAAAAAACAGTGCTAGCGCGCCCTCTACTGGCATCATGTAATTTGACACTCGACTAGTTAACCCTTTAGTGACAGCATATTCTATATGGGTTACAAATACATACAAAAATAATATAAGATGTATTTCCTTTACATGAATTCAAGTTCTCATTACAAAAGCTCTTTGTCAGAAGTGGGATTTGAACCCACGCCTCCATTTGGAGACCAGAATTCTCAACAACTGAGAAGGTTGATTTTCCTTGAGTCTGGCGCCTTAGACCACTCAGCCATCCTGACACATACATATAACTTTGTTAAGGTCAGTCATATCACTGTCCATGGTTAAATACATACAAAAAAATATAAGATGTATTTCCTTTACATTAATTCAAGTTCTCATTACAAAAGCTCTTTGTCAGAAGTGGGATTTATCCCACGCCTCCATTTGGAGACCAGAATTCTCAACAACTGAGAAGGTTGATATTCCTTTAGTCTGGCGCCTTAGACCACTCGGCCATCCTGACACAAACATCTTTTTTTGTTAAGGTCAGTCATATCACTGCAATGGTTAAATACATACAAAAATAATATAAGATGTATTTCCTTTACATTAATTCAAGTTCTCACTACAAAAGATCTTTGTCAGAAGTGGGATTTGAACCCACGCCTCCATTCGGAGACCAGAATTCTTAACAACTGAGAAGGTTGATTTTCCTTGAGTCTGGCGCCTTAGACCACTCGGCCATCCTGACAGAAACATCTTATTTTGTTAAGGTCAGTCATATCACTGTCCATGGTTAAATACACACAAAAATAATATAAGATGTATTTCCTTGACATTAATTCAAGTTCTCACTACAAAAGCTCTTTGTCAGAAGTGGGATTTGAACCCACGCCTCCATTCGGAGACCAGAATTCTCAACAACTGAGAAGGTTGATATTCCTTGAGTCTGGCGCCTTAGACCACTCGGCCATCCTGACACATACATCTAACTTTGTAAAGGTCAGTCATATCACTGTCCATGGTTAAATACATACAAGAATAATATAAGATGTATTTCCTTTACATTAATTCAAGTTCTCACTACAAAAGCTCTTTGTCAGAAGTGGGATTTGAACCAATGCTTCCATTTGGAGACCAGAATTCCCACACCTCCATTTGGAGACCAGAATTCTCAACAACTGAGAAGGTTGATATTCCTTGAGTCTGGCACCTTAGACCACTCAGCCATCCTGACACATACATATAACTTTGTTAAGGTCAGTCATATCACTGTCCATGGTTAAATACATACAAAAAAATATAAGATGTATTTCCTTTACATTAATTCAAGTTCTCATTACAAAAGCTCTTTGTCAGAAGTGGGATTTATCCCACGCCTCCATTTGGAGACCAGAATTCTCAACAACTGAGAAGGTTGATATTCCTTGAGTCTGGCGCCTTAGACCACTCAGCCATCCTGACACATACATATAACTTTGTTAAGGTCAGTCATATCACTGTCCATGGTTAAATACATACAAAAAAAATATAAGATGTATTTCCTTTACATTAATTCAAGTTCTCATTACAAAAGCTCTTTGTCAGAAGTGGGATTTGAACCCACGCCTCCATTCAGAGACCAGAATTCTCAACAACTGAGAAGGTTGATATTCCTTGAGTCTGGCGCCTTAGACCACTCGGCCATCCTGACACAAACATCTTATTTTGTTAAGGTCAGTCATATCACTGTCCATGGTTAAATACATTCAAAAATGATATGAGATGTATTTCCTTTACATGAATTCAAGTTCTCATTACAAAAGCTCTTTGTCAGAAGTGGGATTTATCCCACGCCTCCATTTGGAGACCAGAATTCTCAACAACTGAGAAGGTTGATATTCCTTGAGTCTGGCGCCTTAGACCACTCGGCCATCCTGACACAAACATCTTTTTTTGTTAAGGTCAGTCATATCACTGTCCATGGTTAAATACATTCAAAAATAATATAAGATGTATTTCCTTTACATGAATTCAAGTTCTCATTACAAAAGCTCTTTGTCAGAAGTGGGATTTGAACCCACGCCTCCATTTGGAGACCAGAATTCTCAACAACTGAGAAGGTTGATATTCCTTGAGTCTGGCGCCTTAGACCACTCGGCCATCCTGACACAAACATCTTTTTTTGTTAAGGTCAGTCATATCACTGTCCATGGTTAAATACATTCAAAAATGATATGAGATGTATTTCCTTTACATGAATTCAAGTTCTCATTACAAAAGCTCTTTGTCAGAAGTGGGATTTATCCCACGCCTCCATTTGGAGACCAGAATTCTCAACAACTGAGAAGGTTGATATTCCTTGAGTCTGGCGCCTTAGACCACTCGGCCATCCTGACACAAACATCTTTTTTTGTTAAGGTCTGTCATATCACTTCAATGGTTAAATACATACAAAAATAATATAAGATGTATTTCCTTTACATTAATTCAAGTTCTCACTACAAAAGCTCTTTGTCAGAAGTGGGATTTGAACCCACGCCTCCATTCAGAGACCAGATTTCTCAACAACTGAGAAGGTTGATATTCCTTGAGTCTGGCGCCTTAGACCACTCGGCCATCCTGACACAAACATCTTATTTTGTTAAGGTCAGTCATATCACTTCAATGGTTAAATACATACAAAAACAATATAAGATGTATTTCCTTTACATTAATTCAAGTTCTCACTACAAAAGCTCTTTGTCAGAAGTGGGATTTGAACCCACGCCTCCATTTGGAGACCAGAATTCTTAACAACTGAGAAGGTTGATTTTCCTTGAGTCTGGCGCCTTAGACCACTCGGCCACCCTGACACAAACATCTTATTTTGTTAAGGTCAGTCATATCACTGTCCATGGTTAAATACTTAAAAAAAATAATTGAAGATGTATTTCCTTTACATGAATTCAAGTTCTCATTACAAAAGCTCTTTGTCAGAAGTGGGATTTATCCCACGCCTCCATTTGGAGACCAGAATTCTCAACAACTGAGAAGGTTGATATTCCTTGAGTCTGGCGCCTTAGACCACTCGGCCATCCTGACACAAACATCTTATTTTGTTAAGGTCAGTCATATCACTGTCCATGGTTAAATACACACAAAAATAATATAAGATGTATTTCCTTTACATTAATTCAAGTTCTCACTACAAAAGCTCTTTGTCAAAAGTGGGATTTGAACCCACGCCTCCATTCGGAGACCAGAATTCTCAACAACTGAGAAGGTTGATATTCCTTGAGTCTGGCGCCTTAGACCACTCGGCCATCCTGACACATACCCTAACTTTGTAAAGGTCAGTCATATCACTGTCCATGGTTAAATACATACAAGAATAATATAAGATGTATTTCCTTTACATTAATTCAAGTTCTCACTACAAAAGCTCTTTGTCAGAAGTGGGATTTGAACCAATGCTTCCATTTGGAGACCAGAATTCCCACGCCTCCATTTGGAGACCAGAATTCTCAACAACTGAGAAGGTTGATATTCCTTGAGTCTGGCACCTTAGACCACTCAGCCATCCTGACACATACATATAACTTTGTTAAGGTCAGTCATATCACTGTCCATGGTTAAATACATACAAAAAAATATAAGATGTATTTCCTTTACATTAATTCAAGTTCTCATTACAAAAGCTCTTTGTCAGAAGTGGGATTTGAACCCACGCCTCCATTCAGAGACCAGAATTCTCAACAACTGAGACGGTTGATATTCCTTAAGTCTGGCGCCTTAGACCACTCGGCCATCCTGACACAAACATCTTATTTTGTTAAGGTCAGTCATATCACTGTCCATGGTTAAATACATTCAAAAATGATATGAGATGTATTTCCTTTACATGAATTCAAGTTCTCATTACAAAAGCTCTTTGTCAGAAGTGGGATTTATCCCACGCCTCCATTTGGAGACCAGAATTCTCAACAACTGAGAAGGTTGATATTCCTTGAGTCTGGCGCCTTAGACCACTCGGCCATCCTGACACAAACATCTTTTTTTGTTAAGGTCAGTCATATCACTGTCCATGGTTAAATACATTCAAAAATAATATAAGATGTATTTCCTTTACATGAATTCAAGTTCTCATTACAAAAGCTCTTTGTCAGAAGTGGGATTTGAACCCACGCCTCCATTTGGAGACCAGAATTCTCAACAACTGAGAAGGTTGATATTCCTTGAGTCTGGCGCCTTAGACCACTCGGCCATCCTGACACAAACATCTTTTTTTGTTAAGGTCAGTCATATCACTGTCCATGGTTAAATACATTCAAAAATGATATGAGATGTATTTCCTTTACATGAATTCAAGTTCTCATTACAAAAGCTCTTTGTCAGAAGTGGGATTTATCCCACGCCTCCATTTGGAGACCAGAATTCTCAACAACTGAGAAGGTTGATATTCCTTGAGTCTGGCGCCTTAGACCACTCGGCCATCCTGACACAAACATCTTTTTTTGTTAAGGTCTGTCATATCACTTCAATGGTTAAATACATACAAAAATAATATAAGATGTATTTCCTTTACATTAATTCAAGTTCTCACTACAAAAGCTCTTTGTCAGAAGTGGGATTTGAACCCACGCCTCCATTCAGAGACCAGAATTCTCAACAACTGAGAAGGTTGATATTCCTTGAGTCTGGCGCCTTAGACCACTCGGCCATCCTGACACAAACATCTTATTTTGTTAAGGTCAGTCATATCACTTCAATGGTTAAATACATACAAAAATAATATAAGATGTATTTCCTTTACATTAATTCAAGTTCTCACTACAAAAGCTCTTTGTCAGAAGTGGGATTTGAACCCACGCCTCCATTTGGAGACCAGAATTCTTAACAACTGAGAAGGTTGATTTTCCTTGAGTCTGGCGCCTTAGACCACTCGGCCATCCTGACACAAACATCTTATCTTGTTAAGGTCAGTCATATCACTGTCCATGGTTAAATATTTAAAAAAAATAATTGAAGATGTATTTCCTTTACATGAATTCAAGTTCTCATTACAAAAGCTCTTTGTCAGAAGTGGGATTTGAACCCACGCCTCCATTTGGAGACCAGAATTCTCAACAACTGAGAAGGTTGATATTCCTTGAGTCTGGCGCCTTAGACCACTCGGCCATCCTGACACAAACATGTTTTTTTGTTAAGGTCAGTCATATCACTGTCCATGGTTAATACAAAAATAATATAAGATGTATTTCCATTACATTAATTCAAGTTCTCACTACAAAAGCTCTTTGTCAGAAGTGGGATTTGAACCCACGCCTCCATTCGGAGACCAGAATTCTCATCAACTGAGAAGGTTGATATTCCTTGAGTCTGGCGCCTTAGACCACTCGGCCATCCTGACACAAACATCTTTTTTTGTTAAGGTCAGTCATATCACTGCAATGGTTAAATACATACAAAAATAATATAAGATGTATTTCCTTTACATGACTTTAAGTTCTCATTACAAAAGCTCTTTGTCAGAAGTGGGGATTTGAACCCCACTTATTGTGACTGACCTTATTTTGATATGACTGACCTTATTTTGTTAAGGTCAGTCATATCACTGTCCATGGTTAAATACATACAAAAATAATATAAGATGTATTTCCTTTACATTAATTCAAGTTCTCACTACAAAAGCTCTTTGTCAGAAATGGGATTTGAACCCACGCCTCCATTTGGAGACCAGAATTCTCAACAACTGAGAAGGTTGATATTCCTTGAGTCTGGCGCCTTAGACCACTCGGCCATCCTGACACAAACATCTTTTTTTGTTAAGGTCAGTCATATCACTGTCCATGGTTAAATACATACAAAAATGATATGAGATGTATTTCCTTTACATGAATTCAAGTTCTCATTACAAAAGTTCTTTGTCAGAAGTGGGATTTGAACCCACGCCTCCATTCGGAGACCAGAATTCTCAACAACTGAGAAGGATGATATTCCTTGAGTCTGGCGCCTTAGACCACTCGGCCATCATGACACAAAAAACTTCTTTTGTTAAGGTCAGTCATATCACTGTCCATGGTTAAATACATACAAAAATAGTAGAAGATTCATTGCCTTTACATTAAGGGCCTTTACATAGTCAACGCGAGCAACGCGAGCAAGCAACGCGAGCGACGCGAGCTACGCGCTCCTTTTCATAGTACACAAGCGTCACCGGCGATGCGTGAAATGCAATACACCGATCGCGCAGCAGGGGGTAGTAGAGTCTAGAGTCGGGTCACGTAATATTCAGATCAAAATGGCAACTGAAGAGGAGTGCATATTGCTGATTTTACATCGGCGGCAACAAAGGATGTATACGAACAAGCTCGCATAACTTTTCCTCTTCGCCCGCCATTGTATTCAAATCTTCTTCTTCTGTAAACATAATAATATACCTTTTTATGTACATTACTTGCAATGTCGCCCCCACCGACAACGCATAGTATTGCGTGCATCGGCGCGTCGCGTATCAAAAACTAGGATGACACATTTGGCTACGCATCGACGCATAATGGCGGCCGAAGCGTAGCGATGTGTAGCCTTGCGCACGCGTATGCGTACCGATGCGTTGACTATGTAAGGGCCCTAACTCAAGTTC
This sequence comes from Rhinichthys klamathensis goyatoka, assembly GCF_029890125.1. Classification (NCBI taxonomy): domain Eukaryota; kingdom Metazoa; phylum Chordata; class Actinopteri; order Cypriniformes; family Leuciscidae; genus Rhinichthys; species Rhinichthys klamathensis. The sequence goes on from NW_026606722.1 coordinate 2,613,123, forward strand.
TCATTACAAAAGCTCTTTGTCAGAAGTGGGATTTGAACCCACGCCTCCATTCGGAGACCAGAATTCTCAACAACTGAGAAGGTTGATATTCCTTGAGTCTGGCGCCTTAGACCACTCGGCCATCCTGACACAAACATCTTATTTTGTTAAGGTCAGTCATATCACTGTCCATGGTTAAATACATACAAAATAATATAAGATGTATTTCCTTTACATTAATTCAAGTTCTCACTACAAAAGCTCTTTGTCAGAAGTGGGATTTGAACCCACGTCTCCATTTGGAGACCAGAATTCTCAACAACTGAGAAGGTTGATATTCATTGAGTCTGGCGCCTTAGACCACTCGGCCATCCTGACACAAACATCTTATTTTGTTAAGGTCAGTCATATCACTGTCCATGGTTAAATACATTAAAAAAAATAATTGAAGATGTATTTCCTTTACATGAATTCAAGTTCTCATTACAAAAGCTCTTTGTCAGAAGTGGGATTTGAACCCACGCCTCCATTCGGAGACCAGAATTCTCAACAACTGAGAAGGTTAATATTCCTTGAGTCTGACGCCTTAGACCACTCGGCCATCCTGACACATACATCTAACTTTGTAAAGGTCAGTCATATCACTGTCCATGGTTAAATACACACAAAAATAATATAAGATGTATTTCCTTTTCATTAATTCAAGTTCTCACTACAAAAGCTCTTTGTCAGAAGCGGGATTTGAACCCACGCCTCCATTCGGAGACCAGAATTCTCAACAACTGAGAAGGTTGATATTCCTTGACTTTTTCAAAATGGCTGCCAGGAGGCTTGCCCCGGTACCTGCTCTGCTATTATGTTTTGCATTTTTGTCTATGGTATACGTGAGGGAAACATCATGCATCACATCATACAGTCGTGAGGAACTGTTACATATCAGGAGGATTACACCTGACAATTTGGAATTATTTGCCAAAATTCCAGAGGATTTACTGGATGTTAACAACACTGGATCGTCATCATTGGGAAATACGACTAACACAAAAAGACGGAGAACTGGAGTGGTCTCCAGGTTTAGGAGACGGCCCTACCGGCCCCCACTACCGGCTCTGCTCTTATCCAACGTGCGATCCCTTCAAAATAAAATGGATGAACGACTCTTTTTAACAAAAACGGACAGGAATTACAGTGACTGCTCGGCGTTCTGCTTTACAGAGACATGGCTGGATCAATCGGTTCCTGATGAGGCGGTAACCCCCCCTGGTTTCACTAACTTCAGAGCCGACAGGTCAGTCAAACTTTCTCACAAATCTAAGGGAGGGGGTATTTCTCTCATGATAAATCAGCGCTGGTGTAACAACTCAACAATCCTTCATCGTCACTGCTCTCCTGATCTTGAATTTATCTGTTTGAAATGCAGACCATATTACCTTCCGAGAGAATTCACTTCGATTATACTAATCGGCGTATATGTTCCACCACAAGCCAACGCTAATATAGCTATTAGCGATCTCTCCCAACACATTTCGTCTGTTGAAAACTCCAACCCTGATACGTCTTTCATCGTGTTAGGGGATTTCAACCACACAAACCTGTCATCCGAACTCCCAAACTACAAGCAACAAGTCACCTGCCACAGCAGAGAAAGCAAAACACTGGATCACTGCTACATCTCAGTTTCAGATGCTTACCGGGCATTCCCGGAGGCTCCACTTGGGAGGTCTGACCATGCCGTGTTGCTTCTCATTCCGAAGTACAGACAAAAACTTAAATCCGTTAAGAAAACATCCAAATCTGTCAGGTCTTGGTCCACAGATGCCATTGAAACGCTCCGAGGGTGTTTCGATTGCACTGATTGGGACATATTCAGTGCAGCTTGTGACTCCCTCGACGAACTCACTGATACTGTGACGTCATATGTCAAGTTCTGCGAGGAAATGTGCATCCCCACCAAAACAGTGACTTTTTATGGTAATAAAAAACCATGGTTCTCCACAGAATTACATCTCTTATGTAAGGAAAAAAACTGGGCATACAAAAATGGAGACAAGAGTCAATATAGAACTGCCAAATATAAACTACGCGCTGCAGTAAGGAGAGCAAAGCGCAATTATGGAACAAAACTGGAGCAACAATTTTCATCAAGCAGCTCGGGATTAATTTGGAAAAATCTTAAGGACATGACGGATTACAAAAAATGCCCCAGCACCGCTCTTAATAATGATCCAGGGTTCCCAGACATATTAAATAACTTTTATGCAAGATTTGGGAAACCTACCCCATCAGTCATTCCCCCCGACCCCATTCAAACACCACCCTTCTGCATCCAGGAGGATGAGGTGAGAACAACATTTAGGAGGCTCAAGATCGGGAAAGCAGCAGGGCCGGATGAGATTAGTCCTGCTTTACTTAGTCATTGTGCAGTGCAATTGGCGCCTGTATTTTCCACCATTTTTAACATCTCATTAAGCCAATGTACAGTCCCACAATGCTTTAAGAGCTCCATCATTATTCCTGTGCCAAAGTCCTCAAAGACCACTTGCCTTAATGACTTCAGACCAATTGCCCTAACATCGGTGGTAATGAAGGCATTTGAACGGATTATTCTGGCATACCTGAAATCTTGCACTTCCTTGCTGATGGGCCCATATCAATTTGCCTACCAAGCCAACCGGTCCGTGGAGGATGCAATCAGCATAACACTCCATCATACTTTGCAACATCTTGAATCACCAAACACCTACACACGCATCATGTTCATAGACTTTAGTTCCGCATTTAATACTATAAGCCCACCTAAACTCTTCACAACACTCCTGAACATGAACATTGACCCAGCCATCTGCCACTGGATAAGGAGCTTCTTGTGGAATAGATCATAGAGGGTGAGGGTTAATAACATAACCTCACACCCTCTCTCCCTTAGTACAGGAGCTCCTCAGGGCTGTGTTGAAGTTCTCACTACAAAAGCTCTTTGTCAGAAGTGGGATTTGAACCCACGCCTCCATTCGGAGACCAGAATTCTTAACAACTGAGAAGGTTGATTTTCCTTGAGTCTGGCGCCTTAGACCACTCGGCCATCCTTACACAAACATCTTATTTTGTTAAGGTCAGTCTTATCACTGCAATGGTTAAATACATACAAATATAATATAAGATGTATTTCCTTTACATTAATTCAAGTTCTCACTACAAAAGCTCTTTGTCAGAAGTGGGATTTGAACCCACGCCTCCATTCGGAGACCAGAATTCTCAACAACTGAGAAGGTTGATATTCCTTGAGTCTGGCGCCTTAGACCACTCGGCCATCCTGACACAAACATCTTATTTTGTTAAGGTCAGTCATATCACTGTCCATGGTTAAATACTTAAAAAAAATAATTGAAGATGTATTTCCTTTACATGAATTCAAGTTCTCATTACAAAAGCTCTTTGTCAGAAGTGGGATTTGAACCCACGCCTCCATTCGGAGACCAGAATTCTCAACAACTGAGAAGGTTAATATTCCTTGAGTCTGGCGCCTTAGACCACTCGGCCATCCTGACACACACATCTTATTTTGTTAAGGTCAGTCATATCACTGCAATGGTTAAATACATACAAAAATAATATAAGATGTATTTCCTTTACATTAATTCAAGTTCTCACTACAAAAGCTCTTTGTCAGAAGTGGGATTTGAACCCACGCCTCCATTCGGAGACCAGAAATCTCAACAAGTGAGAAGGTTGATATTCCTTGAGTCTGGCGCCTTAGACCACTCGGCCATCCTGACACAAACATCTTATTTTGTTAAGGTCAGTCATATCACTGCAATGGTTAAATACATACAAAAATAATATAAGATGTATTTCCTTTACATTAATTCAAGTTCTCACTACAAAAGCTCTTTGTCAGAAGTAGGATTTGAACCCACGCCTCCATTTGGAGACCAGAATTCTCAACAACTGAGAAGGTTGATATTCCTTGAGTCTGGCGCCTTAGACCACTCGGCCATCCTGACACAAACATCTTTTTTTGTTAAGGTCAGTCATATCACTGCAATGGTTAAATACATACAAAAATAATATAAGATGTATTTCCTTTACATGACTTTAAGTTCTCATTACAAAAGCTCTTTGTCAGAAGTGGGATTTGAACCCACGCCTCCATTCGGAGACCAGAATTCTCAACAACTGAGAAGGTTGATATTCCTTGAGTCTGGTGCCTTAGACCACTCGGCCATCCTGACACAAACATCTTTGTTTGTTAAGGTCAGTCATATCACTGTCCATGGTTAAATACATTCAAAAATGATATGAGATGTATTTCCTTTACATGAATTCAAGTTCTCATTACAAAAGCTCTTTGTCAGAAGTGGGATTTATCCCACGCCTCCATTTGGAGACCAGAATTCTCAACAACTGAGAAGGTTGAAATTCCTTGAGTCTGGCGCCTTAGACCACTCGGCCATCCTGACACAAACATCTTATTTTGTTAAGGTCAGTCATATCACTGTCCATGGTTAAATACATACAAAAATAATATAAGATGTATTTCCTTTACATTAATTCAAGTTCTCACTACAAAAGCTCTTTGTCAGAAGTGGGATTTGAACCCACGCCTCCATTCGGAGACCAGAATTCTCAACAACTGAGAAGGTTGATATTCCTTGAGTCTGGCGCCTTAGACCACTCGGCCATCCTGACACATACATCTAACTTTGTAAAGGTCAGTCATATCACTGTCCATGGTTAAATAAATACAAGAATAATATAAGATGTATTTCCTTTACATTAATTCAAGTTCTCACTACAAAAGCTCTTTGTCAGAAGTGGGATTTGAACCAATGCTTCCATTTGGAGACCAGAATTCCCACGCCTCCATTTGGAGACCAGAATTCTCAACAACTGAGAAGGTTGATATTCCTTGAGTCTGGCGCCTTAGACCACTCGGCCATCCTGACACAAACATCTTATTTTGTTAAGGTCAGTCATATCACTTCAATGGTTAAATACATACAAAAATAATATAAGATGTATTTCCTTTACATTAATTCAAGTTCTCATTACAAAAGCTCTTTGTCAGAAGTGGGATTTGAACCCACGCCTCCATTCAGAGACCAGAATTCTCAACAACTGAAAAGGTTGATATTCCTTGAGTCTGGCGCCTTAGACCACCCGGCCATCTTGACACAAACATCTTATTTTGTTAAGGTCAGTCATATCACTTCAATGGTTAAATACATACAAAAATAATATAAGATGTATTTCCTTTACATTAATTCAAGTTCTCACTACAAAAGCTCTTTGTCAGAAGTGGGATTTGAACCCTCGCCTCCATTTGGAGACCAGAATTCTTAACAACTGAGAAGGTTGATTTTCCTTGAGTCTGGCGCCTTAGACCACTCGGCCATCCTGACACAAACATCTTATTTTGTTAAGGTCAGTCATATCACTGTCCATGGTTAAATACTTAAAAAAAATAATTGAAGATGTATTTCCTTTACATGAATTCAAGTTCTCATTACAAAAGCTCTTTGTCAGAAGTGGGATTTGAACCCTCGCCTCCATTTGGAGACCAGAATTCTCAACAACTGAGAAGGTTGATACTCCTTGAGTCTGGCGCCTTAGACCACTCGGCCATCCTGACACAAACATCTTTTTTTGTTAAGGTCAGTCATATCACTGTCCATGGTTAAATACATTCAAAAATGATATGAGATGTATTTCCTTTACATGAATTCAAGTTCTCATTACAAAAGCTCTTTGTCAGAAGTGGGATTTATCCCACGCCTCCATTTGGAGACCAGAATTCTCAACAACTGAGAAGGTTGATATTCCTTGAGTCTGGCGCCTTAGACCACTCGGCCATCCTGACACAAACATCTTTTTTTGTTAAGGTCAGTCATATCACTGTCCATGGTTAAATACATACAAAAATAATATAAGATGTATTTCCTTTACATTAATTCAAGTTCTCACTACAAAAGCTCTTTGTCAGAAGTGGGATTTGAACCCACGCCTCCATTTGGAGACCAGAATTCTCAACAACTGAGAAGGTTGATATTCCTTGAGTCTGGCGCCTTAGACCACTCGGCCATCCTGACACAAACATCTTTTTTTGTTAAGGTCAGTCATATCACTGTCCATGGTTAAATACATACAAAAATGATATGAGATGTATTTCCTTTACATGAATTCAAGTTCTCATTACAAAAGCTCTTTGTCAGAAGTGGGATTTATCCCACGCCTCCATTTGGAGACCAGAATTCTCAACAACTGAGAAGGTTGATATTCCTTGAGTCTGGCGCCTTAGACCACTCGGCCATCCTGACACAAACATCTTTTTTTTTGTTAAGGTCAGTCATATCACTGCAATGGTTAAATACATACAAAAATAATATAAGATGTATTTCCTTTACATGACTTTAAGTTCTCATTACAAAAGCTCTTTGTCAGAAGTGGGATTTGAACCCACGCCTCCATTCGGAGACCAGAATTCTCAACAACTGAGAAGGTTGATATTCCTTGAGTCTGGCGCCTTAGACCACTCGGCCATCCTGACACAAACATCTTATTTTGTTAAGGTCAGTCATATCACTGCAATGGTTAAATACATACAAAAATAATATAAGATGTATTTCCTTTACATTAATTCAAGTTCTCACTACAAAAGATCTTTGTCAGAAGTGGGATTTGAACCCACGCCTCCATTCGGAGACCAGAATTCTTAACAACTGAGAAGGTTGATTTTCCTTGAGTCTGGCGCCTTAGACCACTCGGCCATCCTGACACAAACATCTTATTTTGTTAAGGTCAGTCATATCACTGTCCATGGTTAAATACACACAAAAATAATATAAGATGTATTTCCTTTACATTAATTCAAGTTCTCACTACAAAAGCTCTTTGTCAGAAGTGGGATTTGAACCCACGCCTCCATTCGGAGACCAGAATTCTCAACAACTGAGAAGGTTGATATTCCTTGAGTCTGGCGCCTTAGACCACTCGGCCATCCTGACACATACATCTAACTTTGTAAAGGTCAGTCATATCACTGTCCATGGTTAAATACATACAAGAATAATATAAGATGTATTTCCTTTACATTAATTCAAGTTCTCACTACAAAAGCTCTTTGTCAGAAGTGGGATTTGAACCAATGCTTCCATTTGGAGACCAGAATTCCCACGCCTCCATTTGGAGACCAGAATTCTCAACAACTGAGAAGGTTGATATTCCTTGAGTCTGGCACCTTAGACCACTCAGCCATCCTGACACATACATATAACTTTGTTAAGGTCAGTCATATCACTGTCCATGGTTAAATACATACAAAAAAATATAAGATGTATTTCCTTTACATTAATTCAAGTTCTCATTACAAAAGCTCTTTGTCAGAAGTGGGATTTGAACCCACGCCTCCATTCAGAGACCAGAATTCTCAACAACTGAGAAGGTTGATATTCCTTGAGTCTGGTGCCTTAGACCACTCGGCCATCCTGACACAAACATCTTTGTTTGTTAAGGTCAGTCATATCACTGTCCATGGTTAAATACATTCAAAAATGATATGAGATGTATTTCCTTTACATGAATTCAAGTTCTCATTACAAAAGCTCTTTGTCAGAAGTGGGATTTATCCCACGCCTCCATTTGGAGACCAGAATTCTCAACAACTGAGAAGGTTGAAATTCCTTGAGTCTGGCGCCTTAGACCACTCGGCCATCCTGACACAAACATCTTATTTTGTTAAGGTCAGTCATATCACTGTCCATGGTTAAATACATACAAAAATAATATAAGATGTATTTCCTTTACATTAATTCAAGTTCTCACTACAAAAGCTCTTTGTCAGAAGTGGGATTTGAACCCACGCCTCCATTCGGAGACCAGAATTCTCAACAACTGAGAAGGTTGATATTCCTTGAGTCTGGCGCCTTAGACCACTCGGCCATCCTGACACATACATCTAACTTTGTAAAGGTCAGTCATATCACTGTCCATGGTTAAATAAATACAAGAATAATATAAGATGTATTTCCTTTACATTAATTCAAGTTCTCACTACAAAAGCTCTTTGTCAGAAGTGGGATTTGAACCAATGCTTCCATTTGGAGACCAGAATTCCCACGCCTCCATTTGGAGACCAGAATTCTCAACAACTGAGAAGGTTGATATTCCTTGAGTCTGGCGCCTTAGACCACTCGGCCATCCTGACACAAACATCTTATTTTGTTAAGGTCAGTCATATCACTTCAATGGTTAAATACATACAAAAATAATATAAGATGTATTTCCTTTACATTAATTCAAGTTCTCATTACAAAAGCTCTTTGTCAGAAGTGGGATTTGAACCCACGCCTCCATTCAGAGACCAGAATTCTCAACAACTGAAAAGGTTGATATTCCTTGAGTCTGGCGCCTTAGACCACCCGGCCATCTTGACACAAACATCTTATTTTGTTAAGGTCAGTCATATCACTTCAATGGTTAAATACATACAAAAATAATATAAGATGTATTTCCTTTACATTAATTCAAGTTCTCACTACAAAAGCTCTTTGTCAGAAGTGGGATTTGAACCCTCGCCTCCATTTGGAGACCAGAATTCTTAACAACTGAGAAGGTTGATTTTCCTTGAGTCTGGCGCCTTAGACCACTCGGCCATCCTGACACAAACATCTTATTTTGTTAAGGTCAGTCATATCACTGTCCATGGTTAAATACTTAAAAAAAATAATTGAAGATGTATTTCCTTTACATGAATTCAAGTTCTCATTACAAAAGCTCTTTGTCAGAAGTGGGATTTGAACCCTCGCCTCCATTTGGAGACCAGAATTCTCAACAACTGAGAAGGTTGATACTCCTTGAGTCTGGCGCCTTAGACCACTCGGCCATCCTGACACAAACATCTTTTTTTGTTAAGGTCAGTCATATCACTGTCCATGGTTAAATACATTCAAAAATGATATGAGATGTATTTCCTTTACATGAATTCAAGTTCTCATTACAAAAGCTCTTTGTCAGAAGTGGGATTTATCCCACGCCTCCATTTGGAGACCAGAATTCTCAACAACTGAGAAGGTTGATATTCCTTGAGTCTGGCGCCTTAGACCACTCGGCCATCCTGACACAAACATCTTTTTTTGTTAAGGTCAGTCATATCACTGTCCATGGTTAAATACATACAAAAATAATATAAGATGTATTTCCTTTACATTAATTCAAGTTCTCACTACAAAAGCTCTTTGTCAGAAGTGGGATTTGAACCCACGCCTCCATTTGGAGACCAGAATTCTCAACAACTGAGAAGGTTGATATTCCTTGAGTCTGGCGCCTTAGACCACTCGGCCATCCTGACACAAACATCTTTTTTTGTTAAGGTCAGTCATATCACTGTCCATGGTTAAATACATACAAAAATGATATGAGATGTATTTCCTTTACATGAATTCAAGTTCTCATTACAAAAGCTCTTTGTCAGAAGTGGGATTTATCCCACGCCTCCATTTGGAGACCAGAATTCTCAACAACTGAGAAGGTTGATATTCCTTGAGTCTGGCGCCTTAGACCACTCGGCCATCCTGACACAAACATCTTTTTTTTTGTTAAGGTCAGTCATATCACTGCAATGGTTAAATACATACAAAAATAATATAAGATGTATTTCCTTTACATGACTTTAAGTTCTCATTACAAAAGCTCTTTGTCAGAAGTGGGATTTGAACCCACGCCTCCATTCGGAGACCAGAATTCTCAACAACTGAGAAGGTTGATATTCCTTGAGTCTGGCGCCTTAGACCACTCGGCCATCCTGACACAAACATCTTATTTTGTTAAGGTCAGTCATATCACTGCAATGGTTAAATACATACAAAAATAATATAAGATGTATTTCCTTTACATTAATTCAAGTTCTCACTACAAAAGATCTTTGTCAGAAGTGGGATTTGAACCCACGCCTCCATTCGGAGACCAGAATTCTTAACAACTGAGAAGGTTGATTTTCCTTGAGTCTGGCGCCTTAGACCACTCGGCCATCCTGACACAAACATCTTATTTTGTTAAGGTCAGTCATATCACTGTCCATGGTTAAATACACACAAAAATAATATAAGATGTATTTCCTTTACATTAATTCAAGTTCTCACTACAAAAGCTCTTTGTCAGAAGTGGGATTTGAACCCACGCCTCCATTCGGAGACCAGAATTCTCAACAACTGAGAAGGTTGATATTCCTTGAGTCTGGCGCCTTAGACCACTCGGCCATCCTGACACATACATCTAACTTTGTAAAGGTCAGTCATATCACTGTCCATGGTTAAATACATACAAGAATAATATAAGATGTATTTCCTTTACATTAATTCAAGTTCTCACTACAAAAGCTCTTTGTCAGAAGTGGGATTTGAACCAATGCTTCCATTTGGAGACCAGAATTCCCACGCCTCCATTTGGAGACCAGAATTCTCAACAACTGAGAAGGTTGATATTCCTTGAGTCTGGCACCTTAGACCACTCAGCCATCCTGACACATACATATAACTTTGTTAAGGTCAGTCATATCACTGTCCATGGTTAAATACATACAAAAAAATATAAGATGTATTTCCTTTACATTAATTCAAGTTCTCATTACAAAAGCTCTTTGTCAGAAGTGGGATTTGAACCCACGCCTCCATTCAGAGACCAGAATTCTCAACAACTGAGAAGGTTGATATTCCTTGAGTCTGGCGCCTTAGACCACTCGGCCATCCTGACACAAACATCTTATTTTGTTAAGGTCAGTCATATCACTGCAATGGTTAAATACATACAAAAATAATATACGATGTATTTCGTTTACATTAATTCAAGTTCTCACTACAAAAGCTCTTTGTCAGAAGTGGGATTTGAACCCACGCCTCCATTCGGAGACCAGAATTCTCAACAACTGAGAAGGTTGATATTCCTTGAGTCTGGCGCCTTAGACCACTCGGCCATCCTGACACAAACATCTTTTTTTGTTAAGGTCAGTCATATCACTGTGCATGGTTAAATACATTCAAAAATGATATGAGATGTATTTCCTTTACATGAATTCAAGTTCTCTTTACAAAAGCTCTTTGTCAGAAGTGGGATTTATCCCACGCCTCCATTTGGAGACCAGAATTCTCAACAACTGAGAAGGTTGATATTCCTTGAGTCTGGCGCCTTAGACCATTCGGCCATCCTGACACAAACATCTTTTTTTGTTAAGGTCAGTCATATCACTGCAATGGTTAAATACATACAAAAATAATATAAGATGTATTTCCTTTACATGACTTTAAGTTCTCATTACAAAAGCTCTTTGTCAGAAGTGGGATTTGAACCCACGCCTCCATTCGGAGACCAGAATTCTCAACAACTGAGAAGGTTGATATTCCTTGAGTCTGGCGCCTTAGACCACTCGGCCATCCTGACACACACATCTTATTTTGTTAAGGTCAGTCATATCACTGCAATGGTTAAATACATACAAAAATAAAATAAGATGTATTTCCTTTACATTAATTCAAGTTCTCACTACAAAAGATCTTTGTCAGAAGTGGGATTTGAACCCACGCCTCCATTCGGAGACCAGAATTCTTAACAACTGAGAAGGTTGATTTTCCTTGAGTCTGGCGCCTTAGACCACTCGGCCATCCTGACAGAAACATCTTATTTTGTTAAGGTCAGTCATATCACTGTCCATGGTTAAATACACACAAAAATAATATAAGATGTATTTCCTTTACATTAATTCAAGTTCTCACTACAAAAGCTCTTTGTCAGAAGTGGGATTTGAACCCACGCCTCCATTCGGAGACCAGAATTCTCAACAACTGAGAAGGTTGATATTCCTTGAGTCTGGCGCCTTAGACCACTCGGCCATCCTGACATATACATCTAATTTTGTAAAGGTCAGTCATATCACTGTCCATGGTTAAATACATACAAGAATAATATAAGATGTATTTCCTTTACATTAATTCAAGTTCTCACTACAAAAGCTCTTTGTCAGAAGTGGGATTTGAACCAATGCTTCCATTTGGAGACCAGAATTCCCACGCCTCCATTTGGAGACCAGAATTCTCAACAACTGAGAAGGTTGATATTCCTTGAGTCTGGCACCTTAGACCACTCAGCCATCCCTACACAAACATCTTATTTTGTTAAGGTCAGTCATATCACTGTCCATGGTTAAATACACACAAAAATAATATAAGATGTATTTCCTTTACATTAATTCAAGTTCTCACTACAAAAGCTCTTTGTCAGAAGTGGGATTTGAACCCACGCCTCCATTCGGAGACCAGAATTCTCAACAACTGAGAAGGTTGATATTCCTTGAGTCTGGCGCCTTAGACCACTCGGCCATCCTGACACATACATCTAACTTTGTAAAGGTCAGTCATATCACTGTCCATGGTTAAATACATACAAGAATAATATAAGATGTATTTCCTTTACATTAATTCAAGTTCTCACTACAAAAGCTCTTTGTCAGAAGTGGGATTTGAACCAATGCTTCCATTTGGAGACCAGAATTCCCACGCCTCCATTTGGAGACCAGAATTCTCAACAACTGAGAAGGTTGATATTCCTTGAGTCTGGCACCTTAGACCACTCAGCCATCCTGACACATACATATAACTTTGTTAAGGTCAGTCATATCACTGTCCATGGTTAAATACATACAAAAAAATATAAGATGTATTTCCTTTACATTAATTCAAGTTCTCATTACAAAAGCTCTTTGTCAGAAGTGGGATTTGAACCCACGCCTCCATTCAGAGACCAGAATTCTCAACAACTGAGAAGGTTGATATTCCTTGAGTCTGGCGCCTTAGACCACTCGGCCATCCTGACACAAACATCTTTTTTTGTTAAGGTCAGTCATATCACTGTGCATGGTTAAATACATTCAAAAATGATATGAGATGTATTTCCTTTACATGAATTCAAGTTCTCTTTACAAAAGCTCTTTGTCAGAAGTGGGATTTATCCCACGCCTCCATTTGGAGACCAGAATTCTCAACAACTGAGAAGGTTGATATTCCTTGAGTCTGGCGCCTTAGACCATTCGGCCATCCTGACACAAACATCTTTTTTTGTTAAGGTCAGTCATATCACTGCAATGGTTAAATACATACAAAAATAATATAAGATGTATTTCCTTTACATGACTTTAAGTTCTCATTACAAAAGCTCTTTGTCAGAAGTGGGATTTGAACCCACGCCTCCATTCGGAGACCAGAATTCTCAACAACTGAGAAGGTTGATATTCCTTGAGTCTGGCGCCTTAGACCACTCGGCCATCCTGACACACACATCTTATTTTGTTAAGGTCAGTCATATCACTGCAATGGTTAAATACATACAAAAATAAAATAAGATGTATTTCCTTTACATTAATTCAAGTTCTCACTACAAAAGATCTTTGTCAGAAGTGGGATTTGAACCCACGCCTCCATTCGGAGACCAGAATTCTTAACAACTGAGAAGGTTGATTTTCCTTGAGTCTGGCGCCTTAGACCACTCGGCCATCCTGACAGAAACATCTTATTTTGTTAAGGTCAGTCATATCACTGTCCATGGTTAAATACACACAAAAATAATATAAGATGTATTTCCTTTACATTAATTCAAGTTCTCACTACAAAAGCTCTTTGTCAGAAGTGGGATTTGAACCCACGCCTCCATTCGGAGACCAGAATTCTCAACAACTGAGAAGGTTGATATTCCTTGAGTCTGGCGCCTTAGACCACTCGGCCATCCTGACATATACATCTAATTTTGTAAAGGTCAGTCATATCACTGTCCATGGTTAAATACATACAAGAATAATATAAGATGTATTTCCTTTACATTAATTCAAGTTCTCACTACAAAAGCTCTTTGTCAGAAGTGGGATTTGAACCAATGCTTCCATTTGGAGACCAGAATTCCCACGCCTCCATTTGGAGACCAGAATTCTCAACAACTGAGAAGGTTGATATTCCTTGAGTCTGGCACCTTAGACCACTCAGCCATCCTGACACATACATATAACTTTGTTAAGGTCAGTCATATCACTGTCCATGGTTAAATACATACAAAAAAATATAAGATGTATTTCCTTTACATTAATTCAAGTTCTCATTACAAAAGCTCTTTGTCAGAAGTGGGATTTGAACCCACGCCTCCATTCAGAGACCAGAATTCTCAACAACTGAGAAGGTTGATATTCCTTGAGTCTGGCGCCTTAGACCACTCGGCCATCCTGACACAAACATCTTATTTTGTTAAGGTCAGTCATATCACTGTCCATGGTTAAATACATTCAAAAATGATATGAGATGTATTTCCTTTACATGAATTCAAGTTCTCATTACAAAAGCTCTTTGTCAGAAGTGGGATTTATCCAACGCCTCCATTTGGAGACCAGAATTCTCAACAACTGAGAAGGTTGATATTCCTTGAGTCTGGCGCCTTAGACCACTCGGCCATCCTGACACAAACATCTTTTTTTGTTAAGGTCAGTCATATCACTGTCCATGGTTAAATACATTCAAAAATAATATAAGATGTATTTCCTTTACATGAATTCAAGTTCTCATTACAAAAGCTCTTTGTCAGAAGTGGGATTTGAACCCACGCCTCCATTTGGAGACCAGAATTCTCAACAACTGAGAAGGTTGATATTCCTTGAGTCTGGCGCCTTAGACCACTCGGCCATCCTGACACAAACATCTTTTTTTGTTAAGGTCTGTCATATCACTTCAATGGTTAAATACATACAAAAATAATATAAGATGTATTTCCTTTACATTAATTCAAGTTCTCACTACAAAAGCTCTTTGTCAGAAGTGGGATTTGAACCCACGCCTCCATTCGGAGACCAGAATTCTCAACAACTGAGAAGGTTGATATTCCTTGAGTCTGGCGCCTTAGACCACTCGGCCATCCTGACACATACATCTAACTTTGTAAAGGTCAGTCATATCACTGTCCATGGTTAAATACATACAAGAATAATATAAGATGTATTTCCTTTACATTAATTCAAGTTCTCACTACAAAAGCTCTTTGTCAGAAGTGGGATTTGAACCAATGCTTCCATTTGGAGACCAGAATTCCCACGCCTCCATTTGGAGACCAGAATTCTCAACAACTGAGAAGGTTGATATTCCTTGAGTCTGGCACCTTAGACCACTCAGCCATCCTGACACATACATATAACTTTGTTAAGGTCAGTCATATCACTGTCCATGGTTAAATACATACAAAAAAATATAAGATGTATTTCCTTTACATTAATTCAAGTTCTCATTACAAAAGCTCTTTGTCAGAAGTGGGATTTGAACCCACGCCTCCATTCAGAGACCAGAATTCTCAACAACTGAGAAGGTTTATATTCCTTGAGTCTGGCGCCTTAGACCACTCGGCCATCCTGACACAAACATCTTATTTTGTTAAGGTCAGTCATATCACTGCAATGGTTAAATACATACAAAAATAATATACGATGTATTTCGTTTACATTAATTCAAGTTCTCACTACAAAAGCTCTTTGTCAGAAGTGGGATTTGAACCCACGCCTCCATTCGGAGACCAGAATTCTCAACAACTGAGAAGGTTGATATTCCTTGAGTCTGGCGCCTTAGACCACTCGGCCATCCTGACACATACATCTAACTTTGTAAAGGTCAGTCATATCACTGTCCATGGTTAAATACATACAAGAATAATATAAGATGTATTTCCTTTACATTAATTCAAGTTCTCACTACAAAAGCTCTTTGTCAGAAGTGGGATTTGAACCAATGCTTCCATTTGGAGACCAGAATTCCCACGCCTCCATTTGGAGACCAGAATTCTCAACAACTGAGAAGGTTGATATTCCTTGAGTCTGGCACCTTAGACCACTCAGCCATCCTGACACATACATATAACTTTGTTAAGGTCAGTCATATCACTGTCCATGGTTAAATACATACAAAAAAATATAAGATGTATTTCCTTTACATTAATTCAAGTTCTCATTACAAAAGCTCTTTGTCAGAAGTGGGATTTGAACCCACGCCTCCATTCAGAGACCAGAATTCTCAACAACTGAGAAGGTTGATATTCCTTGAGTCTGGCGCCTTAGACCACTCGGCCATCCTGACACAAACATCTTATTTTGTTAAGGTCAGTCATATCACTGCAATGGTTAAATACATACAAAAATAATATACGATGTATTTCGTTTACATTAATTCAAGTTCTCACTACAAAAGCTCTTTGTCAGAAGTGGGATTTGAACCCACGCCTCCATTCGGAGACCAGAATTCTCAACAACTGAGAAGGTTGATATTCCTTGAGTCTGGCGCCTTAGACCACTCGGCCATCCTGACACATACATCTAACTTTGTAAAGGTCAGTCATATCACTGTCCATGGTTAAATACATACAAGAATAATATAAGATGTATTTCCTTTACATTAATTCAAGTTCTCACTACAAAAGCTCTTTGTCAGAAGTGGGATTTGAACCAATGCTTCCATTTGGAGACCAGAATTCCCACGCCTCCATTTGGAGACCAGAATTCTCAACAACTGAGAAGGTTGATATTCCTTGAGTCTGGCACCTTAGACCACTCAGCCATCCTGACACATACATATAACTTTGTTAAGGTCAGTCATATCACTGTCCATGGTTAAATACATACAAAAAAATATAAGATGTATTTCCTTTACATTAATTCAAGTTCTCATTACAAAAGCTCTTTGTCAGAAGTGGGATTTGAACCCACGCCTCCATTCAGAGACCAGAATTCTCAACAACTGAGAAGGTTGATATTCCTTGAGTCTGGCGCCTTAGACCACTCGGCCATCCTGACACAAACATCTTATTTTGTTAAGGTCAGTCATATCACTGCAATGGTTAAATACATACAAAAATAATATACGATGTATTTCGTTTACATTAATTCAAGTTCTCACTACAAAAGCTCTTTGTCAGAAGTGGGATTTGAACCCACGCCTCCATTCGGAGACCAGAATTCTCAACAACTGAGAAGGTTGATATTCCTTGAGTCTGGCGCCTTAGACCACTCGGCCATCCTGACACAAACATCTTTTTTTGTTAAGGTCAGTCATATCACTGTGCATGGTTAAATACATTCAAAAATGATATGAGATGTATTTCCTTTACATGAATTCAAGTTCTCTTTACAAAAGCTCTTTGTCAGAAGTGGGATTTATCCCACGCCTCCATTTGGAGACCAGAATTCTCAACAACTGAGAAGGTTGATATTCCTTGAGTCTGGCGCCTTAGACCATTCGGCCATCCTGACACAAACATCTTTTTTTGTTAAGGTCAGTCATATCACTGCAATGGTTAAATACATACAAAAATAATATAAGATGTATTTCCTTTACATGACTTTAAGTTCTCATTACAAAAGCTCTTTGTCAGAAGTGGGATTTGAACCCACGCCTCCATTCGGAGACCAGAATTCTCAACAACTGAGAAGGTTGATATTCCTTGAGTCTGGCGCCTTAGACCACTCGGCCATCCTGACACACACATCTTATTTTGTTAAGGTCAGTCATATCACTGCAATGGTTAAATACATACAAAAATAAAATAAGATGTATTTCCTTTACATTAATTCAAGTTCTCACTACAAAAGATCTTTGTCAGAAGTGGGATTTGAACCCACGCCTCCATTCGGAGACCAGAATTCTTAACAACTGAGAAGGTTGATTTTCCTTGAGTCTGGCGCCTTAGACCACTCGGCCATCCTGACAGAAACATCTTATTTTGTTAAGGTCAGTCATATCACTGTCCATGGTTAAATACACACAAAAATAATATAAGATGTATTTCCTTTACATTAATTCAAGTTCTCACTACAAAAGCACTTTGTCAGAAGTGGGATTTGAACCCACGCCTCCATTCGGAGACCAGAATTCTCAACAACTGAGAAGGTTGATATTCCTTGAGTCTGGCGCCTTAGACCACTCGGCCATCCTGACATATACATCTAATTTTGTAAAGGTCAGTCATATCACTGTCCATGGTTAAATACATACAAGAATAATATAAGATGTATTTCCTTTACATTAATTCAAGTTCTCACTACAAAAGCTCTTTGTCAGAAGTGGGATTTGAACCAATGCTTCCATTTGGAGACCAGAATTCCCACGCCTCCATTTGGAGACCAGAATTCTCAACAACTGAGAAGGTTGATATTCCTTGAGTCTGGCACCTTAGACCACTCAGCCATCCTGACACATACATATAACTTTGTTAAGGTCAGTCATATCACTGTCCATGGTTAAATACATACAAAAAAATATAAGATGTATTTCCTTTACATTAATTCAAGTTCTCATTACAAAAGCTCTTTGTCAGAAGTGGGATTTGAACCCACGCCTCCATTCAGAGACCAGAATTCTCAACAACTGAGAAGGTTGATATTCCTTGAGTCTGGCGCCTTAGACCACTCGGCCATCCTGACACAAACATCTTATTTTGTTAAGGTCAGTCATATCACTGTCCATGGTTAAATACATTCAAAAATGATATGAGATGTATTTCCTTTACATGAATTCAAGTTCTCATTACAAAAGCTCTTTGTCAGAAGTGGGATTTATCCAACGCCTCCATTTGGAGACCAGAATTCTCAACAACTGAGAAGGTTGATATTCCTTGAGTCTGGCGCCTTAGACCACTCGGCCATCCTGACACAAACATCTTTTTTTGTTAAGGTCAGTCATATCACTGTCCATGGTTAAATACATTCAAAAATAATATAAGATGTATTTCCTTTACATGAATTCAAGTTCTCATTACAAAAGCTCTTTGTCAGAAGTGGGATTTGAACCCACGCCTCCATTTGGAGACCAGAATTCTCAACAACTGAGAAGGTTGATATTCCTTGAGTCTGGCGCCTTAGACCACTCGGCCATCCTGACACAAACATCTTTTTTTGTTAAGGTCTGTCATATCACTTCAATGGTTAAATACATACAAAAATAATATAAGATGTATTTCCTTTACATTAATTCAAGTTCTCACTACAAAAGCTCTTTGTCAGAAGTGGGATTTGAACCCACGCCTCCATTCGGAGACCAGAATTCTCAACAACTGAGAAGGTTGATATTCCTTGAGTCTGGCGCCTTAGACCACTCGGCCATCCTGACACATACATCTAACTTTGTAAAGGTCAGTCATATCACTGTCCATGGTTAAATACATACAAGAATAATATAAGATGTATTTCCTTTACATTAATTCAAGTTCTCACTACAAAAGCTCTTTGTCAGAAGTGGGATTTGAACCAATGCTTCCATTTGGAGACCAGAATTCCCACGCCTCCATTTGGAGACCAGAATTCTCAACAACTGAGAAGGTTGATATTCCTTGAGTCTGGCGCCTTAGACCACTCGGCCATCCTGACACAAACATCTTATTTTGTTAAGGTCAGTCATATCACTGCAATGGTTAAATACATACAAAAATAATATACGATGTATTTCGTTTACATTAATTCAAGTTCTCACTACAAAAGCTCTTTGTCAGAAGTGGGATTTGAACCCACGCCTCCATTCGGAGACCAGAATTCTCAACAACTGAGAAGGTTGATATTCCTTGAGTCTGGCGCCTTAGACCACTCGGCCATCCTGACACATACATCTAACTTTGTAAAGGTCAGTCATATCACTGTCCATGGTTAAATACATACAAGAATAATATAAGATGTATTTCCTTTACATTAATTCAAGTTCTCACTACAAAAGCTCTTTGTCAGAAGTGGGATTTGAACCAATGCTTCCATTTGGAGACCAGAATTCCCACGCCTCCATTTGGAGACCAGAATTCTCAACAACTGAGAAGGTTGATATTCCTTGAGTCTGGCACCTTAGACCACTCAGCCATCCTGACACATACATATAACTTTGTTAAGGTCAGTCATATCACTGTCCATGGTTAAATACATACAAAAAAATATAAGATGTATTTCCTTTACATTAATTCAAGTTCTCATTACAAAAGCTCTTTGTCAGAAGTGGGATTTGAACCCACGCCTCCATTCAGAGACCAGAATTCTCAACAACTGAGAAGGTTGATATTCCTTGAGTCTGGCGCCTTAGACCACTCGGCCATCCTGACACAAACATCTTATTTTGTTAAGGTCAGTCATATCACTGCAATGGTTAAATACATACAAAAATAATATACGATGTATTTCGTTTACATTAATTCAAGTTCTCACTACAAAAGCTCTTTGTCAGAAGTGGGATTTGAACCCACGCCTCCATTCGGAGACCAGAATTCTCAACAACTGAGAAGGTTGATATTCCTTGAGTCTGGCGCCTTAGACCACTCGGCCATCCTGACACAAACATCTTTTTTTGTTAAGGTCAGTCATATCACTGTGCATGGTTAAATACATTCAAAAATGATATGAGATGTATTTCCTTTACATGAATTCAAGTTCTCTTTACAAAAGCTCTTTGTCAGAAGTGGGATTTGAACCCACGCCTCCATTTGGAGACCAGAATTCTCAACAACTGAGAAGGTTGATATTCCTTGAGTCTGGCGCCTTAGACCACTCGGCCATCCTGACACAAACATCTTATTTTGTTAAGGTCAGTCATATCACTGTCCATGGTTAAATACATACAAGAATAATATAAGATGTATTTCCTTTACATTAATTCAAGTTCTCACTACAAAAGCTCTTTGTCAGAAGTGGGATTTGAACCAATGCTTCCATTTGGAGACCAGAATTCCCACGCCTCCATTTGGAGACCAGAATTCTCAACAACTGAGAAGGTTGATATTCCTTGAGTCTGGCACCTTAGACCACTCAGCCATCCTGACACATACATATAACTTTGTTAAGGTCAGTCATATCACTGTCCATGGTTAAATACATACAAAAAAATATAAGATGTATTTCCTTTACATTAATTCAAGTTCTCATTACAAAAGCTCTTTGTCAGAAGTGGGATTTGAACCCACGCCTCCATTCAGAGACCAGAATTCTCAACAACTGAGAAGGTTGATATTCCTTGAGTCTGGCGCCTTAGACCACTCGGCCATCCTGACACAAACATCTTATTTTGTTAAGGTCAGTCATATCACTGTCCATGGTTAAATACATTCAAAAATGATATGAGATGTAATTCCTTTACATGAATTCAAGTTCTCATTACAAAAGCTCTTTGTCAGAAGTGGGATTTATCCAACGCCTCCATTTGGAGACCAGAATTCTCAACAACTGAGAAGGTTGATATTCCTTGAGTCTGGCGCCTTAGACCACTCGGCCATCCTGACACAAACATCTTTTTTTGTTAAGGTCAGTCATATCACTGTCCATGGTTAAATACATTCAAAAATAATATAAGATGTATTTCCTTTACATGAATTCAAGTTCTCATTACAAAAGCTCTTTGTCAGAAGTGGGATTTGAACCCACGCCTCCATTTGGAGACCAGAATTCTCAACAACTGAGAAGGTTGATATTCCTTGAGTCTGGCGCCTTAGACCACTCGGCCATCCTGACACAAACATCTTTTTTTGTTAAGGTCAGTCATATCACTGTCCATGGTTAAATACATTCAAAAATAATATAAGATGTATTTCCTTTACATGAATTCAAGTTCTCATTACAAAAGCTCTTTGTCAGAAGTGGGATTTGAACCCACGCCTCCATTTGGAGACCAGAATTCTCAACAACTGAGAAGGTTGATATTCCTTGAGTCTGGCGCCTTAGACCACTCGGCCATCCTGACACAAACATCTTTTTTTGTTAAGGTCTGTCATATCACTTCAATGGTTAAATACATACAAAAATAATATAAGATGTATTTCCTTTACATTAATTCAAGTTCTCACTACAAAAGCTCTTTGTCAGAAGTGGGATTTGAACCCACGCCTCCATTCGGAGACCAGAATTCTCAACAACTGAGAAGGTTGATATTCCTTGAGTCTGGCGCCTTAGACCACTCGGCCATCCTGACACATACATCTAACTTTGTAAAGGTCAGTCATATCACTGTCCATGGTTAAATACATACAAGAATAATATAAGATGTATTTCCTTTACATTAATTCAAGTTCTCACTACAAAAGCTCTTTGTCAGAAGTGGGATTTGAACCAATGCTTCCATTTGGAGACCAGAATTCCCACGCCTCCATTTGGAGACCAGAATTCTCAACAACTGAGAAGGTTGATATTCCTTGAGTCTGGCGCCTTAGACCACTCGGCCATCCTGACACAAACATCTTATTTTGTTAAGGTCAGTCATATCACTGCAATGGTTAAATACATACAAAAATAATATACGATGTATTTCGTTTACATTAATTCAAGTTCTCACTACAAAAGCTCTTTGTCAGAAGTGGGATTTGAACCCACGCCTCCATTCGGAGACCAGAATTCTCAACAACTGAGAAGGTTGATATTCCTTGAGTCTGGCGCCTTAGACCACTCGGCCATCCTGACACATACATCTAACTTTGTAAAGGTCAGTCATATCACTGTCCATGGTTAAATACATACAAGAATAATATAAGATGTATTTCCTTTACATTAATTCAAGTTCTCACTACAAAAGCTCTTTGTCAGAAGTGGGATTTGAACCAATGCTTCCATTTGGAGACCAGAATTCCCACGCCTCCATTTGGAGACCAGAATTCTCAACAACTGAGAAGGTTGATATTCCTTGAGTCTGGCACCTTAGACCACTCAGCCATCCTGACACATACATATAACTTTGTTAAGGTCAGTCATATCACTGTCCATGGTTAAATACATACAAAAAAATATAAGATGTATTTCCTTTACATTAATTCAAGTTCTCATTACAAAAGCTCTTTGTCAGAAGTGGGATTTGAACCCACGCCTCCATTCAGAGACCAGAATTCTCAACAACTGAGAAGGTTGATATTCCTTGAGTCTGGCGCCTTAGACCACTCGGCCATCCTGACACAAACATCTTATTTTGTTAAGGTCAGTCATATCACTGCAATGGTTAAATACATACAAAAATAATATACGATGTATTTCGTTTACATTAATTCAAGTTCTCACTACAAAAGCTCTTTGTCAGAAGTGGGATTTGAACCCACGCCTCCATTCGGAGACCAGAATTCTCAACAACTGAGAAGGTTGATATTCCTTGAGTCTGGCGCCTTAGACCACTCGGCCATCCTGACACAAACATCTTTTTTTGTTAAGGTCAGTCATATCACTGTGCATGGTTAAATACATTCAAAAATGATATGAGATGTATTTCCTTTACATGAATTCAAGTTCTCTTTACAAAAGCTCTTTGTCAGAAGTGGGATTTGAACCCACGCCTCCATTTGGAGACCAGAATTCTCAACAACTGAGAAGGTTGATATTCCTTGAGTCTGGCGCCTTAGACCACTCGGCCATCCTGACACAAACATCTTATTTTGTTAAGGTCAGTCATATCACTGTCCATGGTTAAATACATACAAGAATAATATAAGATGTATTTCCTTTACATTAATTCAAGTTCTCACTACAAAAGCTCTTTGTCAGAAGTGGGATTTGAACCAATGCTTCCATTTGGAGACCAGAATTCCCACGCCTCCATTTGGAGACCAGAATTCTCAACAACTGAGAAGGTTGATATTCCTTGAGTCTGGCACCTTAGACCACTCAGCCATCCTGACACATACATATAACTTTGTTAAGGTCAGTCATATCACTGTCCATGGTTAAATACATACAAAAAAATATAAGATGTATTTCCTTTACATTAATTCAAGTTCTCATTACAAAAGCTCTTTGTCAGAAGTGGGATTTGAACCCACGCCTCCGTTCAGAGACCAGAATTCTCAACAACTGAGAAGGTTGATATTCCTTGAGTCTGGCGCCTTAGACCACTCGGCCATCCTGACACAAACATCTTATTTTGTTAAGGTCAGTCATATCACTGTCCATGGTTAAATACATTCAAAAATGATATGAGATGTAATTCCTTTACATGAATTCAAGTTCTCATTACAAAAGCTCTTTGTCAGAAGTGGGATTTATCCAACGCCTCCATTTGGAGACCAGAATTCTCAACAACTGAGAAGGTTGATATTCCTTGAGTCTGGCGCCTTAGACCACTCGGCCATCCTGACACAAACATCTTTTTTTGTTAAGGTCAGTCATATCACTGTCCATGGTTAAATACATTCAAAAATAATATAAGATGTATTTCCTTTACATGAATTCAAGTTCTCATTACAAAAGCTCTTTGTCAGAAGTGGGATTTGAACCCACGCCTCCATTTGGAGACCAGAATTCTCAACAACTGAGAAGGTTGATATTCCTTGAGTCTGGCGCCTTAGACCACTCGGCCATCCTAACACAAACATCTTTTTTTGTTAAGGTCTGTCATATCACTTCAATGGTTAAATACATACAAAAATAATATAAGATGTATTTCCTTTACATTAATTCAAGTTCTCACTACAAAAGCTCTTTGTCAGAAGTGGGATTTGAACCCACGCCTCCATTCGGAGACCAGAATTCTCAACAACTGAGAAGGTTGATATTCCTTGAGTCTGGCGCCTTAGACCACTCGGCCATCCTGACACATACATCTAACTTTGTAAAGGTCAGTCATATCACTGTCCATGGTTAAATACATACAAGAATAATATAAGATGTATTTCCTTTACATTAATTCAAGTTCTCACTACAAAAGCTCTTTGTCAGAAGTGGGATTTGAACCAATGCTTCCATTTGGAGACCAGAATTCCCACGCCTCCATTTGGAGACCAGAATTCTCAACAACTGAGAAGGTTGATATTCCTTGAGTCTGGCACCTTAGACCACTCAGCCATCCTGACACATACATATAACTTTGTTAAGGTCAGTCATATCACTGTCCATGGTTAAATACATACAAAAAAATATAAGATGTATTTCCTTTACATTAATTCAAGTTCTCATTACAAAAGCTCTTTGTCAGAAGTGGGATTTGAACCCACGCCTCCATTCAGAGACCAGAATTCTCAACAACTGAGAAGGTTGATATTCCTTGAGTCTGGCGCCTTAGACCACTCGGCCATCCTGACACAAACATCTTATTTTGTTAAGGTCAGTCATATCACTGCAATGGTTAAATACATACAAAAATAATATACGATGTATTTCGTTTACATTAATTCAAGTTCTCACTACAAAAGCTCTTTGTCAGAAGTGGGATTTGAACCCACGCCTCCATTCGGAGACCAGAATTCTCAACAACTGAGAAGGTTGATATTCCTTGAGTCTGGCGCCTTAGACCACTCGGCCATCCTGACACATACATCTAACTTTGTAAAGGTCAGTCATATCACTGTCCATGGTTAAATACATACAAGAATAATATAAGATGTATTTCCTTTACATTAATTCAAGTTCTCACTACAAAAGCTCTTTGTCAGAAGTGGGATTTGAACCAATGCTTCCATTTGGAGACCAGAATTCCCACGCCTCCATTTGGAGACCAGAATTCTCAACAACTGAGAAGGTTGATATTCCTTGAGTCTGGCACCTTAGACCACTCAGCCATCCTGACACATACATATAACTTTGTTAAGGTCAGTCATATCACTGTCCATGGTTAAATACATACAAAAAAATATAAGATGTATTTCCTTTACATTAATTCAAGTTCTCATTACAAAAGCTCTTTGTCAGAAGTGGGATTTGAACCCACGCCTCCATTCAGAGACCAGAATTCTCAACAACTGAGAAGGTTGATATTCCTTGAGTCTGGCGCCTTAGACCACTCGGCCATCCTGACACAAACATCTTATTTTGTTAAGGTCAGTCATATCACTGCAATGGTTAAATACATACAAAAATAATATACGATGTATTTCGTTTACATTAATTCAAGTTCTCACTACAAAAGCTCTTTGTCAGAAGTGGGATTTGAACCCACGCCTCCATTCGGAGACCAGAATTCTCAACAACTGAGAAGGTTGATATTCCTTGAGTCTGGCGCCTTAGACCACTCGGCCATCCTGACACATACATCTAACTTTGTAAAGGTCAGTCATATCACTGTCCATGGTTAAATACATACAAGAATAATATAAGATGTATTTCCTTTACATTAATTCAAGTTCTCACTACAAAAGCTCTTTGTCAGAAGTGGGATTTGAACCAATGCTTCCATTTGGAGACCAGAATTCCCACGCCTCCATTTGGAGACCAGAATTCTCAACAACTGAGAAGGTTGATATTCCTTGAGTCTGGCACCTTAGACCACTCAGCCATCCTGACACATACATATAACTTTGTTAAGGTCAGTCATATCACTGTCCATGGTTAAATACATACAAAAAAATATAAGATGTATTTCCTTTACATTAATTCAAGTTCTCATTACAAAAGCTCTTTGTCAGAAGTGGGATTTGAACCCACGCCTCCATTCAGAGACCAGAATCCTCAACAACTGAGAAGGTTGATATTCCTTGAGTCTGGCGCCTTAGACCACTCGGCCATCCTGACACAAACATCTTATTTTGTTAAGGTCAGTCATATCACTGCAATGGTTAAATACATACAAAAATAATATACGATGTATTTCGTTTACATTAATTCAAGTTCTCACTACAAAAGCTCTTTGTCAGAAGTGGGATTTGAACCCACGCCTCCATTCGGAGACCAGAATTCTCAACAACTGAGAAGGTTGATATTCCTTGAGTCTGGCGCCTTAGACCACTCGGCCATCCTGACACATGCATCTAACTTTGTAAAGGTCAGTCATATCACTGTCCATGGTTAAATACATACAAGAATAATATAAGATGTATTTCCTTTACATTAATTCAAGTTCTCACTACAAAAGCTCTTTGTCAGAAGTGGGATTTGAACCAATGCTTCCATTTGGAGACCAGAATTCCCACGCCTCCATTTGGAGACCAGAATTCTCAACAACTGAGAAGGTTGATATTCCTTGAGTCTGGCACCTTAGACCACTCAGCCATCCTGACACATACATATAACTTTGTTAAGGTCAGTCATATCACTGTCCATGGTTAAATACATACAAAAAAATATAAGATGTATTTCCTTTACATTAATTCAAGTTCTCATTACAAAAGCTCTTTGTCAGAAGTGGGATTTGAACCCACGCCTCCATTCAGAGACCAGAATTCTCAACAACTGAGAAGGTTGATATTCCTTGAGTCTGGCGCCTTAGACCACTCGGCCATCCTGACACAAACATCTTATTTTGTTAAGGTCAGTCATATCACTGCAATGGTTAAATACATACAAAAATAATATACGATGTATTTCGTTTACATTAATTCAAGTTCTCACTACAAAAGCTCTTTGTCAGAAGTGGGATTTGAACCCACGCCTCCATTCGGAGACCAGAATTCTCAACAACTGAGAAGGTTGATATTCCTTGAGTCTGGCGCCTTAGACCACTCGGCCATCCTGACACAAACATCTTTTTTTGTTAAGGTCAGTCATATCACTGTGCATGGTTAAATACATTCAAAAATGATATGAGATGTATTTCCTTTACATGAATTCAAGTTCTCTTTACAAAAGCTCTTTGTCAGAAGTGGGATTTATCCCACGCCTCCATTTGGAGACCAGAATTCTCAACAACTGAGAAGGTTGATATTCCTTGAGTCTGGCGCCTTAGACCATTCGGCCATCCTGACACAAACATCTTTTTTTGTTAAGGTCAGTCATATCACTGCAATGGTTAAATACATACAAAAATAATATAAGATGTATTTCCTTTACATGACTTTAAGTTCTCATTACAAAAGCTCTTTGTCAGAAGTGGGATTTGAACCCACGCCTCCATTCGGAGACCAGAATTCTCAACAACTGAGAAGGTTGATATTCCTTGAGTCTGGCGCCTTAGACCACTCGGCCATCCTGACACACACATCTTATTTTGTTAAGGTCAGTCATATCACTGCAATGGTTAAATACATACAAAAATAAAATAAGATGTATTTCCTTTACATTAATTCAAGTTCTCACTACAAAAGATCTTTGTCAGAAGTGGGATTTGAACCCACGCCTCCATTCGGAGACCAGAATTCTTAACAACTGAGAAGGTTGATTTTCCTTGAGTCTGGCGCCTTAGACCACTCGGCCATCCTGACAGAAACATCTTATTTTGTTAAGGTCAGTCATATCACTGTCCATGGTTAAATACACACAAAAATAATATAAGATGTATTTCCTTTACATTAATTCAAGTTCTCACTACAAAAGCTCTTTGTCAGAAGTGGGATTTGAACCCACGCCTCCATTCGGAGACCAGAATTCTCAACAACTGAGAAGGTTGATATTCCTTGAGTCTGGCGCCTTAGACCACTCGGCCATCCTGACATATACATCTAATTTTGTAAAGGTCAGTCATATCACTGTCCATGGTTAAATACATACAAGAATAATATAAGATGTATTTCCTTTACATTAATTCAAGTTCTCACTACAAAAGCTCTTTGTCAGAAGTGGGATTTGAACCAATGCTTCCATTTGGAGACCAGAATTCCCACGCCTCCATTTGGAGACCAGAATTCTCAACAACTGAGAAGGTTGATATTCCTTGAGTCTGGCACCTTAGACCACTCAGCCATCCTGACACATACATATAACTTTGTTAAGGTCAGTCATATCACTGTCCATGGTTAAATACATACAAAAAAATATAAGATGTATTTCCTTTACATTAATTCAAGTTCTCATTACAAAAGCTCTTTGTCAGAAGTGGGATTTGAACCCACGCCTCCATTCAGAGACCAGAATTCTCAACAACTGAGAAGGTTGATATTCCTTGAGTCTGGCGCCTTAGACCACTCGGCCATCCTGACACAAACATCTTATTTTGTTAAGGTCAGTCATATCACTGTCCATGGTTAAATACATTCAAAAATGATATGAGATGTATTTCCTTTACATGAATTCAAGTTCTCATTACAAAAGCTCTTTGTCAGAAGTGGGATTTATCCAACGCCTCCATTTGGAGACCAGAATTCTCAACAACTGAGAAGGTTGATATTCCTTGAGTCTGGCGCCTTAGACCACTCGGCCATCCTGACACAAACATCTTTTTTTGTTAAGGTCAGTCATATCACTGTCCATGGTTAAATACATTCAAAAATAATATAAGATGTATTTCCTTTACATGAATTCAAGTTCTCATTACAAAAGCTCTTTGTCAGAAGTGGGATTTGAACCCACGCCTCCATTTGGAGACCAGAATTCTCAACAACTGAGAAGGTTGATATTCCTTGAGTCTGGCGCCTTAGACCACTCGGCCATCCTGACACAAACATCTTTTTTTGTTAAGGTCTGTCATATCACTTCAATGGTTAAATACATACAAAAATAATATAAGATGTATTTCCTTTACATTAATTCAAGTTCTCACTACAAAAGCTCTTTGTCAGAAGTGGGATTTGAACCCACGCCTCCATTCGGAGACCAGAATTCTCAACAACTGAGAAGGTTGATATTCCTTGAGTCTGGCACCTTAGACCACTCGGCCATCCTGACACATACATCTAACTTTGTAAAGGTCAGTCATATCACTGTCCATGGTTAAATACATACAAGAATAATATAAGATGTATTTCCTTTACATTAATTCAAGTTCTCACTACAAAAGCTCTTTGTCAGAAGTGGGATTTGAACCAATGCTTCCATTTGGAGACCAGAATTCCCACGCCTCCATTTGGAGACCAGAATTCTCAACAACTGAGAAGGTTGATATTCCTTGAGTCTGGCACCTTAGACCACTCAGCCATCCTGACACATACATATAACTTTGTTAAGGTCAGTCATATCACTGTCCATGGTTAAATACATACAAAAAAATATAAGATGTATTTCCTTTACATTAATTCAAGTTCTCATTACAAAAGCTCTTTGTCAGAAGTGGGATTTGAACCCACGCCTCCATTCAGAGACCAGAATTCTCAACAACTGAGAAGGTTGATATTCCTTGAGTCTGGCGCCTTAGACCACTCGGCCATCCTGACACAAACATCTTATTTTGTTAAGGTCAGTCATATCACTGCAATGGTTAAATACATACAAAAATAATATACGATGTATTTCGTTTACATTAATTCAAGTTCTCACTACAAAAGCTCTTTGTCAGAAGTGGGATTTGAACCCACGCCTCCATTCGGAGACCAGAATTCTCAACAACTGAGAAGGTTGATATTCCTTGAGTCTGGCGCCTTAGACCACTCGGCCATCCTGACACAAACATCTTTTTTTGTTAAGGTCAGTCATATCACTGTGCATGGTTAAATACATTCAAAAATGATATGAGATGTATTTCCTTTACATGAATTCAAGTTCTCTTTACAAAAGCTCTTTGTCAGAAGTGGGATTTATCCCACGCCTCCATTTGGAGACCAGAATTCTCAACAACTGAGAAGGTTGATATTCCTTGAGTCTGGCGCCTTAGACCACTCGGCCATCCTGACACAAACATCTTTTTTTGTTAAGGTCAGTCATATCACTGCAATGGTTAAATACATACAAAAATAATATAAGATGTATTTCCTTTACATGACTTTAAGTTCTCATTACAAAAGCTCTTTGTCAGAAGTGGGATTTGAACCCACGCCTCCATTCGGAGACCAGAATTCTCAACAACTGAGAAGGTTGATATTCCTTGAGTCTGGCGCCTTAGACCACTCGGCCATCCTGACACACACATCTTATTTTGTTAAGGTCAGTCATATCACTGCAATGGTTAAATACATACAAAAATAAAATAAGATGTATTTCCTTTACATTAATTCAAGTTCTCACTACAAAAGATCTTTGTCAGAAGTGGGATTTGAACCCACGCCTCCATTCGGAGACCAGAATTCTTAACAACTGAGAAGGTTGATTTTCCTTGAGTCTGGCGCCTTAGACCACTCGGCCATCCTGACAGAAACATCTTATTTTGTTAAGGTCAGTCATATCACTGTCCATGGTTAAATACCAACAAAAATAATATAAGATGTATTTCCTTTACATTAATTCAAGTTCTCACTACAAAAGCTCTTTGTCAGAAGTGGGATTTGAACCCACGCCTCCATTCGGAGACCAGAATTCTCAACAACTGAGAAGGTTGATATTCCTTGAGTCTGGCGCCTTAGACCACTCGGCCATCCTGACATATACATCTAATTTTGTAAAGGTCAGTCATATCACTGTCCATGGTTAAATACATAAAAGAATAATATAAGATGTATTTCCTTTACATTAATTCAAGTTCTCACTACAAAAGCTCTTTGTCAGAAGTGGGATTTGAACCAATGCTTCCATTTGGAGACCAGAATTCCCACGCCTCCATTTGGAGACCAGAATTCTCAACAACTGAGAAGGTTGATATTCCTTGAGTCTGGCACCTTAGACCACTCAGCCATCCTGACACATACATATAACTTTGTTAAGGTCAGTCATATCACTGTCCATGGTTAAATACATACAAAAAAATATAAGATGTATTTCCTTTACATTAATTCAAGTTCTCATTACAAAAGCTCTTTGTCAGAAGTGGGATTTGAACCCACGCCTCCATTCAGAGACCAGAATTCTCAACAACTGAGAAGGTTGATATTCCTTGAGTCTGGCGCCTTAGACCACTCGGCCATCCTGACACAAACATCTTATTTTGTTAAGGTCAGTCATATCACTGTCCATGGTTAAATACATTCAAAAATGATATGAGATGTATTTCCTTTACATGAATTCAAGTTCTCATTACAAAAGCTCTTTGTCAGAAGTGGGATTTATCCAACGCCTCCATTTGGAGACCAGAATTCTCAACAACTGAGAAGGTTGATATTCCTTGAGTCTGGCGCCTTAGACCACTCGGCCATCCTGACACAAACATCTTTTTTTGTTAAGGTCAGTCATATCACTGTCCATGGTTAAATACATTCAAAAATAATATAAGATGTATTTCCTTTACATGAATTCAAGTTCTCATTACAAAAGCTCTTTGTCAGAAGTGGGATTTGAACCCCCGCCTCCATTTGGAGACCAGAATTCTCAACAACTGAGAAGGTTGATATTCCTTGAGTCTGGCGCCTTAGACCACTCGGCCATCCTGACACAAACATCTTTTTTTGTTAAGGTCTGTCATATCACTTCAATGGTTAAATACATACAAAAATAATATAAGATGTATTTCCTTTACATTAATTCAAGTTCTCACTACAAAAGCTCTTTGTCAGAAGTGGGATTTGAACCCACGCCTCCATTCGGAGACCAGAATTCTCAACAACTGAGAAGGTTGATATTCCTTGAGTCTGGCGCCTTAGACCACTCGGCCATCCTGACACATACATCTAACTTTGTAAAGGTCAGTCATATCACTGTCCATGGTTAAATACATACAAGAATAATATAAGATGTATTTCCTTTACATTAATTCAAGTTCTCACTACAAAAGCTCTTTGTCAGAAGTGGGATTTGAACCAATGCTTCCATTTGGAGACCAGAATTCCCACGCCTCCATTTGGAGACCAGAATTCTCAACAACTGAGAAGGTTGATATTCCTTGAGTCTGGCACCTTAGACCACTCAGCCATCCTGACACATACATATAACTTTGTTAAGGTCAGTCATATCACTGTCCATGGTTAAATACATACAAAAAAATATAAGATGTATTTCCTTTACATTAATTCAAGTTCTCATTACAAAAGCTCTTTGTCAGAAGTGGGATTTGAACCCACGCCTCCATTCAGAGACCAGAATTCTCAACAACTGAGAAGGTTGATATTCCTTGAGTCTGGCGCCTTAGACCACTCGGCCATCCTGACACAAACATCTTATTTTGTTAAGGTCAGTCATATCACTGCAATGGTTAAATACATACAAAAATAATATACGATGTATTTCGTTTACATTAATTCAAGTTCTCACTACAAAAGCTCTTTGTCAGAAGTGGGATTTGAACCCACGCCTCCATTCGGAGACCAGAATTCTCAACAACTGAGAAGGTTGATATTCCTTGAGTCTGGCGCCTTAGACCACTCGGCCATCCTGACACAAACATCTTTTTTTGTTAAGGTCAGTCATATCACTGTGCATGGTTAAATACATTCAAAAATGATATGAGATGTATTTCCTTTACATGAATTCAAGTTCTCTTTACAAAAGCTCTTTGTCAGAAGTGGGATTTATCCCACGCCTCCATTTGGAGACCAGAATTCTCAACAACTGAGAAGGTTGATATTCCTTGAGTCTGGCGCCTTAGACCACTCGGCCATCCTGACACAAACATCTTTTTTTGTTAAGGTCAGTCATATCACTGCAATGGTTAAATACATACAAAAATAATATAAGATGTATTTCCTTTACATGACTTTATGTTCTCATTACAAAAGCTCTTTGTCAGAAGTGGGATTTGAACCCACGCCTCCATTCGGAGACCAGAATTCTCAACAACTGAGAAGGTTGATATTCCTTGAGTCTGGCGCCTTAGACCACTCGGCCATCCTGACACACACATCTTATTTTGTTAAGGTCAGTCATATCACTGCAATGGTTAAATACATACAAAAATAAAATAAGATGTATTTCCTTTACATTAATTCAAGTTCTCACTACAAAAGATCTTTGTCAGAAGTGGGATTTGAACCCACGCCTCCATTCGGAGACCAGAATTCTTAACAACTGAGAAGGTTGATTTTCCTTGAGTCTGGCGCCTTAGACCACTCGGCCATCCTGACAGAAACATCTTATTTTGTTAAGGTCAGTCATATCACTGTCCATGGTTAAATACATACAAAAAAATATAAGATGTATTTCCTTTACATTAATTCAAGTTCTCATTACAAAAGCTCTTTGTCAGAAGTGGGATTTGAACCCACGCCTCCATTCAGAGACCAGAATTCTCAACAACTGAGAAGGTTGATATTCCTTGAGTCTGGCGCCTTAGACCACTCGGCCATCCTGACACAAACATCTTATTTTGTTAAGGTCAGTCATATCACTGTCCATGGTTAAATACATTCAAAAATGATATGAGATGTATTTCCTTTACATGAATTCAAGTTCTCATTACAAAAGCTCTTTGTCAGAAGTGGGATTTATCCAACGCCTCCATTTGGAGACCAGAATTCTCAACAACTGAGAAGGTTGATATTCCTTGAGTCTGGCGCCTTAGACCACTCGGCCATCCTGACACAAACATCTTTTTTTGTTAAGGTCAGTCATATCACTGTCCATGGTTAAATACATTCAAAAATAATATAAGATGTATTTCCTTTACATGAATTCAAGTTCTCATTACAAAAGCTCTTTGTCAGAAGTGGGATTTGAACCCACGCCTCCATTTGGAGACCAGAATTCTCAACAACTGAGAAGGTTGATATTCCTTGAGTCTGGCGCCTTAGACCACTCGGCCATCCTGACACAAACATCTTTTTTTGTTAAGGTCTGTCATATCACTTCAATGGTTAAATACATACAAAAATAATATAAGATGTATTTCCTTTACATTAATTCAAGTTCTCACTACAAAAGCTCTTTGTCAGAAGTGGGATTTGAACCCACGCCTCCATTCGGAGACCAGAATTCTCAACAACTGAGAAGGTTGATATTCCTTGAGTCTGGCGCCTTAGACCACTCGGCCATCCTGACACATACATCTAACTTTGTAAAGGTCAGTCATATCACTGTCCATGGTTAAATACATACAAGAATAATATAAGATGTATTTCCTTTACATTAATTCAAGTTCTCACTACAAAAGCTCTTTGTCAGAAGTGGGATTTGAACCAATGCTTCCATTTGGAGACCAGAATTCCCACGCCTCCATTTGGAGACCAGAATTCTCAACAACTGAGAAGGTTGATATTCCTTGAGTCTGGCACCTTAGACCACTCAGCCATCCTGACACATACATATAACTTTGTTAAGGTCAGTCATATCACTGTCCATGGTTAAATACATACAAAAAAATATAAGATGTATTTCCTTTACATTAATTCAAGTTCTCATTACAAAAGCTCTTTGTCAGAAGTGGGATTTGAACCCACGCCTCCATTCAGAGACCAGAATTCTCAACAACTGAGAAGGTTGATATTCCTTGAGTCTGGCGCCTTAGACCACTCGGCCATCCTGACACAAACATCTTATTTTGTTAAGGTCAGTCATATCACTGCAATGGTTAAATACATACAAAAATAATATACGATGTATTTCGTTTACATTAATTCAAGTTCTCACTACAAAAGCTCTTTGTCAGAAGTGGGATTTGAACCCACGCCTCCATTCGGAGACCAGAATTCTCAACAACTGAGAAGGTTGATATTCCTTGAGTCTGGCGCCTTAGACCACTCGGCCATCCTGACACAAACATCTTTTTTTGTTAAGGTCAGTCATATCACTGTGCATGGTTAAATACATTCAAAAATGATATGAGATGTATTTCCTTTACATGAATTCAAGTTCTCTTTACAAAAGCTCTTTGTCAGAAGTGGGATTTATCCCACGCCTCCATTTGGAGACCAGAATTCTCAACAACTGAGAAGGTTGATATTCCTTGAGTCTGGCGCCTTAGACCACTCGGCCATCCTGACACAAACATCTTTTTTTGTTAAGGTCAGTCATATCACTGCAATGGTTAAATACATACAAAAATAATATAAGATGTATTTCCTTTACATGACTTTAAGTTCTCATTACAAAAGCTCTTTGTCAGAAGTGGGATTTGAACCCACGCCTCCATTCGGAGACCAGAATTCTCAACAACTGAGAAGGTTGATATTCCTTGAGTCTGGCGCCTTAGACCACTCGGCCATCCTGACACACACATCTTATTTTGTTAAGGTCAGTCATATCACTGCAATGGTTAAATACATACAAAAATAAAATAAGATGTATTTCCTTTACATTAATTCAAGTTCTCACTACAAAAGATCTTTGTCAGAAGTGGGATTTGAACCCACGCCTCCATTCGGAGACCAGAATTCTTAACAACTGAGAAGGTTGATTTTCCTTGAGTCTGGCGCCTTAGACCACTCGGCCATCCTGACAGAAACATCTTATTTTGTTAAGGTCAGTCATATCACTGTCCATGGTTAAATACACACAAAAATAATATAAGATGTATTTCCTTTACATTAATTCAAGTTCTCACTACAAAAGCTCTTTGTCAGAAGTGGGATTTGAACCCACGCCTCCATTCGGAGACCAGAATTCTCAACAACTGAGAAGGTTGATATTCCTTGAGTCTGGCGCCTTAGACCACTCGGCCATCCTGACATATACATCTAATTTTGTAAAGGTCAGTCATATCACTGTCCATGGTTAAATACATACAAGAATAATATAAGATGTATTTCCTTTACATTCATTCAAGTTCTCACTACAAAAGCTCTTTGTCAGAAGTGGGATTTGAACCAATGCTTCCATTTGGAGACCAGAATTCCCACGCCTCCATTTGGAGACCAGAATTCTCAACAACTGAGAAGGTTGATATTCCTTGAGTCTGGCACCTTAGACCACTCAGCCATCCTGACACATACATATAACTTTGTTAAGGTCAGTCATATCACTGTCCATGGTTAAATACATACAAAAAAATATAAGATGTATTTCCTTTACATTAATTCAAGTTCTCATTACAAAAGCTCTTTGTCAGAAGTGGGATTTGAACCCACGCCTCCATTCAGAGACCAGAATTCTCAACAACTGAGAAGGTTGATATTCCTTGAGTCTGGCGCCTTAGACCACTCGGCCATCCTGACACAAACATCTTATTTTGTTAAGGTCAGTCATATCACTGTCCATGGTTAAATACATTCAAAAATGATATGAGATGTAATTCCTTTACATGAATTCAAGTTCTCATTACAAAAGCTCTTTGTCAGAAGTGGGATTTATCCAACGCCTCCATTTGGAGACCAGAATTCTCAACAACTGAGAAGGTTGATATTCCTTGAGTCTGGCGCCTTAGACCACTCGGCCATCCTGACACAAACATCTTTTTTTGTTAAGGTCAGTCATATCACTGTCCATGGTTAAATACATTCAAAAATAATATAAGATGTATTTCCTTTACATGAATTCAAGTTCTCATTACAAAAGCTCTTTGTCAGAAGTGGGATTTGAACCCACGCCTCCATTTGGAGACCAGAATTCTCAACAACTGAGAAGGTTGATATTCCTTGAGTCTGGCGCCTTAGACCACTCGGCCATCCTGACACAAACATCTTTTTTTGTTAAGGTCTGTCATATCACTTCAATGGTTAAATACATACAAAAATAATATAAGATGTATTTCCTTTACATTAATTCAAGTTCTCACTACAAAAGCTCTTTGTCAGAAGTGGGATTTGAACCCACGCCTCCATTCAGAGACCAGAATTCTCAACAACTGAGAAGGTTGATATTCCTTGAGTCTGGCGCCTTAGACCACTCGGCCATCCTGACACAAACATCTTATTTTGTTAAGGTCAGTCATATCACTGTCCATGGTTAAATACTTAAAAAAAATAATTGAAGATGTATTTCCTTTACATGAATTCAAGTTCTCATTACAAAAGCTCTTTGTCAGAAGTGGGATTTGAACCCACGCCTCCATTTGGAGACCAGAATTCTCAACAACTGAGAAGGTTGATATTCCTTGAGTCTGGCGCCTTAGACCACTCGGCCATCCTGACACAAACATCTTTTTTTGTTAAGGTCAGTCATATCACTGTCCATAGTTAATACAAAAATAATATAAGATGTATTTCCATTACATTAATTCAAGTTCTCACTACAAAAGCTCTTTGTCAGAAGTGGGATTTGAACCCACGCCTCCATTCGGAGACCAGAATTCTCATCAACTGAGAAGGTTGATATTCCTTGAGTCTGGCGCCTTAGACCACTCAGCCATCCTGACACAAACATCTTATTTTGTTAAGGTCAGTCATATCACTGTCCATGGTTAAATACTTAAAAAAAATAATTGAAGATGTATTTCCTTTACATGAATTCAAGTTCTCATTACAAAAGCTCTTTGTCAGAAGTGGGATTTGAACCCACGCCTCCATTCGGAGACCAGAATTCTCATCAACTGAGAAGGTTGATATTCCTTGAGTCTGGCGCCTTAGACCACTCGGCCATCCTGACACAAACATCTTTTTTTGTTAAGGTCAGTCATATCACTGCAATGGTTAAATACATACAAAAATAATATAAGATGTATTTCCTTTACATGACTTTTAAGTTCTCATTACAAAAGCTCTTTGTCAGAAGTGGGGATTTGAACCCCACTTATTGTGACTGACCTTATTTTGATATGACTGACCTTATTTTGTTAAGGTCAGTCATATCACTGTCCATGGTTAAATACATACAAAAATAATATAAGATGTATTTCCTTTACATTAATTCAAGTTCTCACTACAAAAGCTCTTTGTCAGAAGTGGGATTTGAACCCACGCCTCCATTTGGAGACCAGAATTCTCAACAACTGAGAAGGTTGATATTCCTTGAGTCTGGCGCCTTAGACCACTCGGCCATCCTGACACAAACATCTTTTTTTGTTAAGGTCAGTCATATCACTGTCCATGGTTAAATACATACAAAAATGATATGAGATGTATTTCCTTTACATGAATTCAAGTTCTCATTACAAAAGTTCTTTGTCAGAAGTGGGATTTGAACCCACGCCTCCATTCGGAGACCAGAATTCTCAACAACTGAGAAGGATGATATTCCTTGAGTCTGGCGCCTTAGACCACTCGGCCACCATGACACAAAAAACTTCTTTTGTTAAGGTCAGTCATATCACTGTCCATGGTTAAATACATACAAAAATAGTAGAAGATTTATTGCCTTTACATTAACTCAAGTTCTCATTACAAAAGCTCTTTGTCAGAAGTGGGATTTGAACCCACGTCTCCATTTGGAGACCAGAATTCTCAACAACTGAAAAGGTTGATATTTATTGAGTCTGGCGCCTTAGACCACTCGGCCATCCTGACACAAACATCTTATTTTGTTAAGGTCAGTCATATCACTGTCCATGGTTAAATACATACAAAAAAATATAAGATGTATTTCCTTTACATTAATTCAAGTTCTCATTACAAAAGCTCTTTGTCAGAAGTGGGATTTGAACCCACGCCTCCATTCAGAGACCAGAATTCTCAACAACTGAGAAGGTTGATATTCCTTGAGTCTGGCGCCTTAGACCACTCGGCCATCCTGACACAAACATCTTATGTTGTTAAGGTCAGTCATATCACTGCAATGGTTAAATACATTCAAAAATGATATGAGATGTATTTCCTTTACATGAATTCAAGTTCTCATTACAAAAGCTCTTTGTCAGAAGTGGGATTTATCCAACGCCTCCATTTGGAGACCAGAATTCTCAACAACTGAGAAGGTTGATATTCCTTGAGTCTGGCGCCTTAGACCACTCGGCCATCCTGACACAAACATCTTTTTTTGTTAAGGTCAGTCATATCACTGTCCATGGTTAAATACATTCAAAAATAATATAAGATGTATTTCCTTTACATGAATTCAAGTTCTCATTACAAAAGCTCTTTGTCAGAAGTGGGATTTGAACCCACGCCTCCATTTGGAGACCAGAATTCTCAACAACTGAGAAGGTTGATATTCCTTGAGTCTGGCGCCTTAGACCACTCGGCCATCCTGACACAAACATCTTTTTTTGTTAAGGTCTGTCATATCACTTCAATGGTTAAATACATACAAAAATAATATAAGATGTATTTCCTTTACATTAATTCAAGTTCTCACTACAAAAGCTCTTTGTCAGAAGTGGGATTTGAACCCACGCCTCCATTCAGAGACCAGAATTCTCAACAACTGAGAAGGTTGATATTCCTTGAGTCTCGCGCCTTAGACCACTCGGCCATCCTGACACAAACATCTTATTTTGTTAAGGTCAGTCATATCACTGTCCATGGTTAAATACTTAAAAAAAATAATTGAAGATGTATTTCCTTTACATGAATTCAAGTTCTCATTACAAAAGCTCTTTGTCAGAAGTGGGATTTGAACCCACGCCTCCATTTGGAGACCAGAATTCTCAACAACTGAGAAGGTTGATATTCCTTGAGTCTGGCGCCTTAGACCACTCGGCCATCCTGACACAAACATCTTTTTTTGTTAAGGTCAGTCATATCACTGTCCATAGTTAATACAAAAATAATATAAGATGTATTTCCATTACATTAATTCAAGTTCTCACTACAAAAGCTCTTTGTCAGAAGTGGGATTTGAACCCACGCCTCCATTCGGAGACCAGAATTCTCATCAACTGAGAAGGTTGATATTCCTTGAGTCTGGCGCCTTAGACCACTCAGCCATCCTGACACAAACATCTTATTTTGTTAAGGTCAGTCATATCACTGTCCATGGTTAAATACTTAAAAAAAATAATTGAAGATGTATTTCCTTTACATGAATTCAAGTTCTCATTACAAAAGCTCTTTGTCAGAAGTGGGATTTGAACCCACGCCTCCATTTGGAGACCAGAATTCTCAACAACTGAGAAGGTTGATATTCCTTGAGTCTGGCGCCTTAGACCACTCGGCCATCCTGACACAAACATCTTTTTTTGTTAAGGTCAGTCATATCACTGTCCATGGTTAATACAAAAATAATATAAGATGTATTTCCATTACATTAATTCAAGTTCTCACTACAAAAGCTCTTTGTCAGAAGTGGGATTTGAACCCACGCCTCCATTCGGAGACCAGAATTCTCATCAACTGAGAAGGTTGATATTCCTTGAGTCTGGCGCCTTAGACCACTCGGCCATCCTGACACAAACATCTTTTTTTTTTAAGGTCAGTCATATCACTGCAATGGTTAAATACATACAAAAATAATATAAGATGTATTTCCTTTACATGACTTTAAGTTCTCATTACAAAAGCTCTTTGTCAGAAGTGGGGATTTGAACCCCACTTATTGTGACTGACCTTATTTTGATATGACTGACCTTATTTTGTTAAGGTCAGTCATATCACTGTCCATGGTTAAATACATACAAAAATAATATAAGATGTATTTCCTTTACATTAATTCAAGTTCTCACTACAAAAGCTCTTTGTCAGAAGTGGGATTTGAACCCACGCCTCCATTTGGAGACCAGAATTCTCAACAACTGAGAAGGTTGATATTCCTTGAGTCTGGCGCCTTAGACCACTCGGCCATCCTGACACAAACATCTTTTTTTGTTAAGGTCAGTCATATCACTGTCCATGGTTAAATACATACAAAAATTATATGAGATGTATTTCCTTTACATGAATTCAAGTTCTCATTACAAAAGTTCTTTGTCAGAAGTGGGATTTGAACCCACGCCTCCATTCGGAGACCAGAATTCTCAACAACTGAGAAGGATGATATTCCTTGAGTCTGGCGCCTTAGACCACTCGGCCATCATGACACAAAAAACTTCTTTTGTTAAGGTCAGTCATATCACTGTCCATGGTTAAATACATACAAAAATAGTAGAAGATTTATTGCCTTTACATTAACTCAAGTTCTCATTACAAAAGCTCTTTGTCAGAAGTGGGATTTGAACCCACGCCTCCATTCGGAGACCAGAATTCTCAACAACTGAGAAGGTTGATATTCCTTGAGTCTGGCGCCTTAGACCACTCGGCCATCCTGACACAAACATCTTATTTTGTTAAGGTCAGTCATATTACTGTCCATGGTTAAATACATACAAAATAATATAAGATGTATTTCCTTTACATTAATTCAAGTTCTCACTACAAAAGCTCTTTGTCAGAAGTGGGATTTGAACCCACGTCTCCATTTGGAGACCAGAATTCTCAACAACTGAGAAGGTTGATATTCATTGAGTCTGGCGCCTTAGACCACTCGGCCATCCTGACACAAACATCTTATTTTGTTAAGGTCAGTCATATCACTGTCCATGGTTAAATACATTAAAAAAAATAATTGAAGATGTATTTCCTTTACATGAATTCAAGTTCTCATTACAAAAGCTCTTTGTCAGAAGTGGGATTTGAACCCACGCCTCCATTCGGAGACCAGAATTCTCAACAACTGAGAAGGTTAATATTCCTTGAGTCTGACGCCTTAGACGACTCGGCCATCCTGACACATACATCTAACTTTGTAAAGGTCAGTCATATCACTGTCCATGGTTAAATACACACAAAAATAATATAAGATGTATTTCCTTTTCATTAATTCAAGTTCTCACTACAAAAGCTCTTTGTCAGAAGCGGGATTTGAACCCACGCCTCCATTCGGAGACCAGAATTCTCAACAACTGAGAAGGTTGATATTCCTTGACTTTTTCAAAATGGCTGCCAGGAGGCTTGCCCCGGTACCTGCTCTGCTATTATGTTTTGCATTTTTGTCTATGGTATACGTGAGGGAAACATCATGCATCACATCATACAGTCGTGAGGAACTGTTACATATCAGGAGGATTACACCTGACAATTTGGAATTATTTGCCAAAATTCCAGAGGATTTACTGGATGTTAACAACACTGGATCGTCATCATGGGGAAATACGACTAACACAAAAAGACGGAGAACTGGAGTGGTCTCCAGGTTTAGGAGACGGCCCTACCGGCCCCCACTACCGGCTCTGCTCTTATCCAACGTGCGATCCCTTCAAAATAAAATGGATGAACGACTCTTTTTAACAAAAACGGACAGGAATTACAGTGACTGCTCGGCGTTCTGCTTTACAGAGACATGGCTGGATCAATCGGTTCCTGATGAGGCGGTAACCCCCCCTGGTTTCACTAACTTCAGAGCCGACAGGTCAGTCAAACTTTCTCACAAATCTAAGGGAGGGGGTATTTCTCTCATGATAAATCAGCGCTGGTGTAACAACTCAACAATCCTTCATCGTCACTGCTCTCCTGATCTTGAATTTATCTGTTTGAAATGCAGACCATATTACCTTCCGAGAGAATTCACTTCGATTATACTAATCGGCGTATATGTTCCACCACAAGCCAACGCTAATATAGCTATTAGCGATCTCTCCCAACACATTTCGTCTGTTGAAAACTCCAACCCTGATACGTCTGTCATCGTGTTAGGGGATTTCAACCACACAAACCTGTCATCCGAACTCCCAAACTACAAGCAACAAGTCACCTGCCACAGCAGAGAAAGCAAAACACTGGATCACTGCTACATCTCAGTTTCAGATGCTTACCGGGCATTCCCGGAGGCTCCACTTGGGAGGTCTGACCATGCCGTGTTGCTTCTCATTCCGAAGTACAGACAAAAACTTAAATCCGTTAAGAAAACATCCAAATCTGTCAGGTCTTGGTCCACAGATGCCATTGAAACGCTCCGAGGGTGTTTCGATTGCACTGATTGGGACATATTCAGTGCAGCTTGTGACTCCCTCGACGAACTCACTGATACTGTGACGTCATATGTCAAGTTCTGCGAGGAAATGTGCATCCCCACCAAAACAGTGACTTTTTATGGTAATAAAAAACCATGGTTCTCCACAGAATTACATCTCTTATGTAAGGAAAAAAACTGGGCATACAAAAATGGAGACAAGAGTCAATATAGAACTGCCAAATATAAACTACGCGCTGCAGTAAGGAGAGCAAAGCGCAATTATGGAACAAAACTGGAGCAACAATTTTCATCAAGCAGCTCGGGATTAATTTGGAAAAATCTTAAGGACATGACGGATTACAAAAAATGCCCCAGCACCGCTCTTAATAATGATCCAGGGTTCCCAGACATATTAAATAACTTTTATGCAAGATTTGGGAAACCTACCCCATCAGTCATTCCCCCCGACCCCATTCAAACACCACCCTTCTGCATCCAGGAGGATGAGGTGAGAACAACATTTAGGAGGCTCAAGATCGGGAAAGCAGCAGGGCCGGATGAGATTAGTCCTGCTTTACTTAGTCATTGTGCAGTGCAATTGGCGCCTGTATTTTCCACCATTTTTAACATCTCATTAAGCCAATGTACAGTCCCACAATGCTTTAAGAGCTCCATCATTATTCCTGTGCCAAAGTCCTCAAAGACCACTTGCCTTAATGACTTCAGACCAATTGCCCTAACATCGGTGGTAATGAAGGCATTTGAACGGATTATTCTGGCATACCTGAAATCTTGCACTTCCTTGCTGATGGGCCCATATCAATTTGCCTACCAAGCCAACCGGTCCGTGGAGGATGCAATCAGCATAACACTCCATCATACTTTGCAACATCTTGAATCACCAAACACCTACACACGCATCATGTTCATAGACTTTAGTTCCGCATTTAATACTATAAGCCCACCTAAACTCTTCACAACACTCCTGGACATGAACATTGACCCAGCCATCTGCCACTGGATAAGGAGCTTCTTGTGGAATAGATCACAGAGGGTGAGGGTTAATAACAT
Organism: Rhinichthys klamathensis goyatoka; assembly: GCF_029890125.1. Lineage (NCBI taxonomy): Eukaryota > Metazoa > Chordata > Actinopteri > Cypriniformes > Leuciscidae > Rhinichthys > Rhinichthys klamathensis. The sequence goes on from NW_026606722.1 coordinate 2,657,491, forward strand.
AACCTCACACCCTCTCTCCCTTAGTACAGGAGCTCCTCAGGGCTGTGTTGAAGTTCTCACTACAAAAGCTCTTTGTCAGAAGTGGGATTTGAACCCACGCCTCCATTCGGAGACCAGAATTCTTAACAACTGAGAAGGTTGATTTTCCTTGAGTCTGGCGCCTTAGACCACTCGGCCATCCTTACACAAACATCTTATTTTGTTAAGGTCAGTCATATCACTGCAATGGTTAAATACATACAAATATAATATAAGATGTATTTCCTTTACATTAATTCAAGTTCTCACTACAAAAGCTGTTTGTCAGAAGTGGGATTTGAACCCACGCCTCCATTCGGAGACCAGAATTCTCAACAACTGAGAAGGTTGATATTCCTTGAGTCTGGCGCCTTAGACCACTCGGCCATCCTGACACAAACATCTTATTTTGTTAAGGTCAGTCATATCACTGTCCATGGTTAAATACTTAAAAAAAATAATTGAAGATGTATTTCCTTTACATGAATTCAAGTTCTCATTACAAAAGCTTTGTCAGAAGTGGGATTTGAACCCACGCCTCCATTCGGAGACCAGAATTCTCAACAACTGAGAAGGTTGATATTCCTTGAGTCTGGCGCCTTAGACCACTCGGCCATCCTGACACACACATCTTATTTTGTTAAGGTCAGTCATATCACTGCAATGGTTAAATACATACAAAAATAATATAAGATGTATTTCCTTTACATTAATTCAAGTTCTCACTACAAAAGCTCTTTGTCAGAAGTGGGATTTGAACCCACGCCTCCATTCGGAGACCAGAAATCTCAACAAGTGAGAAGGTTGATATTCCTTGAGTCTGGCGCCTTAGACCACTCGGCCATCCTGACACAAACATCTTATTTTGTTAAGGTCAGTCATATCACTGCAATGGTTAAATACATACAAAAATAATATAAGATGTATTTCGTTTACATGAATTCAAGTTCTCATTACAAAATCTCTTTGTCAGAAGTGGGATTTGAACCCACACCTCCATTTGGAGACCAGAATTCTCAACAACTGAGAAGGTTGATATTCATTGAGTCTGGCGCCTTAGACCACTCTGTCATCCTGACACAAACATCTTATTTTGTTAAGGTCAGTCATATCACTGTCCAAATACATAAAAAAGATAATTGAAGATGTATTTCCTTTACATGAATTCAAGTTCTCATTACAAAAGCTCTTTGTCAGAAGTGGGATTTGAACCCACCCCTCCATTTGGAGACTAGAATTCTCAACAACTGAGAAGGTTGATATTCCTTGAGTCTGGCGCCTTAGACCACTCGACCATCCTGACACATACATCTTATTTTGTTAAGGTCAGTCATATCACTGCAATGGTTAAATACATACAAATATAATATAAGATGTATTTCCTTTACATTAATTCAAGTTCTCACTACAAAAGCTCTTTGTCAGAAGTGGGATTTGAACCCACGCCTCCATTCGGAGACCAGAATTCTCAACAACTGAGAAGGTTGATATTCCTTGAGTCTGGCACCTTAGACCACTCAGCCATCCTGACACATACATATAACTTTGTTAAGGTCAGTCATATCACTGTCCATGGTTAAATACATACAAAAATAATATAAGATGTATTTCCTTTACATTAATTCAAGTTCTCACTACAAAAGCTCTTTGTCAGAAGTGGGATTTGAACACACGCCTCCATTTGGAGACCAGGATTCTTAACAACTGAGAAGGTTGATTTTCCTTGAGTCTGGCGCCTTAGACCACTCGGCCATCCTGACACAAACATCTTATTTTGTTAAGGTCAGTCATATCACTGTCCATGGTTAAATACTTAAAAAAAATAATTGAAGATGTATTTCCTTTACATGAATTCAAGTTCTCATTACAAAAGCTCTTTGTCAGAAGTGGGATTTGAACCCACGCCTCCATTCGGAGACCAGAATTCTCAACAACTGAGAAGGTTGATATTCCTTGAGTCTGGCGCCTTAGACCACTCGGCCATCCTGACACAAACATCTTATTTTGTTAAGGTCAGTCATATCACTGCAATGGTTAAATACATACAAAAATAATATAAGATGTATTTCCTTTACATTAATTCAAGTTCTCACTACAAAAGCTCTTTGTCAGAAGTGGGATTTGAACCCACCCATTTGGAGAACAGAATTCTCAACAACTGAGAAGGTTGATATTCCTTGAGTCTGGCGCCTTAGACCACTCGGTAGAGGTCTGCTACCCGACCCGAGCCCGACGGGTCCCGAAAAATGTGCGGGTTTCGGGTCGGGTTCGGGTTAATGTTAATGAACAGCCTCGGGTTCGGGTCGGGTTCGGGTTTAACTAAGAAAAACTAAATAGGCTATATCAGGGGCGTAGAATTTAGTAGGGACGCTAGGGACGTGTCCCTACCAATATCCAGTGAGAGTGATATATCCCTAGCAATATTTTCGATCAAAACTTTAAATATATTAAATATTTATGTCCCCGTCCCCACCAATTTCAAAATCAAACCTATGCCACTGGGCTATATAGTTTGCGTGCCGTGTGCTTTGCCTGCTTGCTGTGTTGTGGTGACCGGCACGCGAGAGAGAGAAAGTATAGGCTACGTGCGCAGATGTGCAATATGTGCGCGATTTTCTCTCTCTCAAATATAATGATAGATAAATATAATTTTTTTAATTATTTGTTTTATTTTATCATATCATTTATATCACAAAACTGTTTTGCGCATGTGCTACCGCTCTCGCGCCCTATTTCAGTAACAATACAGACAGCCGACGACAACAAGCAAACCATGAGTCTGATAAAGCAAAAAATTACTTGGTAAGTTTTTTCTCTTACTGCTGTGCTGCCTGCTGATAGCTAGGGCCGCTGCGCCTACATGTATTTGTTTAATATGTCAGTCAAGCAATCATTAAATACAACTTAGCATATTGCAAAAATGGTATTGCTGTGAGAAACAGAATGGACCTCGGGTTCGGGTCGGGTTCGGGCTTAATATGTAAATGTAATTGTCGGGTCGGGTCGGGTCGGGTTAAATGATCGCGGGTACGGGCCGGGTTCGGGCTTCAGTTTAAAGCCCGTGCAGACCTCTACCACTCGGCCATCCTGACACATACATATAACTTTGTTAAGGTCAGTCATATCACTGTCAATGGTTAAATACATACAAAAAAATATAAGATGTATTTCCTTTACATTAATTCAAGTTCTCACTACAAAAGCTCTTTGTCATAAGTGGGATTTGAACCCACGCCTCCATTTGGAGACCAGAATTCTCAACAACTGAGAAGGTTGATATTCCTTGAGTCTGGCGCCTTTGACCACTCTGCCATCCTGACACATACGTCTAACTTTGTTAAGGTCAGTCATATCACTGTCCATGGTTAAATATATACAAAAATAATATAAGATGTATTTCCTTTACATTAATTCAAGTTCTCACTACAAAAGCTCTTTGTCAGAAGTGGGATTTGAACCCACGCCTCCATTTGGAGACCAGAATTCCCACGCCTCCATTTGGAGACCAGAATTCTCAACAACTGAGAAGGTTGATATTCCTTGAGTCTGGCACCTTAGACCACTCGGCCATCCTGACACAAACATCTTATTTTGTTAAGGTCAGTCATATCACTGTCCATGGTTAAATACTTAAAAAAAATAATTGAAGATGTATTTCCTTTACATGAATTCAAGTTCTCATTACAAAAGCTCTTTGTCAGAAGTGGGATTTGAACCCACGCCTCCATTCGGAGACCAGAATTCTCAACAACTGAGAAGGTTGATATTCCTTGAGTCTGGCGCCTTAGACCACTCGGCCATCCTGACACAAACATCTTATTTTGTTAAGGTCAGTCATATCACTGCAATGGTTAAATACATACAAAAATAATATAAGATGTATTTCCTTTACATTAATTCAAGTTCTCACTACAAAAGCTCTTTGTCAGAAGTGGGATTTGAACCCACGCCTCCATTCGGAGACCAGAATTCTCAACAACTGAGAAGGTTGATATTCCTTGAGTCTGGCGCCTTAGACCACTCGGCCATCCTGACACATACATCTAACTTTGTAAAGGTCAGTCATATCACTGTCCATGGTTAAATACATACAAAAATAATATAAGATGTATTTCCTTTACATTAATTCAAGTTCTCACTACAAAAGCTCTTTGTCAGAAGTGGGATTTGAACCCACGCCTCCATTTGGAGACCAGAATTCCCACGCCTCCATTTGGAGACCAGAATTCTCAACAACTGAGAAGGTTGATATTCCTTGAGTCTGGCACCTTAGACCACTCAGCCATCCTGACACATACATATAACTTTGTTAAGGTCAGTCATATCACTGTCCATGGTTAAATACATAAAAAAAATAAGATGTTTTTCCTTTACATTAATTCAAGTTCTCACTACAAAAGCTCTTTGTCAGAAGTGGGATTTGAACCCAGGCCTCCATTCGGAGACCAGAATTCTCAACAACTGAGAAGGTTGATATTCCTTGAGTCTGGCGCCTTAGACCACTTGGCCATCCTGACACAAAAATCTTCTTTTGTAAAGGTCAGTCATATCACTGTCCATGGTTAAATACATACAAAAATAATAGAAGATTTATTGCCTTTACATTAACTCAAGTTCTCATTACAAAAGCTCTTTGTCAGAAGTAGGATTTGAACCCACGCCTCCATTTGGAGACCAGAATTCTCAACAACTGAGAAGGTTGATATTCCTTGAGTCTGGCGCCTTAGACCACTCGGCCATCCTGACACAAACATCTTATTTTGTTAAGGTCAGTCATATCACTGTCCATGGTTAAATACATTAAAAAAATAATATAAGATGTATTTCCTTTACATTAATTCAAGTTCTCACTACAAAAGCTCTTTGTCAGAAGTGGGATTTGAACCCACGCCTCCATTCGGAGACCAGAATTCTCAACAACTGAGAAGATTGATATTCCTTGAGTCTGGCGCCTTAGACCACTCGGCCATCCTGACACATACATCTAACTTTGTAAAGGTCAGTCATATCACTGTCCATGGTTAAATACATACAAAAATAATATAAGATGTATTTCCTTTACATTAATTCAAGTTCGCACTACAAAAGCTCTTTGTCAGAAGTGGGATTTGAACCCACGCCTCCATTTGGAGACCAGAATTCCCACGCCTCCATTTGGAGACCAGAATTCTCAACAACTGAGAAGGTTGATATTCCTTGAGTCTGGCGCCTTAGACCACTCGACCATCCTGACACATACATCTTATTTTGTTAAGGTCAGTCATATCACTGCAATGGTTAAATACATACAAAAATAATATAAGATGTATTTCCTTTACATTAATTCAAGTTCTCACTACAAAAGCTCTTTGTCAGAAGTGGGATTTGAACCCACGCCTCCATTTGGAGACCAGAATTCTCAACAACTGAGAAGGTTGATATTCCTTGAGTCTGGCGCCTTAGACCACTCGGCCATCCTGACACAAACATCTTATTTTGTTAAGGTCAGTCATATCACTGCAATGGTTAAATACATACAAAAATAATATAAGATGTATTTCGTTTACATGAATTCAAGTTCTCATTACAAAATCTCTTTGTCAGAAGTGGGATTTGAACCCACACCTCCATTCGGAGACCAGAATTCTCAACAACTGAGAAGGTTGATATTCCTTGAGTCTGGCGCCTTAGACCACTCTGTCATCCTGACACAAACATCTTATTTTGTTAAGGTCAGTCATATCACTGTCCAAATACATAAAAAAGATAATTGAAGATGTATTTCCTTTACATGAATTCAAGTTCTTATTACAAAAGCTCTTTGTCAGAAGTGGGATTTGAACCTACCCCTCCATTTGGAGACTAGAATTCTCAACAACTGAGAAGGTTGATATTCCTTGAGGCTGGCGCCTTAGACCACTCGACCATCCTGACACATACATCTTATTTTGTTAAGGTCAGTCATATCACTGCAATGGTTAAATACATACAAATATAATATAAGATGTATTTCCTTTACATTAATTCAAGTTCTCACTACAAAAGCTCTTTGTCAGAAGTGGGATTTGAACCCACGCCTCCATTCGGAGACCAGAATTCTCAACAACTGAGAAGGTTGATATTCCTTGAGTCTGGTGCCTTAGACCACTCGGCCATCCTGACACATACATCTAACTTTGTAAAGGTCAGTCATATCACTGTCCATGGTTAAATACATACAAAAAAAATATAAGATGTATTTCCTTTACATTAATTCAAGTTCTCACTACAAAAGCTCTTTGTCAGAAGTGGGATTTGAACCCACGCCTCCATTCGGAGACCAGAATTCTCAACAACTGACAAGGTTGATATTCCTTGAGTCTGGCACCTTAGACCACTCTGCCATCCTGACACATACTTCTAACTTTGTCAAGGTCAGTCATATCACTGTCCATGGTTAAATATATACAAAAATAATATAAGATGTATTTCCTTTACATTAATTCAAGTTCTCACTACAAAATCTCTTTGTCAGAAGTGGGATTTGAACCCACGCCTCCATTTGGAGACCAGAATTCTCAACAACTGAGAAGGTTGATATTCCTTGAGACCCCTCGGCCTTAGACCACTCGGCCATCCTGACACAAACAACTTATTTTGTTAAGGTCAGTCATATCACTGTCCATGGTTAAATACATAAAAATACTTTGTCAGAAGTGGGATTTGAACCCACGCCTCCATTTGGAGACCAGAATTCTCAACAACTGAGAAGGTTGATATTCCTTGAGTCTGGCGCCTTAGACCACTCGGCCATCCTGACACAAACATCTTATTTTGTTAAGGTCAGTCATATCACTGCAATGGTTAAATACATACAAAAATAATATAAGATGTATTTCGTTTACATGAATTCAAGTTCTCATTACAAAATCTCTTTGTCAGAAGTGGGATTTGAACCCACGCCTCCATTTGGAGACCAGAATTCTCAACAACTGAGAAGGTTGATATTCCTTGAGTCTGGCACCTTAGACCACTCAGCCATCCTGACACATACATATAACTTTGTTAAGGTCAGTCATATCACTGTCCATGGTTAAATACATACAAAAATAATATAAGATGTATTTCCTTTACATTAATTCAAGTTCTCACTACAAAAGCTCTTTGTCAGAAGTGGGATTTGAACCCACGCCTCCATTCGGAGACCAGGATTCTTAACAACTGAGAAGGTTGATTTTCCTTGAGTCTGGCGCCTTAGACCACTCGGCCATCCTGTCACAAACATCTTATTTTGTTAAGGTCAGTCATATCACTGTCCATGGTTAAATACTTAAAAAAAATAATTGAAGATGTATTTCCTTTACATGAATTCAAGTTCTCATTACAAAAGCTCTTTGTCAGAAGTGGGATTTGAACCCACGCCTCCATTCGGAGACCAGAATTCTCAACAACTGAGAAGGTTGATATTCCTTGAGTCTGGCGCCTTAGACCACTCGGCCATCCTGACACAAACATCTTATTTTGTTAAGGTCAGTCATATCACTGCAATGGTTAAATACATACAAAAATAATATAAGATGTATTTCCTTTACATTAATTCAAGTTCTCACTACAAAAGCTCTTTGTCAGAAGTGGGATTTGAACCCACCCATTTGGAGAACAGAATTCTCAACAACTGAGAAGGTTGATATTCCTTGAGTCTGGCGCCTTAGACCACTCGGTAGAGGTCTGCTACCCGACCCGAGCCCGACGGGTCCCGAAAAATGTGCGGGTTTCGGGTCGGGTTCGGGTTAATGTTAATGAACAGCCTCGGGTTCGGGTCGGGTTCGGGTTTAACTAAGAAAAACTAAATAGGCTATATCAGGGGCGTAGAATTTAGTAGGGACGCTAGGGACGTGTCCCTACCAATATCCAGTGAGACTGATATATCCCTAGCAATATTTTCGATCAAAACTTTAAATATATTAAATATTTATGTCCCCGTCCCCACCAATTTCAAAATCAAACCTATGCCACTGGGCTATATAGTTTGCGTGCCGTGTGCTTTGCCTGCTTGCTGTGTTGTGGTGACCGGCACGCGAGAGAGAGAAAGTATAGGCTACGTGCGCAGATGTGCAATATGTGCGCGATTTTCTCTCTCTCAAATATAATGATAGATAAATACAATTTTTTTAATTATTTGTTTTATTTTATCATATCATTTATATCACAAAACTGTTTTGCGCATGTGCTACCGCTCTCGCGCCCTATTTCAATAACAATACAGACAGCCGACGACAACAAGCAAACCATGAGTCTGATAAAGCAAAAAATTACTTGGTAAGTTTTTTCTCTTACTGCTGTGCTGCCTGCTGATAGCTAGGGCCGCTGCGCCTACATGTATTTGTTTAATATGTCAGTCAAGCAATCATTAAATACAACTTAGCATATTGCAAAAATGGTATTGCTGTGAGAAACAGAATGGACCTCGGGTTCGGGTCGGGTTCGGGCTTAATATGTAAATGTAATTGTCGGGTCGGGTCGGGTTAAATGATCGCGGGTACGGGCCGGGTTCGGGCTTCAGTTTAAAGCCCGTGCAGACCTCTACCACTCGGCCATCCTGACACATACATATAACTTTGTTAAGGTCAGTCATATCACTGTCAATGGTTAAATACATACAAAAAAATATAAGATGTATTTCCTTTACATTAATTCAAGTTCTCACTACAAAAGCTCTTTGTCATAAGTGGGATTTGAACCCACGCCTCCATTTGGAGACCAGAATTCTCAAGAACTGAGAAGGTTGATATTCCTTGAGTCTGGCGCCTTAGACCACTCTGCCATCCTGACACATACTTCTAACTTTGTTAAGGTCAGTCATATCACTGTCCATGGTTAAATATATACAAAAATAATATAAGATGTATTTCCTTTACATTAATTCAAGTTCTCACTACAAAAGCTCTTTGTCAGAAGTGGGATTTGAACCCACGCCTCCATTTGGAGACCAGAATTCCCACGCCTCCATTTGGAGACCAGAATTCTCAACAACTGAGAAGGTTGATATTCCTTGAGTCTGGCACCTTAGACCACTCAGCCATCCTGACACACACATTTAACTTTGTTAAGGTCAGTCATATCACTGTCCATGGTTAAATACATACAAAAATAATATAAGATGTATTTCCTTTACATTAATTCAAGTTCTCACTACAAAAGCTCTTTGTCAGAAGTGGGATTTGAACCCACCCATTTGGAGAACAGAATTCTCAACAACTGAGAAGGTTGATATTCCTTGAGTCTGGCGCCTTAGACCACTCTGCCATCCTGACACATACTTCTAACTTTGTCAAGGTCAGTCATATCACTGTCCATGGTTAAATATATACAAAAATAATATAAGATGTATTTCCTTTACATTAATTCAAGTTCTCACTACAAAATCTCTTTGTCAGAAGTGGGATTTGAACCCACGCCTCCATTTGGAGACCAGAATTCTCAACAACTGAGAAGGTTGATATTCCTTGAGACCCCTCGGCCTTAGACCACTCGGCCATCCTGACACAAACAACTTATTTTGTTAAGGTCAGTCATATCACTGTCCATGGTTAAATACATAAAAATACTTTGTCAGAAGTGGGATTTGAACCCACGCCTCCATTTGGAGACCAGAATTCTCAACAACTGAGAAGGTTGATATTCCTTGAGTCTGGCGCCTTAGACCACTCGGCCATCCTGACACAAACATCTTATTTTGTTAAGGTCAGTCATATCACTGCAATGGTTAAATACATACAAAAATAATATAAGATGTATTTCGTTTACATGAATTCAAGTTCTCATTACAAAATCTCTTTGTCAGAAGTGGGATTTGAACCCACGCCTCCATTTGGAGACCAGAATTCTCAACAACTGAGAAGGTTGATATTCCTTGAGTCTGCCACCTTAGACCACTCAGCCATCCTGACACATACATATAACTTTGTTAAGGTCAGTCATATCACTGTCCATGGTTAAATACATACAAAAATAATATAAGATGTATTTCCTTTACATTAATTCAAGTTCTCACTACAAAAGCTCTTTGTCAGAAGTGGGATTTGAACCCACGCCTCCATTCGGAGACCAGGATTCTTAACAACTGAGAAGGTTGATTTTCCTTGAGTCTGGCGCCTTAGACCACTCGGCCATCCTGTCACAAACATCTTATTTTGTTAAGGTCAGTCATATCACTGTCCATGGTTAAATACTTAAAAAAAATAATTGAAGATGTATTTCCTTTACATGAATTCAAGTTCTCATTACAAAAGCTCTTTGTCAGAAGTGGGATTTGAACCCACGCCTCCATTCGGAGACCAGAATTCTCAACAACTGAGAAGGTTGATATTCCTTGAGTCTGGCGCCTTAGACCACTCGGCCATCCTGACACAAACATCTTATTTTGTTAAGGTCAGTCATATCACTGCAATGGTTAAATACATACAAAAATAATATAAGATGTATTTCCTTTACATTAATTCAAGTTCTCACTACAAAAGCTCTTTGTCAGAAGTGGGATTTGAACCCACCCATTTGGAGAACAGAATTCTCAACAACTGAGAAGGTTGATATTCCTTGAGTCTGGCGCCTTAGACCACTCGGTAGAGGTCTGCTACCCGACCCGAGCCCGACGGGTCCCGAAAAATGTGCGGGTTTCGGGTCGGGTTCGGGTTAATGTTAATGAACAGCCTCGGGTTCGGGTCGGGTTCGGGTTTAACTAAGAAAAACTAAATAGGCTATATCAGGGGCGTAGAATTTAGTAGGGACGCTAGGGACGTGTCCCTACCAATATCCAGTGAGACTGATATATCCCTAGCAATATTTTCGATCAAAACTTTAAATATATTAAATATTTATGTCCCCGTCCCCACCAATTTCAAAATCAAACCTATGCCACTGGGCTATATAGTTTGCGTGCCGTGTGCTTTGCCTGCTTGCTGTGTTGTGGTGACCGGCACGCGAGAGAGAGAAAGTATAGGCTACGTGCGCAGATGTGCAATATGTGCGCGATTTTCTCTCTCTCAAATATAATGATAGATAAATAATTTTTTTTTAATTATTTGTTTTATTTTATCATATCATTTATATCACAAAACTGTTTTGCGCATGTGCTACCGCTCTCGCGCCCTATTTCAGTAACAATACAGACAGCCGACGACAACAAGCAAACCATGAGTCTGATAAAGCAAAAAATTACTTGGTAAGTTTTTTCTCTTACTGCTGTGCTGCCTGCTGATAGCTAGGGCCGCTGCGCCTACATGTATTTGTTTAATATGTCAGTCAAGCAATCATTAAATACAACTTAGCATATTGCAAAAATGGTATTGCTGTGAGAAACAGAATGGACCTCGGGTTCGGGTCGGGTTCGGGCTTAATATGTAAATGTAATTGTCGGGTCGGGTTAAATGATCGCGGGTACGGGCCGGGTTCGGGCTTCAGTTTAAAGCCCGTGCAGACCTCTACCACTCGGCCATCCTGACACATACATATAACTTTGTTAAGGTCAGTCATATCACTGTCAATGGTTAAATACATACAAAAAAATATAAGATGTATTTCCTTTACATGAATTCAAGTTCTCATTACAAAAGCTCTTTGTCAGAAGTGGGATTTGAACCCACGCCTCCATTCGGAGACCAGAATTCTCAACAACTGAGAAGGTTGATATTCCTTGAGTCTGGCGGCTTAGACCACTCGGCCATCCTGACACAAACATCTTATTTTGTTAAGGTCAGTCATATCACTGTCCATGGTTAAATACATTAAAAAAATAATATAAGATGTATTTCCTTTACATTAATTCAAGTTCTCACTACAAAAGCTCTTTGTCAGAAGTGGGATTTGAACCCACGCCTCCATTCGGAGACCAGAATTCTCAACAACTGAGAAGATTGATATTCCTTGAGTCTGGCGCCTTAGACCACTCGGCCATCCTGACACATACATCTAACTTTGTAAAGGTCAGTCATATCACTGTCCATGGTTAAATACATACAAAAATAATATAAGATGTATTTCCTTTACATTAATTCAAGTTCGCACTACAAAAGCTCTTTGTCAGAAGTGGGATTTGAACCCACGCCTCCATTTGGAGACCAGAATTCCCACGCCTCCATTTGGAGACCAGAATTCTCAACAACTGAGAAGGTTGATATTCCTTGAGTCTGGCGCCTTAGACCACTCGACCATCCTGACACATACATCTTATTTTGTTAAGGTCAGTCATATCACTGCAATGGTTAAATACATACAAAAATAATATAAGATGTATTTCGTTTACATGAATTCAAGTTCTCATTACAAAATCTCTTTGTCAGAAGTGGGATTTGAACCCACACCTCCATTCGGAGACCAGAATTCTCAACAACTGAGAAGGTTGATATTCCTTGAGTCTGGCGCCTTAGACCACTCTGTCATCCTGACACAAACATCTTATTTTGTTAAGGTCAGTCATATCACTGTCCAAATACATAAAAAAGATAATTGAAGATGTATTTCCTTTACATGAATTCAAGTTCTTATTACAAAAGCTCTTTGTCAGAAGTGGGATTTGAACCTACCCCTCCATTTGGAGACTAGAATTCTCAACAACTGAGAAGGTTGATATTCCTTGAGTCTGGCGCCTTAGACCACTCGACCATCCTGACACATACATCTTATTTTGTTAAGGTCAGTCATATCACTGCAATGGTTAAATACATACAAATATAATATAAGATGTATTTCCTTTACATTAATTCAAGTTCTCACTACAAAAGCTCTTTGTCAGAAGTGGGATTTGAACCCACGCCTCCATTCGGAGACCAGAATTCTCAACAACTGAGAAGGTTGATATTCCTTGAGTCTGGCGCCTTAGACCACTTGGCCATCCTGACACATACATCTAACTTTGTAAAGGTCAGTCATATCACTGTCCATGGTTAAATACATACAAAAAAAATATAAGATGTATTTCCTTTACATTAATTCAAGTTCTCACTACAAAAGCTCTTTGTCAGAAGTGGGATTTGAACCCACGCCTCCATTCGGAGACCAGAATTCTCAACAACTGACAAGGTTGATATTCCTTGAGTCTGGCGCCTTAGACCACTCTGCCATCCTGACACATACTTCTAACTTTGTCAAGGTCAGTCATATCACTGTCCATGGTTAAATATATACAAAAATAATATAAGATGTATTTCCTTTACATTAATTCAAGTTCTCACTACAAAATCTCTTTGTCAGAAGTGGGATTTGAACCCACGCCTCCATTTGGAGACCAGAATTCTCAACAACTGAGAAGGTTGATATTCCTTGAGACCCCTCGGCCTTAGACCACTCGGCCATCCTGACACAAACAACTTATTTTGTTAAGGTCAGTCATATCACTGTCCATGGTTAAATACATAAAAATACTTTGTCAGAAGTGGGATTTGAACCCACGCCTCCATTTGGAGACCAGAATTCTCAACAACTGAGAAGGTTGATATTCCTTGAGTCTGGCGCCTTAGACCACTCGGCCATCCTGACACAAACATCTTATTTTGTTAAGGTCAGTCATATCACTGCAATGGTTAAATACATACAAAAATAATATAAGATGTATTTCGTTTACATGAATTCAAGTTCTCATTACAAAATCTCTTTGTCAGTAGTGGGATTTGAACCCACGCCTCCATTTGGAGACCAGAATTCTCAACAACTGAGAAGGTTGATATTCCTTGAGTCTGGCACCTTAGACCACTCAGCCATCCTGACACATACATATAACTTTGTTAAGGTCAGTCATATCACTGTCCATGGTTAAATACATACAAAAATAATATAAGATGTATTTCCTTTACATTAATTCAAGTTCTCACTACAAAAGCTCTTTGTCAGAAGTGGGATTTGAACCCACGCCTCCATTCGGAGACCAGGATTCTTAACAACTGAGAAGGTTGATTTTCCTTGAGTCTGGCGCCTTAGACCACTCGGCCATCCTGTCACAAACATCTTATTTTGTTAAGGTCAGTCATATCACTGTCCATGGTTAAATACTTAAAAAAAATAATTGAAGATGTATTTCCTTTACATGAATTCAAGTTCTCATTACAAAAGCTCTTTGTCAGAAGTGGGATTTGAACCCACGCCTCCATTCGGAGACCAGAATTCTCAACAACTGAGAAGGTTGATATTCCTTGAGTCTGGCGCCTTAGACCACTCGGCCATCCTGACACAAAAATCTTATTTTGTTAAGGTCAGTCATATCACTGCAATGGTTAAATACATACAAAAATAATATAAGATGTATTTCCTTTACATTAATTCAAGTTCTCACTACAAAAGCTCTTTGTCAGAAGTGGGATTTGAACCCACCCATTTGGAGAACAGAATTCTCAACAACTGAGAAGGTTGATATTCCTTGAGTCTGGCGCCTTAGACCACTCGGTAGAGGTCTGCTACCCGACCCGAGCCCGACGGGTCCCGAAAAATGTGCGGGTTTCGGGTCGGGTTCGGGTTAATGTTAATGAACAGCCTCGGGTTCGGGTCGGGTTCGGGTTTAACTAAGAAAAACTAAATAGGCTATATCAGGGGCGTAGAATTTAGTAGGGACGCTAGGGACGTGTCCCTACCAATATCCAGTGAGACTGATATATCCCTAGCAATATTTTCGATCAAAACTTTAAATATATTAAATATTTATGTCCCCGTCCCCACCAATTTCAAAATCAAACCTATGCCACTGGGCTATATAGTTTGCGTGCCGTGTGCTTTGCCTGCTTGCTGTGTTGTGGTGACCGGCACGCGAGAGAGAGAAAGTATAGGCTACGTGCGCAGATGTGCAATATGTGCGCGATTTTCTCTCTCTCAAATATAATGATAGATAAATACAATTTTTTTAATTATTTGTTTTATTTTATCATATCATTTATATCACAAAACTGTTTTGCGCATGTGCTACCGCTCTCGCGCCCTATTTCAGTAACAATACAGACAGCCGACGACAACAAGCAAACCATGAGTCTGATAAAGCAAAAAATTACTTGGTAAGTTTTTTCTCTTACTGCTGTGCTGCCTGCTGATAGCTAGGGCCGCTGCGCCTACATGTATTTGTTTAATATGTCAGTCAAGCAATCATTAAATACAACTTAGCATATTGCAAAAATGGTATTGCTGTGAGAAACAGAATGGACCTCGGGTTCGGGTCGGGTTCGGGCTTAATATGTAAATGTAATTGTCGGGTCGGGTTGGGTCGGGTTAAATGATCGCGGGTACGGGCCGGGTTCGGGCTTCAGTTTAAAGCCCGTGCAGACCTCTACCACTCGGCCATCCTGACACATACATATAACTTTGTTAAGGTCAGTCATATCACTGTCAATGGTTAAATACATACAAAAAAATATAAGATGTATTTCCTTTACATTAATTCAAGTTCTCACTACAAAAGCTCTTTGTCATAAGTGGGATTTGAACCCACGCCTCCATTTGGAGACCAGAATTCTCAAGAACTGAGAAGGTTGATATTCCTTGAGTCTGGCGCCTTAGACCACTCTGCCATCCTGACACATACTTCTAACTTTGTTAAGGTCAGTCATATCACTGTCCATGGTTAAATATATACAAAAATAATATAAGATGTATTTCCTTTACATTAATTCAAGTTCTCACTACAAAAGCTCTTTGTCAGAAGTGGGATTTGAACCCACGCCTCCATTTGGAGACCAGAATTCCCACGCCTCCATTTGGAGACCAGAATTCTCAACAACTGAGAAGGTTGATATTCCTTGAGTCTGGCACCTTAGACCACTCAGCCATCCTGACACACACATTTAACTTTGTTAAGGTCAGTCATATCACTGTCCATGGTTAAATACATACAAAAATAATATAAGATGTATTTCCTTTACATTAATTCAAGTTCTCACTACAAAAGCTCTTTGTCAGAAGTGGGATTTGAACCCACCCATTTGGAGAACAGAATTCTCAACAACTGAGAAGGTTGATATTCCTTGAGTCTGGCGCCTTAGACCACTCGGCCATCCTGACACATACATATAACTTTGTTAAGGTCAGTCATATCACTGTCCATGGTTAAATACATACAAAAAAATATAAGATGTATTTCCTTTACATTAATTCAAGTTCTCACTACAAAAGCTCTTTGTCAGAAGTGGGATTTGAACCCACGCCTCCATTCGGAGACCAGAATTCTCAACAACTGACAAGGTTGATATTCCTTGAGTCTGGCGCCTTAGACCACTCTGCCATCCTGACACATACTTCTAACTTTGTCAAGGTCAGTCATATCACTGTCCATGGTTAAATATATACAAAAATAATATAAGATGTATTTCCTTTACATTAATTCAAGTTCTCACTACAAAATCTCTTTGTCAGAAGTGGGATTTGAACCCACGCCTCCATTTGGAGACCAGAATTCTCAACAACTGAGAAGGTTGATATTCCTTGAGACCCCTCGGCCTTAGACCACTCGGCCATCCTGACACAAACAACTTATTTTGTTAAGGTCAGTCATATCACTGTCCATGGTTAAATACATAAAAATACTTTGCCAGAAGTGGGATTTGAACCCACGCCTCCATTTGGAGACCAGAATTCTCAACAACTGAGAAGGTTGATATTCCTTGAGTCTGGCGCCTTAGACCACTCGGCCATCCTGACACAAACATCTTATTTTGTTAAGGTCAGTCATATCACTGCAATGGTTAAATACATACAAAAATAATATAAGATGTATTTCGTTTACATGAATTCAAGTTCTCATTACAAAATCTCTTTGTCAGAAGTGGGATTTGAACCCACGCCTCCATTTGGAGACCAGAATTCTCAACAACTGAGAAGGTTGATATTCCTTGAGTCTGGCACCTTAGACCACTCAGCCATCCTGACACATACATATAACTTTGTTAAGGTCAGTCATATCACTGTCCATGGTTAAATACATACAAAAATAATATAAGATGTATTTCCTTTACATTAATTCAAGTTCTCACTACAAAAGCTCTTTGTCAGAAGTGGGATTTGAACCCACGCCTCCATTCGGAGACCAGGATTCTTAACAACTGAGAAGGTTGATTTTCCTTGAGTCTGGCGCCTTAGACCACTCGGCCATCCTGTCACAAACATCTTATTTTGTTAAGGTCAGTCATATCACTGTCCATGGTTAAATACTTAAAAAAAATAATTGAAGATGTATTTCCTTTACATGAATTCAAGTTCTCATTACAAAAGCTCTTTGTCAGAAGTGGGATTTGAACCCACGCCTCCATTCGGAGACCAGAATTCTCAACAACTGAGAAGGTTGATATTCCTTGAGTCTGGCGCCTTAGACCACTCGGTAGAGGTCTGCTACCCGACCCGAGCCCGACGGGTCCCGAAAAATGTGCGGGTTTCGGGTCGGGTTCGGGTTAATGTTAATGAACAGCCTCGGGTTCGGGTCGGGTTCGGGTTTAACTAAGAAAAACTAAATAGGCTATATCAGGGGCGTAGAATTTAGTAGGGACGCTAGGGACGTGTCCCTACCAATA